>NC_064868.1:116618531-116948893 GCF_024139225.1 Suncus etruscus
CTATTTGAGGCCCTCCTAATTTTACCAGCTGTTGAGGCAGCACTCCATATTAAATATAGGACTTACATCACATCACAACTGACCTCTTGAATATCTTGGCCTCAATTTAAAACTTGGTCATGACTGAGACTTTTAGGGAGTAGACATGCCTCCCTAGAAAATAAACTAGGCAGCTGACGAAGTGGAACAGGATTCTATAGGGAGGCAGTCATCAAAATGTATTAATTTACAAAAAATATCATTTGGTTTCGGGCCCCATTTGGCAGTTCTCAGGGCTTGCTTCAGGTTCTGCACTCAGAGATCACTCCTGGCAAGTCTCAAGGGACTGAATCTGGGTCAGCCACATGCAAGGCAAGCATCTTACCCACTGTACTACCTCTCCAGCCTCCAAACAAGTTAATTTTAGAGACGCTCCCCTTTCTGGCCACTAGAAGCACTTGAGGAAACTGACACTGGTGCTGAATGTGGGTCCCCAAGGGGTAGGAATTTTGACAAATCAGTGCCTATGGTAATAGTGACACCCAGTGGGGGTGGCCAATTGCTACTTTGCCACTTAACTAAGAGTTCTCCGAGGAGGTCAGTGTGTCTGTCACTTAAATCAACTTTCTGGGGATGAAAAGCAATGCAGAAGTTCTACTGATGTCTTCCTTAACAGCCCCATTCTCTTGTTTTCTGAGAAAGAATGTTGATTATTATTTTTATAAATGTCTATTATTCCAAATAAGGTAAGAAATTTCCTGGTAAGACCTTACATTGTAACCTAAGTGTATACAAAGGCATTGTAACATCCAATGAATGCAAAGGACCCTGGGAATCTCTCACATAATAGATACTCAAAAATATAAATCAAGGTTACACATGCATTTGTATACACTTAGGTTATAATGTAAGGTCTTTACCAGGAAATTTCTTACCTTATTTGGAATAACAGACATTCGTAAAAATTAATGTGGGGCTCTTAATACATGAAAAAAATGAACTCAGCCCTCACTTTCACATCAAGCACAAAGAATTAAAATAAATTAAGACCTTTATATCAGACCTGAAACCATAAGTTACATAGAGGAAAATGCAGGCAGAACACTCCATGACATTGAAGCTAAAGGCATCTTCAAGGAGCAAACATGCCTGGGAAGCAAGTAGAAACAAAATAAACAAATGGGACCATATTGAACAGAAAAGCTTCTGCACCTCAAAGGAAGCAGTGATTAGAATACAAAGACTAGCCACTGAATAGGGGTTAATATCTAAGGTATATCTAAGGCACTGATAGAATTTAGCAAAAGTAAACATCTAAACTCAACAAAAAATGGGGAGAAGAAATGAACAGACATTTCCTGAAAGAAGAAATACTGATGACCAAAAGTCACATGAAAAAATGCTCCACGTTACTAATCATCAGAGAGATGCAAATCAAAACAACAATGAGAAAAAACAATGAGGTATCTTCTCACGCCACAGAGACTGGCACACATCACAAAGAACAGTGCTGGCATGGATGCTGAGAGAAAGGAACTCTCATTCACTGCTGGTGAGAATGCTGTCTGACAACCTTTCTGTAAAATCAATATGAATATGCCTCAGAAAAATAGAAATTGAGCTCCCATTTGATCCAGCAATACCGCTTCTAGGGATATACCCTAGGAACACAAAAACAATACAAAAATGCTCTCTGCACTCCTATGTTCATTGCAGCCCTATTTGCAATAGTCAGAATCTGGAAACAACCCAGATACCTCAAAACAGATGAGTGCCTAAAGAAACTGTGTACATATACACAATGGAATATTATGCAGCTATTAGGAAAAATGAAGTCATGAAATTTGCCTATCCATGGATGGACATGGGGACTATTATGCTGAATGAAATTAGGTCAGATGGAGAGAGACAGACACAGAACAGTCTCACTCATCCGTGGGGTTTAAGAAAAATAAAAGACAATATGGTAATAATACCCAGAGAAAATAGAGATGAGGGCTGAAAAGACCAGTCCATGATACAAAGTTTACCACAAAGAGTGGTGAGCGCAGTCAGAGAAATAACTACACCAACAACTACCATGACAATGATAGTGAGAGAAAGAAATAGAATGCCTGTCTCAAAGACAGATGTGGGGAGGAAGAGGGAAATGGGGAACATTGGTGTCGGAAAAGTTACACTGGTGAAAGGTGGTATAAATTCAATGACTAAAACCCAACTATTAACATTTTCATAACCATGGTACTTAAATAAAGAAATTATTATTAAAAAACAAGGTACTAAAGAAGAATAAAGTGATATGCATGATAGGTAATCCTTCATTAACATTAGTCTAAAATACAGTGTCAAGAAGGAAACAAAAAAAGAAGGAAACAAATGGAGGAGAATGAGAGAGAGAGAGAGAGAGAGAGAGAGAGAGAGAGAGAAGGGAGGAGAAACTGGAGACATTGGTGGTAAGGAAATATGCACTGGTGAAGGGTGTGTACATTGTATGACTGAAATCATGAGCAGTTTTGTAACCATAGTGTTCAAATAAAGTAATTATTTCAAAAAACAAAAAAAAAGTTGTAAAAAATAGACTATTGTGCAGACTCAGTAGACAATTTCTTTTTGTTTTGTTTTTTTTGTTTTGTTTTGTTTTGGGGTCACACCCAGCAGTGCTCAGGGGTTACTCCTGGCTTTACACTCAGAAATCGCTTCTGGCAGGCTCCAGGAACCATATGGGATGCCGGGATTCTAACCACTGACCTTCTGAATGTAAGACAAATGACTTATCTCTATGCTATCTCTCTGGCCCCAGTAGACAATTTCTTGTAGCATAAATCTATGGATAAGCTCTCGAGATTTCAGGAAGCTGGGTAGGAGGGTGCTAACACTATAAGGAAGGGGTCCCTGAAGACACTAAAAGGAGTGCTATTGATTTCAATTTGAGAAAATTCTAGCCCCTTTTGGTTGGACACGTCCCCATTTAAGGTCAAGTTACAAGATAAAAATGAAACAAAATTTGGGGCCCAGAGAGATAGCATAGCAGCGTTTGCCTTGCAAGCAGCCGATCCAGGACCAAAGGTGTTTGGTTCGAATCCCGGTGTCCCATATGGTCCCCCGTGCCTGCCAGGAGCTATTTCTGAGCAGACAGCCAGGAGTAACCCCTGAGCACCGCCGGGTGTGGCCCAAAAACCAATAAATAAATAAATAAATAAATAAATAAATAAATAAATAAATAAATAAATAAATAAATAAATAAATAAAATTTGTATATGAGCTCTATGATGTCTCCAATACTTAAAAAACTGAAAGAGGGCCAGAGCAGTGGTACAGTGGTAGGGCATTTGCCTTGCACATGGCTGACCAATCCCCCAGGGTCCCATATGGTCCCCCAAGCCAAGAGCAATTTCTGAGCGCATGGCCAGGAGTAATCCCTAGGTGTCACAGGGTTTGGCCCCAAAACAAAAAATCTGAAAGATGTTACTTGGCACTGGGAGAGAGTACAGCAGATAGGATATATGCCTAGTATGCACCCTAACTGTTCGATCTCCAGGATGACATAGTCCCCCAAAGCATCTCTATATACAGCCCTGCAGGTCTCCCAGCACTGCCAGGATCTGGCCTGAACAACATCACATCTTCTGTTTACCACATTGAATCACTGACCCAATTGGCAGAAAATCACTGGTGTGGCTTCTGGGCCGCCTGAGCACTGCTTGAGACCTCCCCTGACACAAAATGTCTTACTTAAAGGGTCAAAAGCTATTTCTCAGTTGTGTTAGAAATGAAGCTGCTTCTATTTAACAAAGAATTTTCAAAGGTAGTAGTTAGCACTGTGGGTGGCAATGGACCTTCCCTTTTAGAAACCTTAGCAATTATTTGTCCACCATAAATAAATATATCAAAGCAACATCCTTGGAAAAAAGATGTCAACAGTGTGATGTCATATCTGCATTCCTAGAGAAAGGTGGATGCACTTAGAATGTTCTAGCCAATAATGGTCTCTAGCATGACCAAGACTGCTGGGATACGCTAAGGGCAGCCTCATAAAGATGGCCTGGGAATGTGAAGCCAACGAGAAGTTAAGAAGCTGTGAAGTGGGGCCAGAGTGGTGGTGCAAGCCATTAGGGCATTTGCCTTGCACACGCTCGATCCCCCAGCGTCTCATATGGTCCCCCAAACCAGAAGCGATTTCTGAGCGCAGAGCCAAGAGTAACCCCTGAGCGTCATTGGGTGTGGTCCCCCCAAAATAAAAAAAAAAAAAGTAATCCATGAAGTCACCGAATAGGATACCTTATCAACTTCGTAAGAGCAAAATATTTACTGATGGCTGAGTGGACTGGAGTTGTAATGGTTGAATTCAGCAGTAAGACATATTGTTCATTCTTTGAGGACAGAGCAAATGGGATATTGAAGAAAGAAGCAGAAAGGATTCTTACCCCTTCACCTATATAATAAATCTTATGGAAGTTAATTTTGATATTTGAAGGTCCTGTTTTAAGTTACATTGAGTCTCATCAACGTTTCTTCATTGCTGTCACTTTTTGTGGTAGTTGTTTTTCAGCCACATCATGCAGTGCTCAAGGGCTACTCCTGGTTCTGGTTTCAGAGATGACCCCTGGCAGTGTCAGGATCAAACCAGTGTTCACTGCACGCAAGACAAGACCCTAATCTGCTCTACTATCTTTATGGCCTAGATATGTTAACTTCTTTTTTAACTGGGGAGTCTATGGCACTTTATTTAATCAAAACAATGAGTGCCAAAGATTTTGTTTAATATTAACATAATCGCATTGGGTCATACTGTGTCAACATAATGTACCATTAGTATAATGGGGACTATGATCATGAGGAATTCAGACAAATAATAAGAATAATACAGTGAGGGTTTATGTTACCTTAATGTTAAGGTGAGGACTACCTAATTTGTCCTCTGTTTTGTAGTCAGTAACTTCCTTATAACTCCAGTATAACTCAGTAGTTCCCTTAAGATTATAAAAGGTATCTTGTTTTAAATCTAATGGGTCCCTAGGTATAACTGTAATTTGAGCCTCAGTATTGATTAAGTCCATGAAGTGTTGCCAATTGGCACATTTCAGCCGAAGTTTTAAGGTTCAAAAGCCAATCAGTGTCTGTTTGGCTTTTGTGCAGGCTGTATCTACTCTTAGGTATAATTTTCACATTTTCAGCTGTGGGAATTTATTTTGAATTTTAATGTTTTTCTGTAATGATGAGGACTGAACTCTTCCTTGCAACAGAGGTATCAGGAACCAAGAAGCTAAACAATATTGGGCCTGCATTTTTTTCTCCCACCAGGCTTCCCTTTCTCTAAAAAGTCTGTAATTAGAGGCCAGGACATGTACATCAGTTAAACCATATACCTAACACACATCCAAAGTTCAATTCCTAGAACCAATATGGTTCCCAGAGCATAGTGAGGTGCAATCCTGGAGGTTCCTAGCACAAGGCAGGGGTGGTTTGGATAATCCCTAGAACCTCAGGACCCAAGCAGCATCATGCCCTCAGGTCCTCGCATTGAACTGTCCTGCCCAAATGATTGAAAACATGGCCCCTCTACTTAACACACAAACACACACACACACACACACATCTTGTAAAAATTTAAATGGAAAGTCACTGCTTAAAAAAAAGCTCTGCTGGGGGGGCAGAGAGATAGCATGGAGGTAAGGAGTTTGCCTTGCATGCAGAAGGTCTGTGGTTCTGGCATCCCATATGGTCCCCCCGAGCCTGCCAGGAGCAATTTCTGAGCTTAGAGCCAGGAGTAACCCCTGAGCGCTGCCAGGTGTGACCCAAAAACAACAAAAACAAACAAACAAAAAAAACTCTGCTTTTAGCTTCAGTCTATGCCCTGTCTCCTATAATACAGACCTTCTCACTGGTGCTGGAGAAAGGTGCAGGCATTTGGGGGTCTGCCTCTCAGGAGCTGTCTCCTCCTGCAAACAATGTCCATCTATCCTTTCCGTATTAAGGGGTACATCTTGTGAATTTGGTTTTGTTTGTTTTGTTTTGTCATTTTTAGGCCACTTGTAGCAGTGTTTGGCGCTTAACTCTGGGCACTATGTTCAGGGATCACTCTTGGTGGGCTCAGAGGACTATTTAGGGTGCTGAGGCTAGAACCCAGGTTAGCTCATACAAGGCAAATGCCCCACTCATCATGCTATCTCTCGTCTCCACCGCACCCAGAAAGATAGCTTTATGTCTGGCTTTTATGAGATTCAACAAATCTTGTGAGCATAATATTAAACATTTATGTTTTGGGTCAGTGCAGCACCAAGCAGAGCCCGGTGAATTGGACTTTAGCTAGAGATAATATACTGGAAAAGCAATTCATTAGGAAATTCCTCCTTTCAATGCCTGAGCCGTGGGCAACCACGGAGTGACCTTTATTATCTGGAGGGGTCTGGTGAGCAAAGACAACAGCAGCCAAGGGAAGCAGCAGCGTAGGAGAGAAGCAAGGATGTAGCCCTTACCTTAGTAACCATGACTATTTGCTTACTTCTGGCACATGATTCATTCTCCCAAGGACAGTCATCTCTTTTCTTTTCACCAGCCTCACAAAGACGTGTCCAGGCTTGTCCTTAGAGGCGTACAATCACAAACACGGTGTTTGTGGACTTGCTTCCAGCAACCAGTAGCAAACACCAGGCTGAACAAGAGGCTAGCACCAGGCTAACCCCACTCTCGGCAATTGGGAGCTGAGAAGTACCAACAAGTTACGATGTGTGTGAGCCCCTTTACAGACTCCACAGTCCACCCAAATCCAATATGACAGCATATAAAAGTGCTGAATATAATTAAAAGTAAGGAAGTGGCCACTCTGGTGGAGGATATGGTATTGGAACATAGTGCCCATAAAACTACCAGTAACCATCCTGTAATAAATCTTAGTGCTTAAAATTTAAAAAACCATAAAAGATGTTTTTAGAAACATCTTTTCAAATATAAAATATTAGAAATCATCTCAGTGTCCAGCAACAATTAAACACATTTTATGGCACATTTTTTACAGTGGTAGTAGTTATGCTATAAAAATGCTTTATGGCATTGCAAAGTTCATGATACACTGTTCAATAAAGAAGTAAATTATAAAGAAGCAAAAGGAGAACAGCGATTCTTCTTAATAGCTTTGAAAAGTTGATTGGAAATATCCTGGAAATGGAGCTGTTAAGCCATCTCTCTAAATAGTATATTCTGTACCTCTTATTTGTGTTGAAGGAGGTAGAAGGGAAGAAATTGCAAAACTTTTCTAGGATGCACAAGAATTTTCAGCTTATCTGTTGTCATGTGTGGTCCATGCATTTTGTCTAATTTTACTGTATTATATATATTGAACAAGTCAGTCCTGTATTTAAAAAAAGAGTTCATGAGCCACAGCCATGGCTCTGTATTCATAAGACTTACACCTGGGTCTGTATTCATAAGTCACTCCTGACAGTGCTCAGGAGAGCCTAAACAGTTCCTGGGATGGAAATGTGGTCAGCCATATCCAGAGCAAGGAGCTAACCCCAACTTCTATGCTAACATAACCTTGTACTATCACTTTGGGCCTTATTAAGATTTTATAATGCCTAATCTCTAGATATCCAGGAGGTTGACAATGTATAACCCCCTGAAAACTCAACAGAATCTAAACAACTTTCAGAAAATTGGGTCTAAATTGGGTCATTTAGAGTAGGAAGCAGCGACCCGGCAGAGACAAAAATACAGCCAAAGTCCACAGCAATCAATTGTGCTGTGTCAAGTAGCATTTGCTATAGCACAGAACTGGTTCATTAGCTCCAACCAGTGTATCCTTGGTTTTGATCATCTGCTCTTTACCCTTTAGGCAAGAGAAGGATCTTAACCTTTTAGTGAAGGAGATGGCTGAAAATAGAGCATCCAATCCTAGACAGAGGAAACTATTAGTCGTTTAGCAGCTACTAAACTGCCCATATCCTAGAGAAGAAAGAGGAGGACATGCTTTTTACAAAGAGCCATGAGAAGTTTGTACTTGAGCAACAGATGAACAACCATGGATTGAGAGGGGCAGGCCTTACAGTATCAAGAAGATGAGGTAATCCTAGCTCCTGTGAAAGGATATAATTGGTTTGTTTAGATAATTCTCTGGAATAATAGGAATATAAAGACCAATATCTAGGATTCCTGGTCTACCTGATGAGGAGGGTTATTTGCATAGGGGATCCTGGCTGTGCAAGTAGAATGGAGAAGAATTGGAAGTTATGCATTTAAGATGCCCTCAGTTTCATTAGATGTAAAGCAATGCATAACAATGTATTTGTAGACCTTTATACCACATTCAATTTTCATTCCATTTCCTTTTTTGTTTGTTTTGGTTTTGGTAGGGAAAAAGCAGGGTCACACTCAGACTTGCTCAGTGCTTAGTCCTGACTCTATGCTCAGGATTCATTCTGGCAGTGTTCAAGGGATCTAAGTGGTGTTATGGGTTGAACTTGGATCATCTGCATACAAACCAGAGACCTTGAACCTTGTATTATCTCTTTAGTACCCTATTTCTCTGCCCTTTCTAATTTAAAACAACTACCACAAACAAGACAGATGTGTTGGTGGACATGCAATATATAAATATGTCGATTGTGTGACAGCAATAGCATAAAGGAGGAAGAGCAAATGGATTATATAACATTGAATTTACTACAGTATTCATTTTCACTATATTTTAAGTTAATATGTTCAGTGAAATCTCCAGAGATGCCACAAAAAATAATTCGATATTATAGGAAAAAACAATGGTGGTAATGAAAGGAATATAAAATAACATAATATTATAATAATCTATTAAATAACATAGAATATAAAATAATTCATTTAACACAACAGAAAGCAGTAATCAAGGAATTAATAGACAAAAAACATGAAATGTAGAAAAAAGCACACAGAAGGCATAAATCATACTTTTCGATAATTGAATTAGATTCAAATGATTAGTACTACAAACAAAAGACAGATTGGAATAATGGATTAAAAGGCATGATTCACTTATATGCTTGCAATAAGAGAACATTTTTGGATTGAAATACACAATTAATTTGAAAGTAAAAGCATGGAGCAGGATGTTTGAAAACAGTCACCAACAGAGAGCTTGAGTAGTAGATAAACTAATATTAGACAAAACAGACTTTAAAGCACAGGATTTGTCTCAGTAGAGCACTTGCCTTGCATGGGTGATACCCTGAGTTCCATTCTTGGCACAGAAAAATAACAACCAAAACTCTGTGATTCCAAAAATACTTTAAGACCAAAAGTGATACTAGAGGTGAGGAAAGACACTTTATGTTGTTAATAAAGTCAATAATCCAAGGAACTATAATAATTATAAATATAAGCATGCCAAAATAGATCCCATATATACCCAAAGCAGAAATGAACAAAGTTACAGGAACAAAGAGACAATTAAACAATACTGCTTGGAATCATAATACTAATTTTACAGGAAAATGTATTCATCTTTTAAGATGTACATACTTTTGGGCTGGAGAGATAGCATGGAGGTGGAGCTATTGCCTTGCATGCAGAAGGACAGTGATTCGAATACCGGCATTCCATATGGTCCCCGGAGCCTTCCAGGAGCAATTTTTGAGTGTAGAGCCAGGAGTAACCCCTGAGTGCTGCCGGGTTTGACCCAATCCCCCCAAAAAAGATGTACATACTTTTATAAATTTTGAAGAGATAGTGAAACAGGTAGGGCACTTCCTTTGCACATGCCTGACTAGGGTTCAATCCCCACAATCTCATATGATCTCTGAGCACTGCCAGGAGTAATTTCTGAGTGCTGAGCCCTTAATAATTGCTGGATATGACCCCCCAAAAAGCCCAAATTTATTTTAAGCACTGTGGTTTATAAAATTATTATTGGTGGGGCCAAAGCGATAGCACAGCGGTAGGGCATTTGCCTTGCACGCAGGATGGACCTAAATTCAACCCCTGGAGTTCCCTATGATCCCCAGAGTCAGGAGCCAGGAGCAATTTCTGAGCACATAGCTAGGAATAACCCCTGAGCGTCACCAGGTGTGGCCCAAAACAAAACAAAAATATTATTATTGGTATGGTTTCATACATAACACTTGCAGTTATTTCAAATAAATAAAGCTTCCAGTTAGAGAAAAAATGAACCATTGTATGCCAAATAATTTGATAACCTAGATGAAACTGCTCATGTCTAGACATAAAGTACTGAAATTGAATCAGAGAGGAATAGCAAATTTGAGAATTTTTAAATAGTAAACAAATTAGAATATTAAACAAATAACATGATTTCATCAGTCACCAAAAATTTCTAACGGGAGTTGAGATATAGTACAGGGAGTTAAATGCTTGCTTTGCATTATGCTGGTCTCAGTTTGAATCCCTGGCACCCTATAGTCCCCCAAATGACACCAGGAATTACTTCTGAACACAAAGTTATGAATAGCCAATGAGCACTGCTAGTGTAACCCAATCCCCACCTCTTCCCAAATTCTTTTTATATTTTATTGAAAGCATTGTAATGTACAATGTCCTTCATAGTTGAATTTCAGATATACAGTGAATCAGGGTCATTACCACCACCAGTGTCGACCTCCTTCTACCAATGATCAAGAGTACATCTTATGCCACCACCTTCTGACCCCTGGCCTGCCAGTATAACAGGTCCATTTAAGTTTTAAATTTTTTTCTTTTTTGTTTCTTAATATCTTTATTTAAGCACCATGGTTACAAACATGTTTGTAGTTGAGTTTTAGTCATAAAAAGAACACTTCCCTTCACCAGGGCAACCTTCCCACTACCAATGCCCCCATCTCCCTCCTCCCCTAGCCCTGCCTGTCTTCAAGATAAGCATTCTATTTCTATCACTCATTACCATTGTCATGATAGTTCTTAGTGCGGTTATTTCTCTAACTGCACTCATCACTTTTTGTGGTAAGCTTCATATAATGGGCTGGTACTTTCAGACCTCATCTCTTTTGTCTCTGGGTATTATTACCATACTGTCTTTTATTTTTCTTAAATCCCACAGATGAGTGAGACTGTTCTGTGTCTCTCTCCATCTGACTCATTTCACTCAGCATAATAGTTCCCATGTCCATCCATGAGAGTTTCTTTCTCCCCACATCCCCATCAGCATTGATTGTTCTTGTTCTTTGTGATGTGCGCCAGTCTCTGTGGCATGAGAAAGTTCCTCATTGTTGTTTTGATTTGCATCTCTCTGATGATTAGTGGTGTGGAGCAGTTTTTCATGTGCCTTTTGGTCATCTGTATTCCTTCCTTGACAAAGTCTCTGTTCTCCCCAAATTTTAATGGGGTTAGATTTTTTATTGTTAAATTCTGTCAGTACCTTGTATATCTTAGATGTTAGCCCCTTATATAATGGGTATTGGGTGAATATTTTCTCCAATTCCATGGATGGACTTTGTATCCTAGTCACCGTTTTCTTTGAGATGCAGAAACTTCTCAATTTAATGTAGTCCCATTTGTTTATCTCTGCTTCCACTTGTTTGGGCAGTGGTAATTCTTCCTCGAAAATGTCTTTAGCTTCAAGGTCATGGAGTATTTTACCTACATGCTCTTCTATACCCCTTATGGGTAAGGGTCTGATATCAAGGGTTTTAATCCATTTGGATTTGACCTTTGTGCATGGATATAGATGGAAGCCTGAGTTTGCTTTTTTGCATGTGGCTGACCAGTTGTCCCAACATCACTTGTTGAAGAGGCTATTCTTGTTCCATTTAGCGTTTCTTGCCCCTTTATCAAAGATTAATTGATTGTATGTCTGGGGAACATTCTCTGAATACCCAAGTCTACTCCACTAATCTAAGGGTCTGTCTCTATTACAGTACCATGATTTTTTAATGACAATTGCTTTGTAGTACAATTTAAAGTTGGGGAAAGTAATGCCTCCCATCTTCTTTTTCCTAAGAGTTGCTTTAGCTATTAGTGGGCTTTTATTGTTCCAAATGAATTTCAAGAGTGAGTGATCCAATTCTTTTTTGTTTGTTTGTTTGTTTGTTTGTTTGTTTGTTTGTTTGTTTGTTTTGGGGGGGCCACACCCGGTGATGCTCAGGGGTTACTCCTGGCTGTCTGCTCAGAAATAGCTCCTGGCAGGCACGGGGTCCATATGGGACACCGGGATTCGAATCAACCACCTTTGGTCCTGGATCGGCTGCTTGCAAGGCAAACGCCACTGTGCTATCTCTCCGGGCCCATGATCCACTTCTTTGAAGAATGTCATGGGTATCCTTAGAGGAATTACATTAAATCTGTAAAATGCTTTGGGGACTATTACATTTATTTTTTTGGCTTTTGAGCCACACCCGGCAGTGCTCACGGGTTACTCCTGGCTGTCTGCTCAGAAATAGCTCCTGGCAGGCACAGGGGACCATATGGGACACTGGGATTCTAACCAACCACCTTTGGTCCTGGATCGGCTGCTTGCAAGGCAAACGCCACTGTGCTATCTCTCCGGGCCCTCCTTTTCCCTTTTTTAAAAAAGGGCTTTTTGAACTTGGCAGTGGTTTCTTTTTAAATGCTCCTAGAAACTATAGGTTTGAAAAGTTGGCAGGCTACAAAATTAACACACAAAAGTCTATAACTTTCCTATATGTAAATAATGATTTAGAAGCAATTGCATTCACAATTGTGCCTCAGCAAATTAATTACCTAGGAAATAGTTTAACTAAAGAGGTGAGATACCTATACAAAGAAAACTACAAAATACTACTTCAAGAAATGGGACTGGAGAGATAGCTCAGCACGTGCTTTCCTTACACGTGGCCAACCCAGGACGAATGGTGGCTCAATTTCTGGCATCCTATATGGTGCCCAGAGCCTACTAGGGGCGATTTCTGAGCACAGAGCCAGGATTAACCCCTGAGCGTCGCTGAGTGAAGCCCAAAAACAAACATACAAAAAGAAGTTTAAAAAGGACATGAGGAAATAGAAATATATCCTTGCTATGGGGCCAGTGAGGTGGTGCTAGTGATAAGGTGATAAGTGATATCAAGCGCTAGCCAAGGAAGGACCCGGCATCCCATATGGTCCCCCCAAGCCAGGGAAAGTTTCTGAGCACTTAGCCAGAAGTAACCCCTGAGCATCAAACGTGTGTGGCCCAAAAAACAAAAAAGAAATATATCCTTGAATAAATATATAATTAGATAATATTAGACAAAGGGGCAAACATATGAAGAGGAGGAGCATGCCTTGCATGCAGAAGTACGGTGGTTCGAATCCCAGCATCCCATATGGTCCTTGGAGCCTGCCAGGAGCAATTTCTGAGCAGAGAGCCAGGAGTAACCCCTGAGCACTGCTGGATATGACTCAAAAACCAAAACACAAAAACAAATATATATATATGAAGAGGAACAAGGAAAATCTCTTCAACAAATGATGCTGGGGAAACTGGTCAACTACATGCAAACTTTGAACTCAGATCTTTTTCCGATGCCTTGCACAAAAGTCAAAGCAGAATGGATTAGAGATATTGACATCAGACCTGAGTTTCTAAGGTGCATAGAGGAAAATGTAGACAGAAACTCGTTGAAGCTAAAGGCATTTTTAAGGATGAAACACCACTGACCAAGAAAGTGTTATCAAGCATAAATAAATAAAACTACATTGAATTAAAGCCTTCTGTACATCAAAGGACATAAAGACCAGTATACAAAACCAGCCCATGGACTAGAATAAATGATTTGATCTCCACTCATCTGATATGGGGTTAATATCAAATATATGTAAGGAACACCTGGTAGACCTTTACAAGAATAAAATATCCAAAGCCATTAAAATGGGCAGAATAGAAGAAATACAAATGACCAAAAGGCACATTAAAATGCTCAAAATCACTAATCTGCAAATCAAAACAATGAGATACCAACTCATATCATAGAGACTAATACACATTAAAGGAACAAAAAAATCAGTGTTGCCATGCATGTTGTGAAAAAAGGATCCTCATTCACTTCTGTTGGTTATGCCAACGAGTTCAGTCTTTCTGGAAAACAATATAGATATTTCTTTAAAAAAAACTAGGAACTGGGCTTCCATTTGACTCAGAAAGACCACTTCTTGAAATATACCCCAAAAGCCCCAAAAACAAAAAGAACAAGAATAATCAGTGCTGGCGGGTATATGGGGAGAAAGGAACTCTCATTCACTGCTAGTAGGAATGCTGTCTAGTCTAGCTAGCCTTTAATGAAAACAGTATGGAGATTCCTCAAAAAACTGAAAATTGGGGCCGGAGAGATAGCATGGAAGTAAGGCATTTGCCTTACATGCAGAAGGATGGTGGTTCGAATCCCAGCATCCCATATGGTCCCCCGTGCCTGCCAGGGGCGATTTCTGAGCATAGAGCCAGGAGTAACCTCTGAACACTGCCTGGTGTGATCCAAAAACCAAAAGAAAACTTTAAATTAAGCTCCCATTTGATCCAGCAATACCACTCCTAGGGACATACCCTAGGAATACAAAAACACAATACAAAAATGCTCCCTGCCTACCTATGTTCATTGTAGCTCTATTTACAATAGCCAGATTCTGGAAACAACCCAGACAACAAATGAATGGCTAAAGGAAGTGTGGTACATCTACACAACAGAATACTATAGCTATTAGGAAAAATGAAGTCATAAAAATTGCCTATACGTGGATGGACATGGAGACTATTATGCTGAGTGAAATGAGTCAGAGGAAGAGATATAGACACATAATTCTCTCACTCACTTGTGGAATTTAAGAAAAAGAAAAGACAGTATGGTAATAATACTCAAAGACAATAGAGATAAGGACCAGAAGGATCAGCTCATGATCCTTACCACAAGGAGTGGTGAGCAAGTTAGAGAAATAACTACACTAACAACTATCATGACAATGATAGTTAGAGAGAGAAATAGGGGACCAGAGAGATAACATGGAGGTATGACATTTGCCTTGCATGCAGAAGGTTGGTGGTTTTAATCCCGGCATCCCATATGGTCCCTGGAACCTGCCAGGAGTGATTTCTGAGCGTAGAGCCAGGAGTAACCCCTGAGCACTGCCAGTGTGACCCAAAAACGAGAGAGAGAGAGAGAGAGAGAGAGAGAGAGAGAGAGAGAGAGAGAGAGAGAGAGAGAGAGAGAGAGAGAGAGAGAATGGCTGTCTCAAGGACAGGCAGGGGTGGGGGAGAAGGGAAATGGGGAACATTGGTGGTGGAAAAATTGCACTTGTGAAGGGGGTGTACATTTGATGACTGAAACCCAACTCTGAACATGTTTGTAACCATGTTGCTTAAATAAAAAATATTTCAAAATGGACAGAAGACAAATGCACACCTATATTCCTTGCAGCTCTTTCTACAATAGCCAAAACCTAGAAACAACCCATGTCAAGAATAGATGACCAGGGGCTGGAGTGGTAGCACAGTGGTAGAGCATTTACCTTGTACACAGCTGACCCAGGACGGACCTGGGTTCAATCCCCGCCATTCCCTATGGTCCCACGAGCCAGGAGCGATTTCTGAGAGAAGAGCCAGGAAGGAGTAGTGCTGCCGGGTGTGGCCCCAAAACCAATTTTTTTTAAATTTAAATAAAAGAGTAAATGACTGGATAAAGAAACTGTGGTGGGGCCAGAGAGATAGCACAGCGGCGTTTGCCTTGCAAGCAGCTGATGCAGGACCAAAGGTGGTTGGTTCGAATCCCGGTGTCCCATATGGTCCCCCGTGCCTGCCAGGAGCTATTTCTGAGCAGACAGCCAGGAGTAACCCCTGAGCACCGCAGGGTGTAGCCCAAAAACCAAAAGGAAGGAAGGAGAAGAAGAAAGAAAGAAAGAAAGAAAGAAAGAAAAAGAAAGAGAAAGAAAGAAAGAAAGAGAAGAAAGAAAGAAAAGAAGAGAAAGAAGAGAGAAAAGAGAAGAGAGAGAGAGATGGAGAGAGAGAGAGAGAAGAAGAGAAGAAGAAAGAAAGAAAAGAAAAAGAAAGAAAAGAAAGAAGAAAGGAAAGAAAGAAAGAAAGAAAGAAAGAAAAAAGAAAGAAAAGAAGAAAGAAAGAAAGAAAAGAAGAAAGAAGAAAGAAAGAAAGAAAGAAAGAAAGAAAGAAAGAAAGAAAGAAAAAAGAGAAAGAAAAGAGAAAGAAAGAAAGAAAGAAAGAAAGAAAGAAAGAAAGAAAGAAGAAGAAAGAAAGAAAGAAAGAAAGAAGAAAAGAAAGAAAGAAAGAAGAAAGAAAGAAAGAAGAAAGAAAGAAAGAAAGAAAGAAAGAAGAAAAGAAAGAAAGAAAAAGAAAGAAACTGTGGTACATATACACAAGGGAATATTAATATCACTTGGCCAAAGAAAAGATGAAATCAAACAAGTTTCTACTACATGGATGGATCTAGAGAGTATCATGCTAGGTGGAATTAGTCAGAAGTAGAGAGAGAGACATAGAATAATCTCTATCATATATGGGCACAAAGCCAGGTTCAGTCTCTGAGCATTGCTTAATGTAGCCCAACCTCTCAGATTCCTCCAAAATATTCTGAAATCAGAGTGTGTTGATGATTGCACAACTTTATGAATGTACTAAAATCCACTGAACCATAAACTTTAAACATGAATTTTACCATATAGTCTAAGCTATAATAAAATGGAAATAAAAGAAAAATGACTTATGGTACAGTAATTATATACAATAAAATTACATATAAAACTATTATAATCAGAACTCCTAAATCTAGCTACTTAAATTAACTAGCCACCCCAAATTGTAGTGTGCTTACCCTCCCAAATCAATAAATAGTCTCACTTTGCAATATCACTCATGTTAGAATTCTGAGAGATGCAATCTCCTTACCTTTCTCTCCACACTGAGTTCTAAGGATTTTATTTTGTTTTGTTTTATTTTATTTTATTTATTTTTTGAGAAATACCAGGTGTGCTTCAGGCTTACTCCTGGCTCTGTGTTCAGGAATCACTCCTGACAAGGCTCTGGGGGAATGGACTATGGAGTGCAGGGAACGAACTCAGGTCAGCCATATGCAAAGCAAGTGCCCTACTGCCTTACTCTCTCTCTCTAACCCAAGTCCTGAGGATTTGATCTGCTATTTTTTTCATTTATCTTCCTATTGCCATTGACCTAGAATATTATTTACCTTGATCATTGCAACAATCTCCTAACAAATTTGTTTTACTCTACTTCCCCTCAACTTGAATTCATGCTTCACATCATTCATTCTTCACACCATTACCAGAGTAATTTTTGTAAAAGATGTCACTATTTTCTTTTTGTTTTTGTTTTTTGGGCCACATCCGGTGAAGTTCAGAGGTTACTCCTGGATATGCGCTCAGAAATAGCTCCTGGAAAGCTTGGGGAACCATAAGGGATGCCGGGGATCAATCTAGGTCAACCACTTGCAAGGCAAATGACCTACCACTGTGCTATCATTCTGGACCCTATTCTCTTAAAACTATTCAATGACCCTCCAGCACCATCAAGATATGGCCCAAACTGTAACATGCAAAGCAATCCATAATTCTTTTTAATTACTTTTTTTTTTCAGGAAGAATCATCTTTATTCAAGCCCTAGCCACCACGTGTGTGTGGCCTATTCATAACCTTTCAAGCGCAGCAATATTTTGCTAGCCCTGCATCTTATCTCCTGTTAGCCATCTTTCCTTTGGGGGGCTCCATGCGGCCCCAAGATCCAAAAGCCAGGGAGCCGAGCCGGGCCAAGAGAGGAACGGCCAAAGGGCAAAGAGCCAAAAAGGGAAGGGGCCGAATTCCCTTGGTCCCAGCCTTATCTACCTTTTTCCAAACCCCTCCCAGGAATGGGAGGGGCTTGCAGGTAAAGTTACACCTACTATCCGGTTTCCAAGACCCCTCCCAGAAATGGGAGGGTCTAGGGTCTCAAATGGGTACACCCACATTTCCTCCTTTTCTTAATATTTTTATGCACCAACGTAATAGAGTGAAAATTAATATACCAGCCCTTTTCAAAAACATATCATTTGCAAAATATACTTTACACCTGTAACCTAAAATTCTATTAATGCTTTTTTACCAAGCACTATTTTGGAACTTTCATGTTCCTATACTTTTAAACTATATTGGGGGAACTTCATGTTCCTATACCTTTCCTATACACAAGTACTTTAGCATACATGCATAACATACATTTTAAAAACAGGCTAAGTACATTAAAATACACAGTAAAACATTTTGCAATAGAAAATATTAACTTTGAAAGACAACAAAACACATTTAAATCATAAAGAAAATGACTAAGACAAAGATGCAGGTGGTTAGAAATTAGATTTTAAAATGGGCTAATCTGTATTACCTTCCTTATATTTTTATTTTTTAACCACTAACTAATTAAAACTTATCCCATCACCAAATATGAGTAAAATATTACTACCCACTAATTTTCTACACCTAAAACCATAGTTTAGATTAATTTGTTCCACGCTGATCTCACCACGTGGCTTTTGTAAACTTTTAAAGTTCAGATGTTGGTTTGTCCCACGCTGATCTCACCACGTGGCTCTCTTTTATAGTTTCAGGCCCCGTAGACGGTTTTGTAGACCATGAGGTTGCCGGTTTCGCTGCCCGCTGCCGGTTCGCTGGAGGGTGGATTCCAGGTTTTTTGCTTTTCCGGGCCAAACTGAGCCCAGCCCAGCCCAGCCGAGCCGAGCTGCTTGGAGCTTGCCGCTTGGAGCTTTTTGCCACAGGGGCTTCACCGCTGCCTTTTTTCCCCTCTGGGAGCACTTTGGATGTTCAGAGTTCCAAGTGATTTAAACTAAAAGTTCAGTTCGAAATTTCCAAAGTCGAAATCCAAATTCAAGCCAAAGGTCATTCTCAGAAAATCAGTCCATTTTCAATAGTCTTTTTTCTCCTCCGTTTCCAATTTAGACTTTTAATAAGTCTTTGAAGAGGCCCAGGTTTTTGTTTCTTGTAACAAAGTTTCAGTTTTGGGCCTGGGCCTGGGCTGGAGGTGATGCAAGCTTTCACCTCTCTTTTTTCAATTGCCCTTTTTGCCCTAGAAGGGGTTACGGCCATATCTGAACATGGCTTCACGTGGCCAAACCCTTTGGGCTGACTGCATTTGAAAAGAGCCAAAATGAAACAGAAGAGCAGAAATCTCACCATTTTCGCTGATTTGTTGGGTCCAGGATTCAGGTCAAAGTTCGGAGCGCCATTTGTTGAATCAAATAATTAAAGATGGGGCTGGATGGCGATGGATGGAGGCCTTTGTGCTTAGGCCCCAGCCACGTGGCTTTATCCCCATCCAGCCGGCTGGGTCCCAGGCCCAGGTAATCGGCGTAATCAAGACTCACTCACAGTCAGGCGTCAGGAAGAATCATCTTTATTCAAGCCCTAGCCACCACGTGTGTGTGGCCTATTCATAACCTTTCAAGCGCAGCAATATTTTGCTAGCCCTGCATCTTATCTCCTGTTAGCCATCTTTCCTTTGGGGGGCTCCATGCGGCCCCAAGATCCAAAAGCCAGGGAGCCGAGCCGGGCCAAGAGAGGAACGGCCAAAGGGCAAAGAGCCAAAAAGGGAAGGGGCTCTTTTTAATTACTTTTATTTATTTATTTTTATTGTAAGAATTTATTCAATAGACAAAATTGATTAACATATTGAGTTAAACTGACAGAATATAGTAACATAGCATAACATAACATATAATTAATATAATAATACATGTAAGTCAAAGAACATTTCTGAATAAAACACAATTTTTTTATTATAATGACTTACATATCTTTCACAGTAGTATTTTAGGTACATATTAACATTGAATCAGGGGAATATCCATCACCACCAGTGTTGTCCTCCCTTCATCCCTGTTCCCAAGCATATATCCCTTTTTCCCTCCTTTATACCCCAGAATGCTAGTGTAACTAAAAGCATATATGTTAACACTAATGTAAACCATTTTTTTGCAGTTTCAGATATTTTTACTAGTGGTTTCTTAAAGATTTAGAGTCACAGGAGCACTGTATGAACAATGTTAGAGTGGCAAATATCGTTTGCATGGGCCCACCAAAGTATGGGTCATGGAAAGGAAAAACTTTTGGCCTAAGTACAAGGAAACCTTATCCCTGAAGTTTCCTGACATAAGACCTTTTCTAGGCTCCAGGCAAACTGGTTTGTCCAATCCTGGTCATTGTCTGTAGTGCCCATACAGTTATGTTTTTCACAGTCTTGATGTTGGTATCCTGTTTCTGTATTGAAGGTCCTGGAATCTGTATATCCTACTCTGAAGTCAGGATGGTGCAGAGCAGCGTCTAATTTCAACTCAGAATTAAAGGGCAATGCAGAAAGCCCTGTCCAGTATGCAGGTCGTTGTTGTTGTTTAAATCTTCTCAGTGTTAAGGGAAGACTCTTTTGAGTAAATCGATGTCAGAGCAGCAGTAGGGTCTTCCCTGAATTTATTTATTTTTGAGTGTTTGGGTCACACCTGTCCTGGCTCTGCACTTAGAAATCACTACACCAGGCTCAGGAGACCATATGGGATGCCAGGGATCAAACCTGGGTCCATCCTAGGTCAGTTGCGTGCAAGGCAAATGCCCTGTCACTGTGCTATCGTTCTGGCCCCAATTCATAATTCCAATTCTCCTTTTTTGTTTAAAAAATTCAGTCCCATGGGGCCGGTGAGGTGGCGCTAGAGGTAAGGTGTCTGCCTTGCAAGTGCTAGCCAAGGAAGGACCGCAATTCGATCCCCCAGCATCCCATATGGTCCCCCCAAGCCAGGGGCAGTTTCTGAGCGCTTAGCCAGGACTAACCCCTGAGCATCAAATGGGTGTGGCCCGAAAAACCAAAAAAAAAAAATTCAGTCCCTTTGAACTCTGTACTTGATCAATACTGAAATTTTTGAAGTTCTCTGAATTTTCTGTCCAATTTCTAGACAAAAAATCTCTTAACATACTCTCCCCCTTCATCTTTCATGTGTTGGGTGCCAATGCATGCTACAGAGATTAGGTGGAGATTCCCAATGAAGGCACCCCAGCTCAAACTAAAAAGCAAGCAAACAAACAAAAAATAAACGTGCATGGTTTGTTCCACCTATCCCTGCTACTGGGAAAACATTAAACTTGAACTACAGATCCTGGTAAGGGAGGCCTGGCAAGGGAGCACATCAGTGTGTTGGAGTGGAGACACATGGTAACCACCTAAATCTCCGCTGCATTTCCTACCTGGTAGGGATTGCGAGACGAGCTACAGAAATTCTGCCAGTCTGTGTAATAACCTCTGTGTTTCTGGTTAAAAAAAAAACAGACCAAGAAGAGTTCATTAGATGAGGAAATTTTAGTCATTTGGTGATCTGAGACCATTTTTCTTCTTGCTTCAGACTTGACAATACCTAGGCCAGGAGGGAGGTGTGTGCACATAACCAGAGAAAAGCCTAGAAATAAGGGGGCAAGCACTAATCATGATGGACCTCAGGGGACCAGGTCATCATGATGGTTAAAGAAGTTGGTAGGGGGGCCGGGCGGTGGCGCTGGAGGTAAGGTGCCTGCCTTACCTGCGCTAGCCTAGGAGACGGACCGCGGTTCGATCCCCCGGCGTCCCATATGGTCCCCCAAGCCAGGAGCGACTTCTGAGCGCATAGCCAGGAGTAACCCCTGAGCGTCACCGGGTGTGGCCCAAAAACCAAAAAAAAAAAAAAAAAAGAAGTTGGTAGGGATGTGAGATTAAAGCAACTGGGATAAGAACTGCCGACAGGGAAGATGCTGGGTGCAGGAAGGAAGTCAATAATTTGCACAAAAGGATGCTGCCCAAAGTCACGGAGGGGCTGCAGCTCTTCGAGGCAGTTCCTTATTAGCTGATCCAGTCAGGAGTTCCTGGGGCTGGCCTAATCATGTACGTGCCCCACCACAATGCCAACACATCAAACCAGCCACTGTTAGAACAAGATCATTTTCCTCCAAGCAGCTGCTTGCTGCAATCATTCTGCTGATTAAATTTCCTTCTGGAAAGTCCTGCACAGACATTAATCAGGTGTCCCAGCCACTCCATCCTATAGCGCCAAAGCCTCTCTGACCTTTAAAAAATACACCGAGTTAGTTGCTAGAACACATCCCCCTGGGGAGAACAGATCTTCCTCCGGCTAACCCCCCAGAAATTCATGCTGTTCATGTCCCCATCTAACTGAGCCTTCTCTCCAGTACACCATGTCTCCACTCCCCTGCCCCTGCCTCCAGACATACAAACGGTAAGCAAAGAGCCTTCTGGTATTTTTTCCTGGTAGGGGAGACTTCAGTTACTCTTCCATCATGGGGGTGCTAGCAGCCACTGACAGATGTGAATCTGAAGATCCACAACGCTGTCTTTTTTTTTGGGGGGGGACACCCAGTGATGCTCAGGGTTTACTCCTAGCTATGCGCTCAGAAATCGCTCCTGGCTTGGGAGACCATATGGGACGCTGGGGGATTGAACTGAGGTCCGTCCTAAGTTAGCATGTGCAAGGCAAATGCCCTACCGCTTGCAACACCGCTCCGGCCCCAACACTATGTCTCAAAACAGCCTTTCACTGGCTTATTTTCCTGCCTGACATATCCCCTTCTAATAAGCCTTTCTCCAGGTTAAAACCTTCTAGTCTCCAAATAGTCCTTGTTTCAATGGCATCAACTGAGTTTATCTGGAAGAGAGAATGCAGAGATAATAATGGCAGTTTGTGGTCCCACAGCACTTCACACTTTCAATGTATTTTCTCCAATTGCTGTTACCATGTCATCTTCACATCAACCCTGTGAAACAGAGAGCTTTACTATTGACACTGGATGGACATCAAAACGGAGGCTTAGATATAAGTTGTCGTGGTCCAAGGCCCAGGGTAGAAAATGGTCTAATCTTAAGCACTCTCTGTCATGCTAGTACAAATGAAGACTGGCAGCTGGGAGATCTAAAATAAAAATGGAGGGTCAGAGTACAACAGGGAGTATATTGGTTGGCCTTGCATGAGGCTGACTGGGGTTTGATCCATATCATCTCATATGGTCCCCTGAGAATATCACCCCTGAGGAGTGATTCCTGACTGCATAGCCAGGAGTAACCTCTGAGCATCTCCAAGTATGGCCAAAACCCAAATAAAAATAAATAAATAAATAAATAAATAAATTAAAAAAAATAGAAATGACTTGGGGAACTAAGGATGTGACTCTACGATAAAGTGCTTGCCTGGCAGACTTGACTCAAGTTAGATACCCAACACCCCCATATGCAGGGTGGCACTGCCACCTGTAATTCCTGTTTTTCCAACAAACTGCAATTTCTAGAGCATAACAACCAATGTGTGTGTGAGCACCCTGATTAAAGAAGATGAACCCCAGTGAGCACCACCACGGAGTATGTATCAGAGTCAGGTGTGTGTTCCAGATCATTGGTCATTACAACCAAAATAGAAAAGGGAATTAAAATATTTGGGGGCCCGTATTCACAGTGCTCAGGCTCCTCCTGGCTCAGTGTGAAGGGATCACTCTTGATGAAACTCAAAGAACCTTCTGGTGGGTTCTTTGTGCTGGGGATCCAAATTGAGTTCGTTACATGCAGGGCAAGTGCTTTAGCCCACATTCTATCTTGCCATCCTCTAGGGAATTTTTTTAATTAAAAAGATGTACAGGCAATAAGGAAGACACCTCCATTAGGGTATCATAGAAATGGTCTGCAAAGAACAAAAGGCAGATGGAGACGGTGGGAATATAAGGAAGAGAAGACATGGTGACATGAGTAGAATGCAGCCACATCTTCAACAATTCAGACATTAATAGAAGTACAACAACTTTCTCTCTTCCTTTCTCCCTTCTTCCTTTGTCCTACCTTCTTCCCTACTTCCTTCCTTTATACCTTTCTTCCTTCTTTCCCTACCCTGCTCTTCCTTCCTTTTTTTTGGTGCTACACCAGGCAGTGGTCAAGAAAAATTCCTGGTCCTATCCTTAAGAGTGACTCCTGGCAAAGTGCTGGAGTCTGTATGTGGTGTCAGGAACTTGAACTAAAGCCCGCTGGATACAAGGCAAGTGCCATACCCTCTGCACTGTCTCTTCAGCCTCTTCCATCTCATTCTTTCTCCCTAGCAAGTAGGTATCAAGCCAACTACTTATCTCTAGTTGGATATTTTGCCAGAAGTGGAGCTATTATGCTGGCTGGTAATAGAGTATACAGTCACAGGTAGATCCTTGCTCCCCACCCATTGGGTTGCCTTGGTCGCCAGCAGCCCACTTTCTGCAAGCAATGCCCCTTCAAATCCAGAATATTAGTATTAAGATAGACCCTCACAACGTCATCTCAGTAATGTAAGACCATGAAATGCTTTTAAAGCATAATGTAATTTATAATGCTATGCAGTAGACTACTGCAACTTAATTGGAAAGGATGCCTTGAACCATTCAAAATGCTACAGAACATTTCGCGTAGCTATTAAAAACAGTTCTCCGGTGCCTAGGAAACAAATTGCAAATAGGTAGTACACAACTGATGGAAAGAAGATTGCCCCTTAAATGAATTCTGTGCTTTATGTATAGGGACGTTGATTACCATATTGCTTGTAACTATGAAAACTGAAATGAAATATTCAACTAAAGGGTATGGAGGAGGAGTTGGGTAAATTAAATAAAAAAACAGTCACGTGATAGAATGGAATGCAACCACTAAAAACAAATGAGGAGTCAGAGAGGTAATAAATCAAATCAAGACATAAAGCATATGCCTTGCATGTAGTCAACCCAAGTTCAATCCCAGTCATCACTTAGGGTCCACTAAGCTCAGCCAGAAATTATTCCCCTGCAGAGCCAGGAATAAGCCCCAGCACTACCAGATGTGGCCGCCCACACTCCCACTTCCAAAAACAAGAAAACATATGCTGCCGCAGAACTACTCTGTATAATAATGTTGGCTGTTTTAAAATGTTGCAGAGTAATTTTTTTGCAGAGTAATTTTTTACAGACTGGATTCTCTTTGCTTACTCTCACTGGGTAAAATTGTTTATGGTATGCTATGCTGTACATACACATGTTTGTCTGTGCATAGGAAAATAGATACCTCCACAAAGTGAGACCAGATTACAAGAAAAAAAGTTTTTTTCATTTTATCATAATATTGGAACAATATTGGACTATGCATTTGTGGGATGGAAGGTGGGACTCTTGTGTGATTGAAAAGCATTCAATCCAGCCCTTTCAGCCATCTCCCTGTCTTCCCCTCTTTATATTATAATTTTAATTAGTTTTCAAACTAAACTTTGAACTTCACATGTGTACATTCAAAGTTCATAAGGAGGGTTGTTTGTTATTTTTCCTTCTATTGAACCTCACAGCATAGCCTTTATTCTCTACATTTTTTGTTATCCACAAAACAGATCAACTAAGCCATCCTTACCTTCACCAAGGTCATTGCTAAATGTATAGAATTGAGATCTTGGGGCTCCATTTGCAAGACTCTCTTCTTTCTGTGTCTATTCTTCTTTGGTCGTTGCTGGCTATGTGTTCAGAGAAGACATCTCACTCTTCGTTGAATAACTTCTGCATAGAGACAACAGCATCTGGATTTTCTGACTTCGGCAACAATTTGCCTTCACTAGAACTTCTTCCAAGTCCAATTAAACAGCAATCCTTTCAACAGCAAAGCCCTGAATGACAATCTCACCAAAGGGGTCCTCCCTATTAAATAATGTTGCCTCGCTTGAGTCCAGCTTTCCCCCAAATTGAACTATCCCAGGTAATAAAGTAACTTTCCTCTTCCCAGACAAGTCCGTTGCCCAGCAAGCTTTCTGGCAATCCGCAGGGCAGACAGCCCCCTGCTGGTGTAATTTCAGGGGGCAGAGAAAGAGCTGGACCAGAAAAAAAGGATCACCCACCCGCTGGCACCAACAAGCTTTAATCTCACAACGAAAGGCAAGTTCTGGTTCCCTTGAGAGACAGCGCCAGAAACTTGCGCTCGGGCAGGGAAAAGCAGTGCTGTGTTTGACAAGACAGACAGACAGACAGAAAGACACACAGACAGATAGTTGATAGAACTTGAGGAGGTCCCTAATACTGCAGGGAATCAAAGTACAATTTCCATAGCTGGAGAGATAATACAGGGATTGAGACGATTGCTTTGCACGTGGCCAGCCCTGGTTCAATCCCCTGCACAACACAGGGCCAGAAATAAACGCAACACCTCCCCCCAAGTACAGTTTAGGATACATTTATCTATTTGATTTGTTTATAAAGTTTGGACAGTCTGGGGAAGCATTTTTTTTTACCTTGGGAGAAATTTCTTTAAATAATACATGCTCTCTGAATAATATTTGAAAGATCCAGAAAGGCACAAAATATAAGTTCCCCAGGCAGAGCCTTTTTTGTTTTGTTTTTGGGCCACAGCCTGTGACACTCAGGGGTTACTCCTGGCTATGCTCTCAGAAATCACTCCTGGCTTGGGGGACCAAATGGGACAACAGGGGATCAAACAGTGCACCACTGCTCCGGCCCCCAAGCAGAGCTTCTTAACTACAGTGACTATTAGGGACTGGAGAGTACAACAGGTAAGCACTTTCCTTGCATACAACTGACCTAGGTTTGAGACCTGGAACCTTATATGGTCTCTGAGCCTTTCAGGAGTGATCTCTGAGCTTAGAGTCAAGAGTAAGCTCCCAGCAGAGCTGCATGTGGTCCAAAAATCAAAATAGAAGCACACATAAAACTATAGCTAATATTTATATGAATTTCCTTGTCATTTTTTCTTAGTTGCACATCCCCCAAACTGTATTCAGGGCCTTTTCCTGGTTCTGTGCTCTGAAATCACTTCCTGGCAGAGGTCAAGGAACCATATGCAATGCCGGGGCTTGAATTCAGCACTATGGTGTGTAAGGCTAGTGCCATGTCTATTGTACTGTTTCTCCAACTTACATATATGTAATTGTAAAGGAAACTTGTGCCAAACTGCCCATTCCATTCTTAGCCAGTTTCCCACTCATTATTCTGATTCTTCTATGTTCTTAAGGTTTGAAACATGGCTTTTGTCATGCTATGGCTTTATAGTATGTGTATCCTATGGCCATGGTCTCATCTAATGAACCTTCCCTCTCATTTGGAGTATTCCAGGTTTTATCCATGTTTCCTTTTTAGTAGAAATAACATAGCTATGACCATAGCTGTCCCTGCACATAAATCTTCCTTTGGATTTCTCTCTCCTTTGTACAGATTCCCAGAAGTGGAATTACTGAGTCACAGAGTGTAAACATTTTTGAAGGCTCTTTGGAGCAGTTTGAACTGGTAGCAAATCTATTGATTCCCAGAAACAGCTAAAAACAAAAATTCTCTCCAGTCCAAACCTGAACTAAATGGTTAGACAGGTTCTACCCCTCTTCTTTGCTTCCAACAATATCACATTTAATTAGGTGTTTAATTAAATTTTTGATGGATATAAAGCAAAAGGATGTACACAGCTCTTTAATTAATGAAAGGAAGGATATGGCAGTTGCAGCTTAACTGTAGCCTCCTCCATAATTCCCTCCAGCTACCACTCTGGAAGGTAAATCAGATCATCAAGCAAACTGTGGGTCCCCAGGGGGGCCCTCCAGGCCTTAGCTGTGGGCTTCAAACCGCACCCCCCCTCATTTCCTGCCCTTTTGTCCTGATTAAAATGTACTAAGTACGGGGAACTTTTATGCATGGATTTTTCCCTTCAATAAACAGTCTCAGGTATAAAATATGCTAATTATGTTTCTTCATTGACTGATTTCTCTCTAACCTGAACATTCTGTGATTATTAACCTCAGCTAGGTTTCTTCTAAAATTCCAAAAGCATTATCTAGTCTCTTTGAATATCAAGACGTCCCTCGTGTATTCATTGCTGCATGCATTCTCGTGCTTGGTTGCTATTTTATGCCTCCAACAGAGAAAAATGTGACATTTTGTCAAAAAAGACTTTGATCTTAAAATGAAACTACTTCCTTTCAGTAGTAGGAATCCGATTGCTCTTCAGAACTTTCCTATCAAAAATTTATTCGAAGTAGGTATACCTGTGTCATTTTGAATGCTCTTGTTATTGTTTCCAAACAATGCACTTTGAAAATCAGAATGACTTCTTTATGTTCATTTTCATATAATTCTCCTGATGCTTTTTATCACGCATTAGTGATCAGCAATAAAATGTAATTTTGATTCTTTGACCATTAAAGCTAAGTGGGAATTGTAATATAAGTTAAATGCAGGGGCCGGAGCAATAGCACATTGGTAATGCATTTGCCTTGTACTCGGCCAACACAGGAAGGACCCAGGTTCAAATCCCAGCATCCCATATGGTCCCTGAGCTTGCCAGGAGCGACTTCCGAACACAGAGCCAGGAGTAACTTCTGAGCTCCGCTGAGTGTGACCCAAAAACCAAAATATATAAGTTGAATGTAACATTGCTACACAAAAACAAACAGTGTTGGTTTAGATTGAAAATGAACTTTGCGGGGCCGGGAAGGTGGCGCTAGAAGTAAGGTGTCTGCCTTGCAAGCACTAGCATAGGACGGACCGCGGTTCGATCCCCCGGTGTCCTATATGGTCCCCAAGCCAGGGGCGATTTCTGAGCGCATAGCCAGGAGTAACCCCTGAGCGTCAAACGGGTGTGGCCCAAAAACCAAAAAAAAAAAGAAAAAGAAAATGAACTTTGCAGTGATGTATTTGAAACGAATATGCTATTTGCTAAGAAAAAAAGGCACCTTATCTATTTTTTGTTTTATTTGAGGTCACACTCAGGGCTTACCCCTGGCTCTTCACCCAGGTGGTCTCTTCTGGTGGGCGTGCCAGGTCCTTAAAGGATGCCAGAGATTGAACCTGGATCAGCCACATGCAAGGCAAACAGTGCTGCTGTACTCAAGGTTTACTCCTGACTCTGCTTAAAAATTACTCCTGGCTGGCTCAGGTGGACCACATGAGATGCTGGAGATGAATCTCCAGTTTGCTGAGGAGTAAAAGACAAACACCCTGGCCCTTATCACTCTGGCCCTAAAGGGTGTATCCGTATTTAAACAAAAAGTTAACGCTCCAAACCAATCCTAAAATGTTAAGATGTGTACTTAAATGTATACACAGAGGGGCCAGAGAGATAGCATGGAGGTAAGGCGTTTGCCTTTCATGCAAAAGGTCATCTGTTCAAATCCTGGTGTCCCATATTGTCCCCCGTGCCTGCCAGGAGCAATTTCTGAGCATGGAGCCAGGAGTAGCCCCTGAGCGCTGCTGGGTGTGACCCAAAAAACACCAAAAAAAAGTATACACAGAGGGAAAAATTGGGAATATGCATTAATTATTTTCTCTGGAAAGTGTAATTGTAGGAAAAAAGCTAACTCACTGCCTCGTGTACCTAAGCAGTTTAGGTTCTTTTTACAGTGTCATGTTTAATTTTCAATAACCAGAATAAAACAAAAATAAAGTAGCTATGGTCAATGAGTATTTTGAATATCTACTAGCTATCAGGCATAATTAATTGTGATTACAGAAAATTTGAAGGATGACTTTGAGTGGCTGCAAGAGAATAGGAATAAATAACACGGGAAACAACAGAGCAGGTGGAAGTTTCCAATGCAAGAAAGACTGTGACACGGTGCTGCCAACCTACTGGGACTTGCTTTCAGGCTTCATCTCTAGCTCCCATTGGTTGTCTAGTTCCAGCCCAATACCAATCCAACTTCTCCTTTGCATCTGCTTCTTCATATTGCTGACTGTGATCTGCTGTAGCTCACGTGCTAAAATGTCTATCTCCTTTGTAAAATAAATCCATGTATGTGTTTATGATGGAAAGAAAAAAGCCACAGATATAATGGAGGACAATTTGGCATATATGTAGTAAATCTTAAAAATCTGGGCCAGAGCAACCATAAAGAAAGTATGGTGGGTAAGACATTTACCTTGCAAGCAGCTGACCTGGATTTGATCCCCAATACCCTATATGGTTCCCCAAGCACTGCCAGGAGTGGTACTTGAGCACAGAGATAGATGTAAACCCTGAGTACTGCTAATGTGACCACAAAACAAAAAAAGAAAAATTGGGGCCAGAAAGATAGGACAGATACTAAGGCACCTGTTTTGCATCTTGCCAAGTGTTTCCATTTCCTGGCATCCCATGGGGTCCCTTGAGCACTTCCAGGGATCACTTCTGAGCACAGAGCCAGAAACAGCCCCCAGAACATTTCTGTGTCTGACCCCCAACCTCCTAAATAAATTAAATTAAAGACTTGTGCACTTTAATAGATGCATATTGATTAAAATGTTTAAATATAAAAAATACAATTGAACTTTAAGCCATAATTCCACTATAATATTATATTCTGTTGTAATGAAAATGCAAAAATTTAGTTCATTGTACTATTTATAATGCTACAAAAGTAGAAACCTATAAAATCAATGACCACTAAAGATTACAAATGTTTTATCCATCAAAAATTGTGCTGTTTCCAGTGGCGTTTGCCTTGCAAGCAGCCGACCCAGGACCTAAGGTGGTTGGTTCAAATCCCGGCGTCCCATATGGTCCCCTGTGCCTGCCAGGAGCTATTTTTGAGCAGATAGCCAGGAGTAACCCCTGAGCACCGCCGGGTGTGCCCCCCCCCAAAAAAAATTGTGCTATTTCAGGGCCGGAGAGATAGCACAGCTGTAGGTCTTTTTGCCTTGCATGCTGCTGGGTGTGACCCAAAACCCAAAAATAAATAAATAAATAAATAAATAAATAAATAAATAAATACACGTGGATAACATGATTTTGTTGGGTAACATCTGGTGGCACTTAGATGTTAGTTACTTCTGACTGTGGGCTTTGAAGTTACAGATGGCAGACTTGGGGGACCATACAGGGTGCCAAGGATCAAACCTGGGAAGGTTATATGCAAGGCAAATGCTCTACCTGCTGTGCTATGGCTCTGGCCCCTGGATAACACAATTTTGTTTGTTTGCTTGGGGGCCACACCTGGAGGTGCTCAGGGGTTATTCCTGGCTCCTCACTCAAAAATCACTCCTGGCCTGCTTGAGGGACCATATGGGATGCCAGGGATTGAACGCAGGTGCAAAGTAAATGCCCTACTGGCTGTGGTATTGCTCCAGCCCAAATAACACAATAATTTTTTTGGTTTTTGGGTCACACCTGGCAGCTCAGGGTTACTCCTGGCTCTACTCTCAGAAATCGCCCCCGCCAGGCTCGGGGGACCATATGGGATGCTGGGATTCAAACCACCATCCTCCTGCATGCAAGGCAAATGCCTTACCTCCATGCTATCTCTCCAGCCCCTTACATGTATTTATTTTTATAATAATAACTATGTTATTATTTGGTTTGGGGTTTATGCCTGGCTGTTCTCGTGGCTTACTTCTGACTCTGTGCTCAGGAATCATAAGAAGCCCTATGTGTGCAGGAATTGAACCCTGGTCAGCTGCATGCAAAGCAAGCACCCTTTTCTCTGCATCAACTCTCTAAGCTCTTCACATCTTTTTGTTTCATGAGCCACACCCAGTGATAATCAGGGTTTACTCTTGGCTCTACACTCAAAGACACTGCTGGCAAGGCTTGTGGGAGATGATATGTGGTATGTAGGGTCATGATGATTTTCCTAGTACCCTAAAGAATGGCCAGTAGGGTACCACCCTATGAGAGATAGCACAGAGGGTAGGGCATTTGTCTCGTACGCAGTTGACCCAGGTTCAATCCCAGCATGAGCACTGTTAGGTGTGGCCAGAAAAAAAGATGGGGTGGAAAGTGGCCAGTAGACCATGAGAACCAGAAGTCATACATGGAAAGATCCCGTCCCCCTTTGTTCTCCTCTGGAAAGTTTCAGGGTGTCAAACACTGACTGAAAGTAAGCTGGCGGGCCCCACTCTATCTTCAGGTGGAAGTATTTGGTCTCTGATTTTTTGCAACATTCTAAAATGCTTTTCTGTGCATGGTCAAATAAGTAAGGTATACAGAGAATAACTGGGACTTATGTGTTTATGCATGCATGCATTTTTATATTACTGTGCCCATCATTCCAAGTACATATTCATGCATGGATATAGGCATAAACAAGTAGATATGATCCACTATTCCACGCCCCAAAGGACTATGGCAATTTCCTTAGTCAAATGGATCCTAAAATATGAAGAAAGTGATCAACAACCACTGCTATTTCCAAATTGACTGAATGCGTTAAAGATTAAGAGCCACCTGGCATTTTTTGAGTAGTCAGAAAATTTCTAGGGGAACAATCTTATTTGAAGAAGACACTCAGAAACAAGCTACAGCCCCACTGGCAAAATTTTGACACACAATAAAACAGTTGGCAACACAAGACAATCCTGTATGTTTGACTAAGCTTACAATAGAAGGGATTTCTTTTTTTTTTTTTTTTTTTTTTTTTTTTTTTTTTTGTGGTTTTTTTTGGGTCACACCCGGCAGTGCTCAGGGGTTATTTCTGGCTCCAGGCTCAGAAATTGCTCCTGGCAGGCACAGGGGACCATATGGGGCGCCGGGATTCGAACCGATGACCTCCTGCATGAAAGGCAAACGCCTTACCTCCATGCTACCTCTCCGGCCCCGGAAGGGATTTCTTTTAAGTTATTTTTTAATCAGAAGTTAACCGAACAATTGTGTAGTAGCCTTCACTTCCATGAAAGACCTGTTCCTTCATTTCTAGGTAAATTGTGCCAGGAGCCTCTTAAATTTGCGTGTGTTTTGACAAAGAAAATCAGGGTGAAGTTCGTGCAAAATTGTCGCTTGCTTTGTAATGATCCCTTAAACTCCTGTGTGCAAACTCTGTGTGCAAAGTAACTTTCTTTTGAAGGAAAGGGGGCAAGTCTCTGTGCTCAGCTTGGTAGAAATGTGGCTTTTTTTGTTCTTCCCAGAGTTCCCTTTCTAGTCCTTCCCTTTATTTCTGATCCTTTGTCCAAACTCTCTCTAGGGAAAGCACCGGTACTACTCCCAGAGCAGCTTATGATGCTGCACTGGGCCTGCTACTTGGTTTCAAAAGTCATTTTTGACTTGACTGAGAGCCGGCTGTGTTCCAATTCCCTGAAGGAACCCCAAGAGACAGGTGGAAGGGTATAGAGGACATAGCGTTTTTGGAAATAGCGAGCACCTCTGGTATCTTTATCAAACAGTGTTTTTCATTTTTCATACAGGATTTGGGAGCATAGATGTCACCTCGACCAAGGCTTACGCCTTAAAGGCACCTTGATAGCTGATAAGGTTTGATTCTAACAGATTCCAATTGTTCTGCTGTCAAATAGTAAACAATTTTCTTTTCCCAGAAATTGAAAAGGCTTCTTTCTGTCTGAGGAAAGCAGCATCAACAAGTGTCTATTTCATTTTCTTGGGGCTCTCTAGAGCCAAAAATCTCTCAAAGAAGGTATAAAACAGCTTTCCCCTCACCATGCATAGCCTTTTAACGTTTTTTTTTTATAAAAGATAAAACTTATGGGGCCGGGCGGTGGCGCTGGAGGTAAGGTGCCTGCCTTGCCTGCGCTAGCCTAGGATGGACCGCGGTTCGATCCCCCGGTGTCCCATATGGTCCCCCAAGAAGCCAGGAGCAACTTCTGAGCGCATAGCCAGGAGTAACCCCTGAGCGTCACAGGGTGTGGCCCAAAAACCAAAAAAAAAAAAAAAAGATAAAACTTATATAGAAACAAAATCAGTTAATTAATAAAAGTGTTCCTGTAAAAGCAGGACTAGTGGCTGCAGATTATTTCAAGACTGTGAGTGGGATGGGGTGAGGGCAGTAGTTTAGTTAAAAGTAGATAGAGAGGTGCTGGAGTGATAGTACGGCAGTTAGGGTGCTTGCCTTGCACGTGGCTGACCTGGTTTAGATATCCGTCACCCCATATTGTCAGCAGAGTCTACCAGGAGTAATTCTTTTTTTTTTTTTTTTTTTTGGTTTTAGGGCCACACCCGGCGGTGCTCAGGGGTGACTCCTGGCTGTCTGCTCAGAAATAGCTCCTGGCAGGCACGGGGGACCATATGGGACACCGGGATTCGAATCAACCACCTTTGGTCCTGGATCGGCTGCTTGCAAGGCAAACGCCGCTGTGCTATCTCTCCGGGCCCAGGAGTAATTCTTGAGCACAGAGCAAGGAGTAAACCCTGAGCGCTGCTGGGTATGACACCCAAAAACCAAAAATGTAGGTAAGTGAATAGAAGTCAAGACCAATGATGTGGGGCCGGGCGGTGGCGCTAAAGGTAAGGTGCGCCTGCCTTGCTTGCGCTAGTCTTGGACGGACCGCGGTTCGATCCCCCGGTGTCCCATATGGTCCCCCAAGCCAGGAGCAACTTCTGAGCGCATAGCCAGGAGTAACCCCTGAGCGTTACCGGGTGTGGCCCAAAAACCAAAAAAAAAAAAAAGACCAATGATGTAGGGAGATAGAAATGATAGTGTTTCTCAGCCTTTCTGAAACTGATGCACAATGACTAAAGGCCAGCATGCTGTTGATGCACCCATCTATCATTGTGGGGGGGGGGGGTTTGAGGTATTTGGGGCCACATCTTAGAAGTTCTCAGGGATTAAAGGTTATTCCTGATGGGGCTCTGGGGACCCATGGAGTGTCCGGGATTGAACCAAGGTTGGCTGCATGCAAGGCAATGTGCTTTTTACCCATGTCCTATCTCTCAATGGGGACTATTTTATCTCTGTCGAGAATGAAGATCATAGACTCACTGTAGTGGAGAAGGCTGTCGATTCTACCAGGCTGCGCTCAGGAGCTACTTCTGGCTCTGTGCTCAGTGGTGGAGGTTGGCGATCAAACTAAAGTTGGCTGCATATGTCAGGCCCGCACTTTAGTCCCTGCACTGTCTCTTTAGTCCAGATCACAGGTGTCAAAACCCCAGTAGATAATGTATATGACTGCTCCCTAGTCTCTGAGGTGCCCATGTTCTTTTTTTAAACTCCTCTATTGATTGATTGATTTGGGGGCACACCAAGAGTTGCTCCTGGGTCTGTACTTAGAAATTGCCCCTGGCAGGCTCGGGGACCATATGGGATGCCTGGAATAGAACCGGGACCCTCCTGGGTTAACTGCATGCAAGGCAAATGCCCTACTGCTGTGCTATCTCTCTGGCCCCAGGTGCCCATGTTCTTTACATGGGGGTTCTTTTTATACTTTCCAGAAGCACCTTTTCTTCCTTTGAAATCTGAGACAGGGCAAGGGCCTTTGATTACCTTGCCTAGAGAGCAGTGACCCTGGACATTTACAGAAGGTTGTCCCTTGTCATCACCAAAGTACTTGAAAAGAAGCCTGTCAAGCAGAATGGACACTCCATCTGAGGTGGGATAAAGTCTATTGGAGAGGGTAAGGCCTTAGGATGCCAAACCTATCAAGCAAAGTTTTCCCCAGGGACTGGCAGCTATTAGTTACTTTCAACTGCCCCTGCAGATGTGTTGGGGACATGCTTGAGATACCTCATCATGTTCTTCTCATGTTAGGAGGCATGGGAGCCATTCCTCCAGCTCAGGCACATCACACAGAATCTCATATTCAAATGGGGTCCTGGAAGGATGGGTTACAGTTCAACTTGGCTATTCTCTAAATTCATGGACAGTCTTAGCTCCACCCCAGTTTCCCTCAGTCAGCCAGGGAATGGGCTTTGCCTCTCCCTACTTGCTCTAAGCACCTTGTGTGGTTGTCCTGTCACATGTGTAGACCTAGTGAATGGTTGAGATTTTCAGCAGTCTAGAGAGAGGAACATGCCTTTGCAGCTGCCATAGAAGGACTCACTGACTGGACAATCTACAAACAGATTCCGAGGTTCCAAGTCTACCTCTGCAGCTGCTAGGGGACAAGAAGAAAATTATAGCTCTGGTCTGCGGCTGTTTCTCGAGTGGGGTAATTGATACCTTCAGCCCCAGAAAGATGATGGAGAGAAATTATTAGTTCCTTTGTAGAAATAAAAACACCTTGAACCCAAAGCCTAGTTGCTTTTGCAGAGCTTCTTGTAGTTCTCAGGGGATGGTTGGTTCTAGAATATTCCCATCTGGTGACTGCTCTCCCCCACCCACCCCTCTGCACCCCCTCCCGCCGCTGCCAATTCGGCCTTGATTTTAAACACTGGTCACATCCCTTCCCAGCCTTCATCTTTCTCCACTAAAGAGTCTGCATTTGTTTAATCTATCTTCATATGGCAGCCCCTTTCCCTCCCCCTGATTCCAGAGTGGCCTTTCTCTGGATCATCTCCAGCTCAATTATGTCATTGGGGAAGTACTAAAACCAAACCTACACCGCGTGTGTGTGTGTGTGTGTGTGTGTGTGTGTGTGTGTGTGTGTGTGTGTGTGTGTGTTCCCCAGGCTCTGCACCTCTGGCTCTGGCTCCCCTCCAGTCATACGTCCTAGACCCACTTGCCCACTCCAGCCCCTTTCTGCAAAGGAGAGAAAGAGGGAAAGAGAAAGAGAGAGAGAAGGCTGCTTTGGCCCTGGGCTCTATGTAGCCTCTTGCTCTTTCGCTGTGCAGCCCAGCCCCAAGGGGCGCAAACAGCTCCCTGTCTGGCATGGGAGGCCGGGAGGTGGTTAACTAGGATGTGGGGGGTGAGGGGGAAGGGGGGGTCTTGCGCAAGCGCACGCGGGAGCTTGGGCCGCCAATGCTGCTGCCTCCAGGAGCCGAGGGAGGGCGGGAGGGAGGGAGGGGGAGGCGAGGCGGTGCTCGGGTCGGCTGCAGCTCCGAGACAGTCTCGCAGCGGCTCTCGCAGAGACGGGGAGCGGCAGCCCACGGGGTACGATGCTCGGCCAGACTCCCTGAGCCCGGGGCTCGAGAAGCAGCGTGGGGGGCCGAGGCCACCGGGCAGCTCGCACCATGCATCAGTCCCTGACTCAGCAACGGGCCAGCGACATGTCCCTGCCCGATTCCATGGGTAAGTCCAGCCGCGTCTCCTAGGGCCCTGGCTCCCGCGCCCCGAGAGCTTGAGCGAGGACCGGGGTGCGGGTCCGAGCCCGCTCCGTCACATTAGGGTTACGAAGCCGCAGAGGCTCCGGGGAGCGGCCCAGCGGGGGTGGGGGCGCAGCGCGGGGCCCGGAGCGCCCCGGTAGCGTGCCAGCCGGCCGGCCCGCGAGTTGTTGCGGGTGTGTGCGTGTCTCCCAGACTGGCGCTAAATCTCAGCAATCTGGGGGAATCACTACACTTGCCCGCACCCCGCGACTTCGCTTGGCATTCGACGCTCCCGCTCGGCCAAAAGTCCGCGTCACTTCGTGGATGCTCCAAATGGGCGCAAATTAGCCCGAGTGGGCACCTCGCCCCCTGCCAGCCCCGATAGAAAAAGGTCCGTGGAAATTCGGGGTTGCACAGGGGGCTTGATTTGCATCTAATTAGTGGGGGGTCTTGGAGGAGCCACTCTGGAGGATGGAAAATGGGGGAACAGAAAATGGGAAGGGGGCCCTTGGGAGGGACATGCTGAGGGATCATTCGAGACTGGCCAGCTCTGCCGTCTGCAGTGACAGGACCCACATTCCTTGAATTTGATGCCGCTCCTGCTTCAAACGCACGGAATGTGCGTAATTTTGAAGGAAAAAAAAGACAGGGACCAGAACACGACATAAGCGATCGAGCTCATTTGCTCATCTTCCCCAAGTGGTTCTTTTTGCTCCCAGGGTGGGTGGTAAGAAGGGGGGGAGGGAAAACTCACTAACCTGCCTTGGTTCCATACCTTTCCTCACCTCCCCAAATCATGCCAGGGAACAGATCTCCCTCCAGGCCCCAGTTTGGTTGCTCCTGGCAGGGACGTCCTGGTTAGGTGCCAACAAAACATAAGCCCAGACCCCGCCATCTGAGGAGGCACCGTCCCAAGCCCGATGATTTCACTGGGCGGAAGAAAGACTGGAACCCCAGAGAGCGGGAGGGGATGGTCAAGCCATAGTCCCACCCGATTTGAAAAGTCACCTCGGATGCACTTTAACCACATCGCATTCTCTCTTTCCGTCATACTTTATAGTCCCCGAAGTCCTGCCACGCAGTCGGCTCAGGCTCTCGCCGGAAGAATCTGCGGGAACATCTGGAGGGGCAGGGGTGGGTGGGAAGAGGGGTGAACTCTCCATAAGAGCCCCCTCCTGCAGCCTAAAGACTCAGTCTCGACAGAATTCGTTCACAGGAGGGTGTCTTTGTAAGTGCTACCTCCTGGAAGAATGCAAAGATCCGTCTTTTCAACAACACACGCAGCAAAAAAGCATTTACCTTACTATTATTAATATTAACGTTGAGGGAGGGGTTAGTTATTTGCAACGTGGTACAAAGGAGCCTAAGGACTCGGGTTCAAATGCAGAACCCAAAAACAGTAGATTGTCTCCCCTTACCCATCAGAGACACACACACACACACACACACACACACACACACACACACACACACACACACACTCACGCACTTCTCACCTTGGCCAGCTGTGGCGCCAAAGCATTCCTATCTCCCCGACGACACTGACACACAAGGTGGGGGGGGGGGTGATTTCGCAGCACACATTTCCACCGCACCCCCCAGCCACCTGCAAACTCCACTTCTCTTCGACTAGTTGGCTGTTTTGCAGGAAGGGGACAGCCTAGTGACCCCCTGCTTCGAGCCTTGACGTGTAGCTCCCTGCTCAGTGGGCGGGTGTGTGTGTGTGTGTGTGTGTGTGTGTGTGTGTGTGTGTGTGTGTGTGTGTGTGTGTGTGTGTGAGAAGAACAAGAGGAAGACAGTTCTCTTTCTTGGACTCCCAAGGCTCCCTCGCTTTATGATGCGTTCCCTTAAGGGTCTGTACAAGGAGAAAACAAGGGGGACTCTACCCCCCCAGACTCCACACTGCAGAAAAAAGAATGCTAGATCTCGTATAGTTGCTCAAGCCCATGCCACACATTCGGCTTGGTGACGTCCTCAGAGGGAAAACAGTAGCAAATTCGATTCGAGGGGTAATCCTGGGTTTCCACAGTTTGGACAAGGAGTGTCTTCCCGGAGTTTCCTGGCGCTGGTCCTTCCCAGCCCCAGCCTGAATCAGCACCTTGCTACTTAGGAGCGACTCTTCTTAATTTTGGCAAAGCCACCTTGCCTGGCATGGCGACAAGGAGTGGGGATGTTCAGTAGAGGAAGGGTTTCGAGTTGCTGTCTGTCCCCAAAGGCAGACTTCCTGAGCGGATTCTCTCTACTAACAAGAGTAGCCCCCAAATCATCAAATATTAAATACAGGCGTACAATGCACCAGGGTGCCTTGACTGCCTGGGGAGGCGTGGGTAATTCTGGAGCAAAACAAATTCTGGGCACTTGGCAATCAGGAGTCGGTCATTTGACTCCAGCGCCCCCTCATCCCCTGGCCGCCACCCTTTTCTCCCCTTTGGCAATACCGCCTCCAGGCGTTAAGTAAAAGGTACTGCAGCAGGGTACTTCCCAGGTAAGATTGCAAGAATAATTGCAAGAATAATTCGCCCTTGACTTTGCCTCTCTCTGGTCAAACAATTGCCAAAGACACAATTTTGGTGGATTTTAGCACGTTTAGGAGATTTTTTTGAAAATTGGAAATCTGGAGGCTTTGGCATCAATGGCCACCTGTTTGTTTCCAAAAATATGCAACGGTAGTACTTCTGGGGACCCTCCCTGTGTGGCAAAGCTGATTCAGTAAGCCAATGCTAATAGTTTGAAAAGACTGGCTCCAAAAATTAATCAGTCATGAGCAATATACTGTGCAGGACTGAAAACTGGTCGCCCCCCTTTTCTGCACTCTGGTAGAGATCACAACTAACTCCATCATCAAAGGGGTCCGTAAGCCATGTACAAGATGGGAAGAAAAAACACAAGTGACCCGAGAAATCTTACCTTCCAGGAAGCAACCCTTAGGTTCCTGGGTCTTAGGACAGGTAGCATTCCCATGACATGATGATGACCATCATCATTGCCTCCTCAAGGGGGAAATGTATCTGGGGAGTAAGAGATATAGGGAATATGACATAATGAGTAATTGGAGCTGAGTGAAGTGGATCCAGAAAAAATAACTGCCTAGTGATTGCCGAATTAGCGGGGAACTGAGATGCAAACACTGCAGTGCAGTGGGGGCTTTGACGGGGATGGTGGAGGGGACCCTGGCAAGGGAGAGGTGTGAAGGATGGAGACAGCAAATCATTGGGTCCTGGTGGAGCTGAGCCTACTGGTCGTCACGAAGCCAGGGTGGAGGTGGGGCACTGCAGGGGGGCTGCAGCTATTCCGCAGGGAGACTGCTGCGGGGAGGAAGGGAGCAGCGGGTTTTGCGAAGGCCTTGGGTTCCGTCTCGTCCTGCGGTTAGTTGCTGGGGGCGTGGTTTCAATGGAAATACACAGGCAGTCAGTACACAGACGGGGAGGGTACTTTACCGGGAGCCCTCAGTGTACCCCCCATTTAAAAAAGAAATCCCTCCTTTTTTTCACCCATTTCTTTCCGATGTCTGCTGCAAAGGGAAGCTATTCAGAGCCGTCGCTGCTTTCTTATTCAACAAGTATTGACTGCACACGAGGGATCAAATTCTGCAATGAGTTCTGTTTGCAAGGATCCGCTGCCTAATTTAAGTACCTCACCAGGGGTCAGGCTTTTTGTGGTTCTTCTTATAGATTATTTGTATTTGCCAAACAAAAAAAAAAATAAGAGGTTCCCGTATTCTCCGGAACATCCAAGACAGGCCACTAATTTACCTTAATCTAAACAACGTTCTTCTCCCTTCTACAATAAGACCACCAGAACAATATCTCAGCGGATGCCTTTTAAGAGTCAGGACCACATCGGTTCAGAGACTAGATGTGCCTGGATCTAAGTAGCTGTGGATTTTACTAGTCAAACCAACAGTGAAAAGGAATGGAGTTGTTGCTTTCCCAAAGGGATTCATGCTGGGTTGTTTGAAAACTGCCAGCCTCCCCAAGAAAAACAAGGAATCATTTCATTTGATGCCATTATGATGTTTAGATCAATGGAAGGGTGTGAGGTAGAGCATGCAGGAACAGAAAAAGATTCCATATTCAATCCAGTAAAGGAAGAATTTTTGGGGGACAATTTTATTCCAAAATAAGAAGATCTAGACGCCAGGAGTCTCATGATCCTGTAGTATATCTTTGCCTGGGTTTCTCTATGGACAAGGTTTCATTTCAGGTCTTAATAAAAAGAAGAGAAAAAATTAAGATTTTCAAATGACACTATGTGGTTTGCTGAGTCACATTTGTGCTTTTATGTATTTGCAAAGGAGACCCAAGAGCTGTGAATAGACCCGAACGCCATGGAAGGAGCAGTGAGTAATAGCAAGTGCAAAGTATATATGTCTTAGAAGACTGTGCCCACGCGAACTGTCCTGTCTCAACCTCATTGAGTTTTGGAGGTGGACAGTTTTTTTTTCTTGTGAGGTGTTGCAACACTTTGATGGGCCCCCAAGATACCCTTGGGGCCTTTAGGGGTTCCCATGCTCTCTTTGGTCAATTTGGGGTGGGTGAGGATTAGAAATTGTGGGGGTGAAAAGGAGAAAAGGGATGGAGGTGTAGGTGAGTTTGCCTCAGAACCCCTCAGTGGAAGCATTTGACAGGGACCCTAATTTTGGAACTTATTTAGGGTGAGAACACAGGTATCAGGTCAACTGGAACCGTAACTCCTCCACCACCTCTGACCCCTGACTGATTCTTTCCCACTGTCTCAGCTCCCTATTTGCAGCACCTAGAACTTGCCCCCACAAATTCATTATGGCCTCCTCAGGTGAAGCTGTCTTTCGGGAGGGAGAGATGTCTCCTTTCTCACCTACCCTTCCTGGTCCTCCCCAGGGATTATAAAAGGTGCCAAGCCAAACTCAGGCCTCTACTCCTTTTCCAGAGAAAAAGGTCTGACAGAAATCCTAGAATCATCTTAGAAATGGCCCTGAAAACTCAGGAGCCCCCATTTTCCATGGTTTAATCAGGGGAGACCAAAAGCCCCTTCCACCTGCCCTGGCAACTCCTGTGCCCCCCTACTCACACATGCACTGGAGAAAACCAGAGAGTTACAAGGTCTGTCTTTTCCCATCTTCATGCCACCCCCTGGTATTCTTGGGGCTCCCTACTTTGCATGTCATCCCCTTTCCTCAACCATATATATGTGCTTTAGGCCGCAGCTGCTGACTGAGACTTGGCAAAATGGCAGGGATATCTGAACACACATAAAGGGCCTCTTTCGGCCCAGAAATGATGAGGAACCTGCTAGTGGGACCACTGCATCAGGAAGCAACTCCAGGCTTTATCCGCCACTAAAGACCTTGATGGTTTTAGCATCTCCCATCCACCACCATGTCTATATTTTGAAAAGAAAAAAAAGATGCTTGGTCCCCTGCCATTTCCTACGGAGGTCCCCTCCCCATGCCAACCCCAATCCTGGAAATGCTGAGCACTGAATGGGCCTCAGTTCCTGTGGGGGGACCGTGGGGAGGGGAGAAATGAAATGGAAATTGAGCCCAGATACCATTTATCCTATCTGACTTAATAAGCTTGTTTGGCAGAGAAAAAAAAAAGATCTATATTGGTTTGTGCTCCCATGTCTGATAAGCACTGAGTAGAACTGCCTTTTCGGCATGTATATTAATGTCCCCTCACATAAGCCTAAATGTGTCTAAGTTATCATCTTCCCCATCTGCCTCCCCCGAGACATATCGGGCTGGACTAATGGTCTCCACACACTTACTTTATTACACACATTTGTTATGTGACAAATCTTGCCAACACACCATTTTAAAGTTTATACACGAGGCGGGAAATGTCAGAAATCAAATGGGAGAAAGGTCTCAGACCCTGCGTTCGTCCTGCTATTTACACTGCAAATGAAATTTCATATCTCCTGCGTAGTAAAGAAACCTCAGTAGCATATTGGCGCTGACATATTTTCATTTAATATTGCCACATGTACTCTTCCCATTTATCATATGCCTTGTAATTTGCCCTAAAAAAGCACGCTACCAAGTGACTGTGACACTTTTTTAATATAGAATGCCAACAGCACAAACATTTGTTTTGTTTTTTATGTAACGGTTATGCCGACTTCTGTTGTTTATTTGCAAATTGGAACAAGAACGATGTTTTTATTGTGACAAGGTACCTACTGACTAAGAAATTAAAACTCATCCCCCCCTTTTTAAATTCTGCTCACCTGAAATAATCTCAGTTACCGGCTGGCTGGTTTTTATTTTTTTCCAGTTCATTCCTTCTTTGGCACAATGAGGACTTTGAGTTTCTCTTGTGTTTTTAGGGGCCTTCAACCGGAGGAAACGAAACTCCATCTATGTGACAGTGACACTGCTTATTGTGTCTGTGTTGATCCTCACTGTGGGTCTTGCAGCGACCACCAGGACCCAAAATGTGACCGTCGGAGGTTATTACCCTGGAGTGATTGTAAGTATTAAAGGCATAGATAGGTCTCATTAGTTCAGTGGCTACAGAAATTTGAGCTCAATGCCCAATAGTTCGTAATTGTTTTTGAGTGGCTAATGTTTTCTTCTTTATATCACTCTAGACTTACACACACATAGATTGGGTCTTTTAAGAAGAGTAGTTGAGAGGACAGTAAGATAGAAGGGCATTTGCCTTGCCTATGCTCATCAGACTTCAGTTTGATCCCACAACAAAGCCAGGAATGATTCCAGAGTGCAGAGCCAGAAGTAACCACTGAGTATCACTGGGTGACCCGCCCCCAAAATAAAAAAACAGACAGCAAAAGAGTAGTGGATTAGGAATCATAGGGAGAATCAAAGAATTTCATCTCCTTTCCTCACTAGCAAGCCATCACACTTCAGCTCCTAGGTTTTCTGGCTAGGATGTCTCTAACCAGCAAAGGGAAACTTACTCAAAGACCTTGCCCCTCTTCCACGGAACAGAGGCTACTTGTTCTCTGAAATATGAGTCCTCTCCTCCCTCTTGTAGTATGACACTCATCTCCAAGGGTGCTATACTATCTCATCCAGAAAAAAATCAATTATATGGCTTATTTACTCCTACTATATATATATATATATATACACTGTTCAGAAAACTTAGGAAAATGGGAAACTCAAATATCAGATCGAACAGAATAAGCAATTGTTGATATCTTCTTAAGGACAGTCATATCTCTCAAAAGGATAGGTACTTTGTGTGAAATCTTTAATGATACTAAATTAATTAGTAACTCGCCATGCTTATTTGCAGTATCGGGGTGGGGTTGACTTCTCAGATGGGCTCACACTGTCCTCGTTGATATCATGATTTTTCATTTTTAATTATAAATAACATTTTAAAAATGATTTGTTCAAAGAACTGCGACTTATAGAATTATTGGGAGTTGAGCTTTAGATAACTAACACTTCACCACCAATCCCACCACCCGTATTTCCCTCATCGTCTGCCACGCCTCCAACATGCCTGACACATTGAAAAGTACATCACAAATTTCAGGGGTTGCAGCTTAGATCTCATGTTTTCGTTACTGTTGAGTCCGTGCTCTGAATCTCTAGATGTCATTGTTTTTTTTTGTTTGTTTGTTTGTTTGTTTGGTTTTTGGGCCACACCCGGTGATGCTCAGGGGTTACTCCTGGCTATGCGCTCAGAAGTCGCTCCTGGCTTGGGAGACCATATGGGACGCCGGGGGATCGAACCGCAGTCCGTCCTAGGCTAGCGCAGGCAAGGCAGGCACCTTACCTCTAGCGCCACCACCCGGCCCCCGATGTCATTGTTTTTTAAAGACCATCTCCCTTGGTGGCTCACTCTGAGAAAGAACGCAGTAACAATTACTGTTTTCTTGTTGCTTGCTTTCAGCCTTAGGGTCATCTTCACTTCGTGGTTTCTTAGCCGGCTTCTTTCCAAACCACTTGTCCATTGGATCAGGAGTGGTTAGTTAAAAATAGATCGTGCCATCCGGGCACCCGGAAAATGCCCCCACTGTCAGCCCTTTGCTGCCTGGAACTTGCCCTCCTCCCAAAGGGTAACTCACCTTGTCTGTCATCTGATATTTGTGCCATCAGAGGGCGCCCCATGACAGTCTTTTAACTCGAATCTCTGAACTTCCTTTTTTCCCCTTTTCTTTTTGTTTTGTTTTGGGACCACACCTTGCGATGTTCAGGGGTTACTCCAGACTCTCCACTCAGGAATCATACTTGGTGGTTCTAGGGGGAACATATGGGAAGCCAAGGACCAAGCTCGTGTCAGCTGTGTGCAAGGCAAGCACCCTACCCACTGTCCTAACTCTGTGACACCCTCTTCTTTCTGTTTTAGAGATATTAAAAATGGATCATGAATATCCAGACCTTGGTGGATTGGTTGATCCACCCCAAGGACGGTATGCAGTCTCCTTTGGAGAGGGCTGACCTAGTATATATTTAAAATTCGTAGTATTTTTCCTTCTCAATAAACGTCAGTAAACCTTGAAGCAAAGAGAAGAAAAAAATGAAGCCAGCCAAACCTCACTTAGAGCCACACAATCTGTAATTGAATCCCACGCCAAAACGTGATCCCAAAGTTTTGGTCCTATTTTGAATATCCGGGATGTGATTAATTTGCCATTGCTACATTGCAGACATTTTCTCAATGGGTCTTTGGTCTTTTGTTTTGTTTTGTTTTGTTTTTTGGGCCACACACGTTTGATGCTCAGGGGTTACTCCTGGCTATGCGCTCATAAATCGCCCCTGGCTTGGGGGGACCATATGGGACGCCGGGGGACCGAACTGTGGTCCGTTCCTTGGCTAGCGCTTGCAAGGCAGACACCTTACCTTTAGCACCACCTCACCAGCCCTGGGTCTTTGGTCTTTATTTTTCTTTTTAGACACCAAAGAATTCACCTCTCCCTACTTTTTCTCTGGGAAAAGTGGGTGTTAGGGAGAGAAAGTGAGAAAAAAGGGAGGAAAATAAATGTCTTTCATATGAGTGGGCACTCCTGAAGCCTGTTACCAAGGTCACCGGCTCTGCAGTCAGCTAGCTCAAGAAGGGGCCTGAGTAACCAGCACCCCACCTGCTGAGGAAAGAGGGAGGGCATAGTTGCCTGTAGATATGGAAGGATTTCCTTCCAGCTCTTGCCCCAACCAAGGACGAGTGTCCCACAGAAACATAAGATGTGAGGATTCGCTCAGTCCACTTTCTGTTACCAGGCCCCCCAAAACCATCATGGGCAGAATTCGATTTTATTTTTAAACACAAACAGATGAAGGGAGAGGAAAAGAGGGGTAAGATTGCATTTTGGTGGCTGGGAAAACCATGTAAAGGGTCTTCGTGACTTTGTGTGTTTGGGGTAGCTGCGATAAATGAGTAAAACCATCCTGACTCGTGAGCAAAAGGCTCACGTTAAAACTCAGACTCTTGGGGGTATTTGGCATATCATTTCGGAGTTAGAACCTCTGTTCCATCGATGATAGCCATGAACCTTCTTTGTAGAGTTGACTGTGGGTGGTGAGGTTGGATTACAGTAATAAAGGCAGGAGGGTGCCGGGTGGCTGTTCCTGGAGTACCTGAAGAGTGTGTGTGCTTCATAGGATTTAATAGGGAAGCATTCCTAGGAGAGCCATCCCTCACTGATTAAAATGAAAAATAAGGTGCCTCACAGAAGTACAGCATTTGACTTGCATGCAGCCGACCTGGAACAGACCTGGGTTCAATCCCCGGCATCCTATATGGTCCGCTGAGCCTGCCAGGAGTGATTTCTGAGAGCAGAGCCAGGAGTAACCCCTGAGTGCTGCAGGGTGTGGTCCCCCAAAAAATTTTAAATAAAGGTGCCTCATTCTCTAACGTTAGATTCTAACCCTTCAAAAGTATGCTCTCAGAGTTCCCATGATTGTTTCTTTAAAATCGAGTTTAATTCTAGATAGAAAAGGGGATGATGTCCCTTGGAAAAGCAGGAAAATCCATTTGAGGATATAAATTACATCTTGTCCCAAAACAGCAAACAGCTCCAGGCTCAGAAATGGTCCATTCCTCGGAGCCCAGGTTGATGACAAAAGGGCTTCTTGGTGCTAATCCTGTAGGTTAGTGATTAACAATTCCTATGCAAATGCTAATTAAACCAGGGTTTTTCCACTAGGTGCCTAAGAATAGCCTGGTAAACCTGTGAAAAATGGGGTACTCTTGCCTCTACCCAGAGATTTCTGATTTGGTGTTGCTAGTGGGACACAGGAACCTATATTTTTTTTACCACACACTAATCTTTGATTCAAAAAGATTTTGTGCTGAACCTGGATTCTTGTCTATTTGTGGGCCATGCTGAGTGGTGTTCAGGGGTGATTTGTGACTGTGCTCAGGGGTCATTTCTGGTGTTCCTGGGGGACCATGTGCAGTTCCTGCAAAGCAAGCACTTTCCTCTTGTGCTTTTTGTCAGATCATACATTTTATCCTATTGTTACTTATTTATTTGGGTTGTTGTGCCACACCCATTTATGGTCAGGGCTTACTACTTACGTCTGTGCTCAGGGACTACTCCTAGCAGGGTTCTGGGGATAATAAGGTGCCTGGGATCGAATCCAAGTTAGCCACATGCAAGAAAAGCACCCTACCTGCTGTACTAACCCTCTAACTCTAAAAATGGATTTTAATGAACACCCCAAAGAAGTCTAATTCAGATAGATCAGCAACAGCCTGAAAACTAAAACACAACAATTCAAGTATGTTTAGAGATAGAACAAGAATGAGCATAGCAAAACATTTTAAGATTCTGCACTGATTTTTTTGTTTCTTTTGATTTTGGGCCACACCCGGCAGCACTCAGGAGTTCCTCCTGGCTCTGTGCTCAGAAACAGCTCCTGGCAGGCTCAGGGGACCATATGGGATGCCAGGGATCGAAGCCGGGTTCGTCTCAGGTTGGCTGCATGCATGGCAAACGCCTTACCACTGTGCTATCACTCTGGCCCCTAATTGTCACTTGAAACAAATTACTAGTCTTCAAGATTTTGGTTATCTAGAACAATGAAAAATGTGGGTTATTTGAACCTTTGCGCTTTTTGCACTCTACTTAAATGTGTTAACAGTGCCTGAGCATTTAAAATTTCAAAACAGATCCAAGGAAATAACTCAGTACATTGAGTAAATACTGGAGCCCAGGGGATAGATTTGTCTCGTGACCATCCAAGCACTGCCAGGAGCTGTCCTGAGAACCACACTAGGAATAGCCCCAAGCACCACCAGGTGTAGCTTCAAAGCTAAAATAAAGGGGGGTGCGCACGGAGCGGTGGCACAAGGGGTAAGGCGTTTGTTTGCCTTGCTTGTGCTAGCCTAGGACGGACCACAGTTCCATCTCCCAGCGTCCCATATGGTCCCCCAAACCAGGAGCGATTTCTGAGCGCTTAGCCAGGAGAACACCTGAGCATCACCAGATGTGGCCCAAAAACCAAAAAAATAAAAATAAAAGGGCCAGAGAGATAGCACACTGGTAGGGCATTTCCCGAGCACACAGCCGACCACGGACAGATGGTGGTTCGAATCCCAGCGTCCCATATGGTCCACCCTGCCTACCAGGAGCGATTTCTGGGTGTAGAGTCAAGAGTAACCCTTGAGCGCCGCCGGGTGTGACCCAAAAGCTACAAAGAAAAATTATTTTATTTTTCCAAATCAGACGAGGGAAGGAGCAATTATTAGATTAGACCATTTCCAAAATATAGAGAGAGGTGCTCATCATACTGTCTGAACTGAATTTTTTTAATTCAAGTTGTCAAAGGAACACACCTGGTTTCAGTAATTTATTAGCTTCTAATATTCAACACATATTCCAATTCCAGAAGAGTTCCGGTGTCCTTTCTTCTACTATGGAGGCCTTAAAAAATAAAATAATAACTAATGCCTGAGATGGCCAATGATGCTGAAAATGCACGGAGGGACCCTTCTCCAACCTTTGATCAAAAACCAAGAGCTTAAAATCTCTAAATGTGTTTCCCAAGCAACCCACAAGGTGGAGTTGAGCACCTGATCAAGCATAGAGGTTTGTTTGTTTGGGGTTTGGTTTTGTTTTGTTTTGTTTTGTTTGACCATCATTGCAGCAGATGTGCTGTTAGGACCCATACCAGCCTGTTTTTCTTTCAGCACAGCAGCCAGGAGTTAAAGCCCCATTTCCTGGAAGGCTCCATTCACTGAAAAGTCTATCATTTTCTGTGGAATAGTGGGAGAGAGAAACAGAAATCATTAAAAGAATCAAACCCTTCACTAGCTCAGTGTGACTTCAGCTTCACATCGAAAGACTTTGATCAAACCAGTGGAGCTGTGGCTGATGTGAATGTTCAGGAAATAGAAAGAGCAGCTCTAAGGAGTAGGATATTGTGATTTCTATGAGTTAAGGAGAAATTTTGTCTACCTCCTAATGAAAATGTTTCTACAATAAAAGATCACTGGAAAATGTGAATGTCTATTCACTAAGTATAACTCAGAGTTGAGACTTGGGGCCGGTGCAATAGCACTGTGGTAGGGCTTTTGCCTTACACTTGGCCAACCTGGGCAGGACCTGAGTTCGATCCCCATCATCCCTTATGGTCCTCCGAGCCTGCCGGAGCAATTTCTGAGCACAGAGCCAGGACTAACTCCTGAGTATTGCTGGGTGTGGCCCAAATCCCCAACCCCCACAAAGATGAGACTTGAATGTTAGAAAAGCTGCCATATAGTTCTAATCCACATTGACTGCCTAGTTTACCATTCAAATTTCTCCTCAGATGCCTTTCCCTGGTCTCCCATTACTATTCTTAAATTGTTTATTCAGGGTCAGAGAGAGAGTACTAGGAGTAAGGTGATTGCTTTGCATAAGGCCAGCCCCAGTTCATCCCTGGCGCCACCAGGAGTCATTTGAGCACTCCAGAGCACAAAGTCAAGAATAGTCCAAAAGCCCTGGCAAGTACAGCTCAACTACCCTTCCTCCACAACCATCAACCATCCACACGATCAACCATCCTTTTTTTTCCACAAGTGGCTGTGCTCAGGGCTTATATCTAGCTCTGTAATCAGGAATCACTCTTACTGGGACTCAGGCTCATTGCGATCTTGAAAATCAAAACCCAGATTTTGTTTTGTTAGATTTAAATTGTATTATAAAGCAATAGTCATTAAAACAGCTTGCTATTGGAATAAAGGCAGACCCTCAGATCAATGGAATAGACTTAACTATTCCGAAAATGACCTCCATACACACAATCAATTAATCTTTGATAAAGGGCAAAAAAAAAAGAAAATCAAACCCAGGCTGTCATATAAGGTAAGCACTTTATTTGCTATATTATCTGACCAGCCCCTGTCTATAATCTTTGAATTCTCTGTCATTGATTTCATCTACCTACACTTCCTAGAAAATAATTCATATTCTTTGTGACAGAGAATGGACTTATATTCTCATCTAGCTTTGTGAATACAGGTCTACAATTCCTTTTCTGACCTGTTGAGCCAGAAATGTATGGGACTCTTTAATTCAAGAGATTTCTGGGGCTGAAGCAATAGTACAGCATTAGGGCATTTGCCTTGAACATGGCTGACCCAAGATGGACCTGGGTCCCGGCATCCCATATGGTCCCCTGAGCCAGGAGCAATTTCTGAGTGCATAGCCAGGAGTAACCCCTGAGTGTCACAGAGTGTGGCCCAAAAAGGTGAACCTTCTTTATCTCTTAAGTATATCTTTTTTTTTTGGTTTTTGGGCCACACCCGGCAGTGCTCAGGGGTTACTCCTGGCTGTCTGCTCAGAAATAGCTCCTGGTAGGCACAGGGGACCATATGGGACACCGGGATTCGAACCAACCACCTTTGGTCCTGGATCGGCTGCTTGCAAGGCAAATGCCACTGTGTTATCTCTGAGCCCTTGAATATATCTTAAAAGCACTCATCCCCCCATGAAATCTTAGAGCTAGAAATTATTTAACAGCCTTCCTCTTCAAGCCACACCACATATGTTGTCCCCTTAAACAAGTTGATTCCTACCACCATCTAACCCTACCATCATCTTTGGATATGGCTTATTGAACACAAATTGCAGTGCCAGTGTGAATGTGTCAGTAGTCCCAGCATCTCTGCATGATGGCACCTTTATGGCTCATATTTTTTAGATAAGGAAACTGATACACAGAAGATGAAAGGACTAAGCCAAGGTCATTTAGTTTTTAAGTAGCAGAGTCAAGGATCTGAATGCAAAATTGAAGTTTTTTGTTTCTCTAGCCCTTTCTTTACACCTCCTTTAGTGGTCTTTAACCCTAGAGTCTGTCTCCCCTCAAGTAGATCATGAGCTCTTGAAAGATAGGCATCATGACTTCTTATTTATCTCACAAAAAATAGTGAATGTTAGAAAATGGTTGACTTGGAGTCAAATCGGAAGGAAAGAGGAGGGACTAGATAAAGCCATTGACTGAGGACTATAAGGTAAGGTCCATGGGGAAGAGTTTTGAGCACTTTGGTGGTGGCGGTGAAGGTATAGTAACTATAGACATCAACCATAAGCATTTACATCATTGGCTTGTTCTTCAAGTCCATGTTCCCCCTTGAACAGCATCTTGCTTCTTTGTCTCTGCTGCTTTGCTTATTTCTACTCTTGAAAAGCCCAAGTGCTCTCTCTCAAACTCGTACTTCTCCCATTTTCCTCTCACATTTTTCTAAATAAATTTCAATTAAAAAATGACAACTGCCACACACATCTTTTAGTATATTCTTGTATTTCTTAGCTTAAAAAGGGGGTGATCTTACTAAACCCTCTTCTGTATAATAATGACTTTACTGGAGACGCAATATTTTAAGAATATACTTGCTAAGTTAAAAAATGACCAAGCTTTGGGGCCAGAGTGATAGCTCAGTAGTAGGGCGTTTGCCTTGCATCTAGCCAACCTGAGACGGACCCAGGTTTGACTCCCGGCACCCCATATGGTTCCCCAAGCTTGCCAGAAGCTATTTCTGTGTGCAGAGCCAGGAGTAACCCCTGAGCACTGCCAGGTGTGGCCCAAAAACCAAAATAGAACAAAAAAGACCAAGCTTTGAAGCTGGAGCAATAGTATAGCAAGTAACGCACTTGCCTTGCAAGCTACTTATCTGGGTTTGATCCCCGGCACCCCATACATGAAATAGATGCCCCCAATGGGCCAAAGTAAGGTTGCAGAGGTGGCTCAGATCCTGAGCCCATAAGGAATGATCCCTGAGTGCAGAATCAGGAATAAGTCTGGAGCACCAGTGGATGTGACTGAAAAACAAAAATACAAACTTGTTTCGTGAACAAACACACACAAACACAAACCCATATACCATTTACATCATTGTAACCATGTTGGCTTAAATATAATAAAAATAAATATTTCTTAAATGATCACTTACTAACCTGAGACTTCCAATCATGGAATACCTTGTCTTTCCAGTCAATTCTATGAGGCTTCTGCCCACCTCTTGGTTGTGGTCATCAGAGAATTATTTGAAATGGCAAAGATCTTTATTTCCTATCTGAGGGCAAAAACTAATATTGGAGTTCAGGAAATGTTCAGTAAGTATCTGGAGAAACTAATAAACTATACAGTAAATTGACTTAATTTCCATGGAAAGATAAGATAGAATATAGAACTTTCTTAGGAATTAGAACAATGTTAAGATTTTCCAGTCGGGCCCAGAGAGATAGCACAGTGGTGTTTGCCTTGCAAGCAGCCGATCCAGGACCAAAGGTGGTTGGTTCGAATCCCGATGTCCCATATGGTCCCCCGTGCCTGCCAGGAGCTATTTCTGAGCAGACAGCCAAGAGTAACCCCTGAGCTGTAACCCCACCGGGTGTGGCCCAAAAAAACAAAAAAACAAAAAAAGATTTTCCAGTCAAATTTACCTAGAATCAAAATAAATAAACAAATAAATAAATAAATAAATAAATAAAAATTAAAAAATAAAAAAAATTCACCTAGAATCGGGGCCAGAGAGATAGCATGGAGGCAAGCCAGTTGCCTTTCATGCAGAAGGTAGTGGTTCAAATCCCAGCGTACCACATGGTCCCCTGTGCCTGCCAGGAGCAATTTCTGAGCTTGGAGCCAGGAGTAACCCCTGAGCTCTGCCAGGTGTGATCCAAAAACCACAAAAAAAATCACCTAGAATCACTTAAAATTAACTGTATTTCAAAACAAGAATAAGAAGCACTAAAACCATAACTAATATTTACTAGTTCCCATGTGTCAGACACTATACAAAATGATTTGGATGTATTATCATCCTGGTTAAGACACTAACCAAATTCATTAAGCTAGCAACTAGAATGGAGTATTTTACAGCTATGAGAAAACATGAAATTTTGCTGCAACTTAGATGGATTTGGAGGGTGTTGTGCTGAGTGACTTGAGTCAGAAAGTAAAAGATAGGGCTGGAGAGATAGCATGGAGGTAAGGCGTTTGCCTTGCATGCAGAACGTCGGTGGTTCAAATCCTGGCATCTCATATGGTCCCCCGTGCCTGCCAGGGGTGGTTTCTGAGCGTAGAGCCAGGAGTAACCCCTGAGCGCTTCCCGGTGTGACCCAAAAACCAAAAATAAATAAATAAATAAATAAGAAAGTAAAAGATAAATTCTGAAAGATCTCGCTAGTATGTGGAATATAAAAACTCAAAGGGATTAGATAATGCTCAGTGGAAATAAAGCTGAGACTTTCAATATACCTGGGGATTAAAGTGGTGTGAAGGAAGATAGGAACCATGAGAAAATGGTGGAGGGACTGGTGTAGAACTCTGCAACTGTAAGAACTTCCATACTATTGTAGACTGATATAATTGAATGGACATTTAAATTTAAAAAGAAACAACTAGGAGCCAGAGCTGTGGTGCAAGCAATAAGGCATTTGCCTTACACATGCTAACCTAGTTCGGATGGTTCAATCACCTGGTCTCCTATATGGTCCCTCAAACCAAGAGCGATTTCTGAATGCATAGCCAGGAGGAACCCCTGAGTGTCACCGGGTGTGGCCCAAAAAAAGCCAAAAAAGAAAGGAAGAAGGGAGGGAGGGAGGGAGGAAGGAAGGAAGGAAGGAAGGAAGGAAGGAAGGAAGGAAGGAAGGAAGGAAGGAAGGAAGGAAGGAAGGAAGGAAGGAAGGAAGGAAGGACTAAAATTGAAAAGAAAGGGCCAGAGCGATAGCACAGCAGTGGGACATTTGTCTTGCATAGGGCCGCGACTGGGGAGGGACCCGGTTTGATTCCCCGCATCCCATATGGTCCCCAGCCTTCCAGGGTGAATTTCTGAGTGCAAAGCCAGGAGTAACCCCTGAGTGCTGCTGGGTGTGACCCCAAAACAAAAAGAATATTCTCTTGTGCACATTAACATTTCGTCTATTATTCGCTGGACAGCCCAGCAGAATATGTCAGACTGGGAACGAAACATTCCTTCCTTCTCTTTTATTCATGGATTTCTGATGCAACCACACACTTTGTCTCACCCAGGTTCTGTCCAGCTCTTGAGTCCATCAGCTATCCAAACCTCAGTATAAAACTGGGGTGTTGGAAGGGGGTGTCTCACTTTGAAATAGATGTTCCATTGGGCCAAGGCAAGGTTGCAGAAGAACACCCAAACCATGAGTGAGGCTAAAGTCAATGAAACTATAACCCTGAACCAGTTACGATTTATTGGTTCATTCTCACCGCTTTTTACTTCTTCCATTTCCCTCCCCATCAATAGCCATCAGCTAGCGATCCTTTTCAGTTGAGCCAAACAGACCCGTCCACTTATTAGCTAATCAGAGAGGAAAGTGGCTGCAGCTCCATTGAGCCATCATCCCGGCCACTTAGATAAGGAAATTGTTTTGCAGGGTTTTACACGGCCATTTTGCTCGCCCTTTAATGAATGCGTTCTTCCATAAACGGAGCAGAGCTGAAAGAAGAGGTGAATAAGTGCTAACATAAATTGCAGCAGGGGCCAACCACAAATAGAGGCTTTCAAAAAAAAGCCTTCTTCCTCAAAGTCTAGGTTAAGGTGTTTACTGATTTCTAAAGCGTTCCCTGGGTTTGATTAGCGTGCCAGATGCATCCCAAATGGCCCTTTTAAACCTATATTTTGTAATTCATGCTTCAGAGTACAAGGTCTCTTTTCAGAAAAAAAAAAAAGAATGATAAACATCACAATATAATGTGTGCTTTTTACCATTCTATGTCTCCTAATGACTCACCAGGCAGATGCTAGGTAATGGATATTGAAATGGAAATGTGCAGGCTTCTGAAAAGCTATGGTTGACCTTTACTTTCAGTTTTTCGGGTACAGGAGGTACATTTTAGGAGTAATTCATATCTTCTAAAAGGAAACAAATTGGCAAATGGAGGGAGAAAAACTTTGTACATGATATATTTGTGTAAAGAACAACTGCAAAGGGGCAGTAGCCTTTTAGCACTCATTACTTTGGATGCTTCTGAATTGGTTCCAGGAGCTGGAACAAGCATGTGGTTAAGCTGACCAGCTTCTCATGTGTCATATATGCCATGTTGTTTTGCAGCTCGGCTTTGGTTCATTCCTTGGAATCATTGGCTCCAACCTGATTGAGAACAAACGCCAGATGGTAAGTTTGCTTCACTATAGCCTCCCATTGATAGTGAGAAGTAATATATTTCTGCAAAATGGCCCAGATTGTGTCTGAAAAGAAACAATAACTTGCCTTTGGCTGGTAACAAGTCAAGGGCATTTGTTTTGCAAGTGATCCTGTGACAGGGAGCTTATTTTCTTCTCGTCTTGAGGACCTCAGCAACCAAGCTAGCCTCTTTAGGTCACAGGTCTTGAATAATCTGGGTCTTGCCCTTCCTTTCTTCCTTGCTCTTAAAGGAGTGCTCCTGCTTCTCCAGCCGGCTACTGTGCTTATGTAGAAAACATTTGCTTCTTGTTTATTGAACCTCCCCATCCCCATTGTCTCTGGGGCATAATATCTGAAGCAAGTTTTCACGGAGGGTTCCTGACTTTTACAGAATGACAATCTAGGGGACTTGGATTAAGAGAATATAGAGGGGCTGGAGTGGTGGCACAGAAGTAAGGCGTTTGCCTTGCACGCTGCTGACCAGGACGGACCTGAGTTAGATCCCCGGCGTCCCATATGGTCCCCCAAGCCAGGAGCAATTTCTGAGCGCAGAGTCAGGGGGAACCCCCATGTGTCACCGAATGTGCCCCCCCCCCCAAATAAAAGAGAATACAGAAATTTGGCTCTAAAAGGCAGTACATTGGGTAGGGCACTTGGTTTGCTCACAGCTGACCTGGATTTGATCCCCAGCACCCCATATTTGATTATCACCAATGTAACCCCCAAAGCAAACAAACAAAAAAGAATACACATCAAAGACAAAAATAGAAGCAAGCAATGTGCATTGTAAAATTGTAAAGCAAGCTAAATCAGTGCAGTTTTAATACACACCCAGAGGGAGAAGCTTGTTTAAAAGGTTCAAAGGGGGGCCGGTGAGGTGGCGCTAGAGGTAAAGTGTCTGCCTTACAAGCACTAGCCAAGGAAGGACCACGGTTCGATCCCCGGCGTCCCATATGGTCCCTCCAAGCCAGGGGCGCTTAGCCAGGAGTAACTCCTGAGCATCAAACAGGTGTGTCCGAAAAGGATAAAAAAGGTTCAGAGGAGTTGGTTTTGGACTACACTAGGTGCTCCTAGGGTGGAAGGACTCCTCCTTACCTTGGGTTCATGGCTCTAGCCTGCAAAGCTTTTTACTCGGGCCCTTTGAATTCCTTCTCCTGCTTCATGGACAAGTTGGCATATTTTCTGGTTCAGTCTGTTTCCCAGAGGACAAGGGGAAAATGTTCAGACTGAACTGTAGACTATTTTGGAGGTGTCACCCAAGCAGTGTTCAGGGGTCTTGGCCTCACCATCCCCCCAACCCCCAGGAGCTTCTCAATTGAGCTAATCCAGTGAGTCAATGCTAGAACTCTGCAGAACTGGGGATTCCTCCAGCCACCCTGGAAATGCTCAGGGGCCTCCAGTGCCCAACAGGGTGATGCTCAGGGAATTGTATGTGGGGCTGGATATCGAACTATCTCTCCCGCCCCTCATCTTGCAGTCTTACAGGCTTGTAAATCAAGCGGCCTGGTAAGTGGTTAGATGATGGATCGAGGAGGCACTCGAAGTCCAAGTCTCTGTGGCAGCCAGACTGAGCTAATGGGGTCTATTTAATAGCAGGTTTAATCTGATAACATAATAGCTCCAGGGATGGAGAACTCTACTGATATGTTCTCCCCAGCAATGTGGGAAATTACCATCAGGGGACTTCTAATAGTTTTCTTCTTCCATTTCACCTGGACTCCCCTCCTGTCAGTTGTGTTTGCACTTTGGGCTTCAATTATTCAAAAATAACTGGAGAAGTTTTAATTGTGGAGCTGATCAGAGCATAGCTAATCATGCCAGTTTCATGACATTGTTCATCCATTATTTAGCAATTCTCTATAGGGCTGTGAAGACTTCTGGAAAGAGATTTCAGAACAACTCTTGAAGGAAAGAAATAGTTTCTCCTAGCCTGTTAAGATGGGGGAACCTTCGGGTGGTCTTTTTTTTTTTTTTTTTTTTTTTTTGGTTTTTGGGCCACACCTGGTGGTGCTCAGGAGTTATTCCTGGCTATCTGCTCAGAAATAGTTCCTGGCAGGCACGGGGGCCATATGGGACGCCAGGATTCGAACCAACCACCTTAAGTCCTGGATAGGCTGCTTGCAAGGCAAACGCCGCTGTGCTATCTCTCCGGCCCCCCTTCGGGTGGTCTTGATAATGATTTCCTCCTTTGCTCTGGGGAGCAACATAGTGCCATGTTATGTTAATTTCCTCCTTCTTCTAGCCCCCACACAACTATTTCAAAGGGAGAATAACACACTGAGGTTGCAGAGCGATAACACAGTGGGTAGAGTGTTTGCCTTGCATGCTGCTAACCCAGGTTAGATCTCCAGCGTTCCCTATGATCTCCCAAGCCTGTCAGGAGTAATTTCTGAGTACAGAGCCAGGAATAACCCCTGAGCTCTTTTGGGGGTGGCTTAAAAAAACAAACAGGGGCCGTAGAGCTAGCACAGTGGTAGGGCATTTGACTTGCTCATGGCCAACACAGGACGGACACCGGTTCAAATCCCAGCATCCCATATGGTCCCCTGAGCCTGACTGGAGCAATTTCTGAGCGCAGAACCAGGAGTATCCCCTGAGCACCACCGGGTGTGACCTGAAAACAAAAAACCAAACAAAAAATAACTCCCTGAATCTCTGGACAAACCTACCTCCATCACAGGTGAGAGCAAGACCATTAGAGAAACCTACTATCTATCTAGCATGGCACAGGAAATCGAGACTCTAGTGTAGAGTTTCTCAACTGGGGACCTTATGATCCACCAGTGGACCACCTAGGATATTCCCAGGGGGCAGATGTGAAAATCACATTCATGGGCCCTGCATGAGACTAGGGAGCCAACTCTTAGGATGTAGGGGAGAACATACCAGAAGGAAATAATTTGAGGAGATTAGCATTTGTACTACACCTGGCACATAGCACTTAGTTGGCTCTATGCTCAGTGATTCTGTTGGTGGGGTTCTGGGGATTATCTATAGTACTTAAGATGGGACCCAATTTAGTTGAGTGCAATGCAAGAGCCCTGCCAGCTATACTGACACTCTAGTCCAAGGAAAAAAGTTTCTAGTAAGAAAAAATGTGGAGAAACACTCAAGAAGTGCACACAGCCATTTTCATACATGCATATTTCTACCTGCTGTGCAATTGATTGCTTTCAGAGACTTCAACCTGACAGAATGTCTTTGGCCTTTAAATATCAAGAGGTTGAATATTCTTTGTCTTCAATGATGCAGAAGCCTATGTTGGTCATATGAGGCCTTAAAACTGTGCCCGTTATAATCAGATGCCACTCGCCTTTGAGTAACCACTTGAAGGGTGGAAAGAACATTGAGATAAAAGTGACACTAGGCTCTTACATAAGCCAGATGATGATCTCGAGCACCACACTTTCCCTCTTCAGAACCCCCATTTCCACAGGAAAAAAAGAACAGATCTGGAAGCAGGACAAAAGTGCAAAGGGCTAGAACATGTGCTTTGCAGGTCACGTGTTATCCCTGTCACTATATAACCTCTGAGCACTATCAAGTGTGGCCCAGGTGACCCCAACACTACTGATCCCAAGTGGTACTGCATTGCCTGGTTTGAGCATTGAACTACCCCTCCAACCCACACAACCAGGCTATGCCAGGAAAGGTTCGCAGGGTCCCTAAACCTTCCTCAAAGAAACCTTCCTCTTTGAAAATAGCAAGTTTGGGCTGGGTATGTGTGCCTGTGGTTTAACAGTAAAGCATATGGCTTGTTGAGTTTGATCCCTAGCACTATGTAAACACACAGCCCCATGAAGTCCACTCCTGCCATGCTCTAGACACCTAGTTTGATTCTTGGTGATTCATGGCTTTGCTGAGCTTCCCCAGGAGTGGGCCCAAACAATACTAACCAGTAGTTCCCAGTACTGAACTTCAAGACTAAACCAGAAGGCCTTCATGACCAGTTTTAGTATCACCAGGGGGCAGTCTGCACACTAGTTGAGATGCCACCCCAAATAAGAAAAATAGGAGTTTGAGGCTAGGGAAATACTCTAAAGAATTGGAGTGTAAGTCTGGCAGACACAAAACCCTGAGTTTGATTCCCTCCCAGCACTGCATGACCCTATTGAGCACAGTTTGGTATAACCCTGAAGGCCCCCAACACCACTGGGAAGACTCACTCACCCCCAAAAGTAACCTAAACGATGGTACATCAGGTAACATTCTTGTCTTGCATTTAGCTGACCTGGGTTCTATCCCTGGCACCCTACATGGCCTTGAGAGACCCACAAGCAGTGAGCCATGAGTTCAGAGCCATGAGTAATCCCTGAGCATCACCTAGTGGAACGCAACCACCCAAAGAACAGAGAGGTTAGGAGTTATGGAGATAGTTCAGAAAGATGGAAGGCATAGCTAACAAGGCCCAAGTTCAAAACCCAACTCTACATTATCTATAGCACTTCCCGAAATAGAAGGTTGTAGTTTATGACTGTCAAAGGTATGATTTTTTTTTCTGAGTGTAAGAAGAGGCCCACAGTGGAATTATTTCTGCATGCCAGAATTACTATTCTTCGTTTTTGTACTCTCAAAAAGTGTATTTTTTGTTTTTTGTTTTTTGAGTCATACTGGGCAGTGCTCAGTGGTTACTCCTGGCTCTCTGCTCAGAAATCATTCAAGCAGGCACAGGGGACCATACAGGATGCTGGGATTCGAACCACTATCTATACTGGTTTGGCTGCGTGCAAGGCAAACGCCCTACCACTGTGCTATCTCTCCAGCCCGAGTGTTTTTCTTAGTGTGGCCAAAAATGCAAAAAGAAAGAAAAAGGTGGGCTGGAGTGGTAGGACATTTGCCTTGCATGCTGCAGACCTGGGACATAGCCGGGTTCAATCCCCAGCATCTCATATATTCCCCTGAGCTTTCCAGGAGTGATTTCTGAGCGCCTCTGGGTGTGGCCCAAAAACAAAAAAAAGAGAGAGAAAGAGAAAGAAAAAGAGTGTCTGGGGCCAGAGAGATAGCACAGTGGTAGGGCATTTGCCTTGCACGCAGCAGACCCAAGATGGATGGTGGTTCAAATCCCGGCATTCCCTATGGTCCCCTGAGCCTGCCAGGAGTGATTTCAGAGCGCAGAGCCAGGAGTAACCCCTAAGCGACACCAGGTGTGACCCACAAACAAACAAACACACAAAAGAGCTTCTGTGGGCCCTGATGGGACCCCATCTCCTTCTCTCCAAACCCCCTCCATCTTCACTCGCTGCCACTGTGTCATTGAACAGCTGTTTAGGGTGGGAAGAATATTGAACTAAAAGTTAGGGCCACCAAATTCTTGCATAGACAAGATGGTAACCCTGAGCAACCTATTTCGCATCACTGAACCCCCAATTCCAAAGGAATCTGTCCTCTTACATACCCCACTTCACTTCCCTCATAACTGAAAAGAACAGCATCTTGGGGTGACAGGTCGAATATGCCTGGGCCAAGGCTGAGGCCATGGAACCCCCGAGAAGGGAAAGCTAACAGATGATGTTATGTTTCCGCCCTACCTGCAGCTCGTGGCATCGATTGTCTTCATCAGCTTTGGTGTCATTGCAGCTTTTTGTTGCGCCATCGTGGATGGAGTCTTTGCAGCCCGACACATTGTGAGTAGCCTGAGTCCTGATGCAAAGGAAATTGTATGAGGGGCTTAGTGAGTATGTGCTGCATATGTGCAAAGCATGGTGGAGGTAATAAGAGAGGGTGCAGCCAGGATGTGGGAGTCTAAGGACTGACAGTCCAAATGAACACAGTATGGGACAGATGGGCATCTACAGAACTGAGTCTAGCCAGGAGTGTCACCTACATGTGCCTTAGGAATTTATCTTGAACTACAGGTCACAGGGCAAGTTTTCCAAATATAGAGCCATATGTAAAATTTGTAAAGGCAAAGCCAAGTGAACAGAGCCCCAGAAAATGGCCCAAAATTGGCCATTGGGTGTGAGAAGGTTGGGAGAACACAGCAGAGGGCCACAAGCGAGCCTCAAATCTATTTTTGGGGGGCCGGAGTGGTGGCGCAGTGGTAGGGCCTTTTCCTTGCACATGGTTGACCTAGGACAGACTGTGGTTCCATCCCCCAGCATCCCATATGGTCCCCCAAGCCAGGAGCAATTTCTGATCATATAGCCAGGAGAATTCCTTAGCATCACCAGGTGTGACCCAAAAATAAACAAAAAATCTATTTTTTTTGCCTTTTTGACTTTTCTTTCTTTTGGGGTGTGTGTGGGGATCTGTGGGTGGGAAGCATGCTTGCCAATGCTCAGGGGTTTCTCCTAGCTCTGTACTCAGGAATTACTCCTGTTGAGCTTGGGATACCATCTGTGATATGGAGGATCGAACCCAGGTCAGCCACATGCAAGTCAAGTGCCCTACCTGTTTTCCTATTGCTCCAGCCCCTGTCCTCAAAGCTTTCCACAGTGGACCGTTTCCTCCCCTTCTGCAACAAGGTTGAACAGGAGGAAAGATTCCTTTTCTCAGCTGTACGAAAAAATAGTTGGAGAGTAGTAATATGATGGGTGGTGGAGGGATGGAAAAGATCTCCTCTTAGAAACTTCTATCCAGAGCCCACTTCTAGAATTCAAGGGACAAATATTCCCTCCTCTGGAGAAACTCAGGTAAAGGACATGTGAACCCCAAACCTGTGCTCATTTTCAGGAGAAGCCTAAAATTCAAGGCTTTTTCTGTGACTCTCTACAGGAATCCTCATCTCTCTTTAAATGTTTGTTGTTTCTTTTTATTTGTTTGGTTGGGGGGGGTCACACCCAGCGATAGTCAGGGGTTACTCCTGGCTCTGCACTTAGAAATCTCTTGAATCTCCGTCCTGGGTCGGCTGTGTGTAAGGCAAACACCCTAATGCTGTGTTATCTCTCAGCCCCTGTTGTTTCTTTTAACTCCATACATATGACCCAGGACAAAATAGTCCCTGAGTCACAACAAGCTTCATGTCCATTCATGACCCATAATGCAGCTTAAGATTAGCATGCCAACTCAGAAGAAGCAAACACAAACAAGGGCCAGAGAGCTAGTACAAGTGTTAAAGCACTTGCCTTACATATACCCAACCCTGTGACCACACCCCTGAAATATTATTAGAAGAAATAACATTAATTTTTAGGTCAAATCAATTTTAGTTTATGATGCAAATTTAAAAAAACACTTGTCTTTAGACAAGTACAGTAATAAGAATCAACTCTAGTTTTTATTATTGGGGGGTAACATAAAGGGCCCCAAAGGTTAAAATGCCTAAGTTCCATGGAATTTTTGTTGGTTGTTTTTTTTGTTTTTTGTTTTTGTTTTTTTTTTTTGAGGAGATGCGCCCAGTGGTGCTCAAGGATTACTGCTGACTCTGCACCCGGTAATTACTCCTGGAAATACTCAGGAAATGCCAGGGATTGAACCCAGGTTAGCCACAGGTAAAGCAAGCCTCCTACCAACTCCTAGTCCCAGGGAATATTGATCTGGGCTACAAATACAAGTCAAGAGCAAGTAACAGCAGCTTACTGACTACCTAGACGATTCAAATATTGATTCTTCGGAGAGATAGCACAGCGGTGTTTGCCTTGCAAGCAGCCGATCCAGGACCTAAGGTGGTTGGTTCGAATCCCAGTGTCCCATATAGTCCCCCGTGCCTGCCAGGAGCTATTTCTGAGCAGACAGCCAGGAGTAACCTCTGAGCACTGCTGGGTGTGGCCCAAAAACCAAAAAAATATATATATATTGATTCTTTCCCTCTCCTACAACCAGCCCCCTGCATCAACTGAACCAAAACTGAGTATAAAAATATCCCGCAAACTAGTTGAAAATGGCAGGTTTACTAAGACGACTACTTTGCAACAGAATTTTATTAACAGAATAGTCTGTGGAGCAAATGAGATTTTATTCCTTTGATTCCTGTACTAAGGGTACAGGTTATCCTGAATTGTTGGGCTCTTGAGTCTGGATGGAAAGGATCACTTGTGAACTTAATAGTTCAGTTCCAATTTGTTCTCACCCCCTTCTCTCAGACCTTAGTGTCAGCCTCCCACATTAAAGACTTATATGGCCCACACTACCACCCAGTCTGTCAGTTCGATTACATCCCAGGGCATCGTTTCTGGGCAGGGGAAAGATAACAGAAGGTAGAGAGAGATCCTTTTCCCAGTTGTCGCTCAGGATCAGGAATATTAGTGTTGGCTTTTATAGCAGACCTGGTTTTAGCAGTCATCTCCTTCCTTCCTTCCTTCCTTCCTTCCTTCCTTCCTTCCTTCCTTCCTTCCTTCCTTCTTCCCTCCCTCCCTTCCTTCCTTCCTTCCTTCCTTCTTCCCCCCTCCCTCCCTCCTTCCCTCCTTTTTCCTCCCTCCCTTCTTTCCTTCCTCCCTTCTTCCTTCCTCTGTCCCTTCTTCCTTCCTTCCTTCCTTTCTTCCTTCCTTCCTTCCTCCCTTCCTTCCTTCCTTCCTTCCTTCCTCCTTCCCTCCCTCCCTCCTTCCTTCCTTCTTTTCTTCCTTCGCCACACCTGCAAGCACCTGGTTATTCCTGGTTCTGTGCTCATAAATGACTCTTGGCAGGCTCAGGAGACAATATGGGACCAAACCCAGGTCTGTCATGGGTCAGCCACTTGTAAGGCAAATGCCCTACCACTGTGCCATCTCTCCAGCTCCTACAGCAGTCATCCATTTCTTCTTAAAATGCAAGTGAGAGGATTGAGAGATATTGCAGGGGGTAAAGCCTCTGCCCTGCATGGGGCCAACCCTGGTTCGATCCACGCCACTATCTATGATCTCCCAAGCACTGCTAGGGGTCACAATAGAAACTGAGCACAGGGGGCCGGGCGGTGGCGCTGGAGGTAAGGTGCCTGCCTTGCCTGCGCTAGCCTAGGACAGACCGCGGTTCAATCCCCCGGTGTCCCATATGGTCCCCCAAGAAGCCAGGAGCAACTTCTGAGCGCATAGCCAGGAGTAACCCCTGAGCATCACAGGGTGTGGCCCAAAAACCAAAAAAAAAAGAAACTGAGCACAGAACCAGTAATAGCAACTTTTTTTTGAAGCCAGTTCCCAAGCATGCCCTGAAACTACAGTTTCTCTTTAATCAGGAGAGGATCTCAGAGACTCACTATACCTTTATTAAAAGGAACCATGGTCAAGCACTGCACATCCATACCCTGGGAAGTGGGCAAAGACTTTTATCTGAGAACCCAATCAGTAGCAGCCACCTATATAATCACTCTGAAAAAAAATTCAGAGTAGGAGCCGGAGATATAGAATGGAGGTAGGGCATTTGCCTTGCATACAGAAGGATGATGGTTCAAATCTGGGTGTCCCATGTGGTCCCCTGAGCCTACTAGAAGCAATTTCTGAGTGTACAGTCAGGAGTAACCCCTGAGTGATACTGGGTGTGAACCCCCCTCCAAAAAAACAAAAAAATTCAGAGTAGAGCTGCTTAGGATGTTTAAGAAACAATGTAATAGATAGTCAATAAGACAAGAGGACATGAGATCAGAAATGAGAAAACTACAAACAGAAATAACAGAATTGAAAAACCTGATAGACAAAACGAAAAGGTCACTGGAAGGCCTCACCTTCCAGTAGCAACAGGAACATCTGCTGAGGACAGAATCAGTGAGGTCCAAGATGAGGTGTAGAAAATAAAATAGGGCCAGAGAGATAGCACAGCGATAGGGTTGTGGTGCTTTGCACGTGGTCATCCTAGGACAGACCTGGGTTCGATTTCCAGCATCCCATATGGTCGCCCGAACCTGCCAGGATAGATTTCTAAGCACAGAACCAGGAGTAACCCCTGAGTTCCACTGTATGTGGCCAAAAAATAGCAGAAGATAGGAATAAGCTTTAAAATAAATGAACAGTTGACAAGAGAACTTTATGATGAAGTAAAGAGGAACAATAGAAGAATCATCAGCATTCTAGAAAGTCAGAAAGGCAACCCTGATGAGAAGCAACCAAGAGCTGGCTCTCTAAAAAAAATAAACAAGATCAATAAACCACTAGCAAGACTCACAAAGAGAGAGAGAGAACCTTAACAAATGGATCAGAAATTTAAAGGTGTTAGAAAAGAGATACCACAGAAAGTCAAAGTGTCATCAGAGATTACTTTAAGATTCTTTTTTTGGGGGGGCAGGGCTGGAGAGATAGCATGGAGGTATGGCGTTTGCCTTGTATGCAGAAGCTCGATGGTTCAAATCTTGGCATCCCACATTTTCCCCCGAGCCTGCCAGGAGCGATTTCTGAGCATAGAGCCAGGAGGAACCCCTGAGCGCTGCTAGGTGTGACCCAAAAACCAAAAAATAAATAATTTTTTTCCTTGGGGCCAGAGAGATAGCATGGAGGTAGGGATTTTGCCTTGCATGCAGAAGGATGGTGGTTCTAATCCCAGCATCCCATATGGTCCCCGGAGCCTGCCAGGAGCGATTTCTAAGCGTAGAGCCAGGAGTACCATGAACACTTCCGGGTGTGACCCAAAAACCAAAAAAAAAAGAATTTTTTTCTTTTTTGGGGGGATTAGGGGGATGGGACAATACCTGACAGTGCTCAAAGGTTAGTCCTGGTTCTGCACTCAGAAATTACTCCTGGCAGACTCAGGACCACATAGGATACCAGAGATCAAACCCAGGTTAGCCATGTACAAGGCAAATTCTCTATTCCCTGTGTTAACACTCTATCCCCACCTTCGAGATTCTTATGCCACAAAATGAGAATCTAGAAAAAATAGATAAACTTTTAGGGTCCTATAACTTTTCAAGTCTGAACAAAGACGATTTAGAATATCTGAACAGACCTATCACTAGCAAGGGAATTGAAATGGTAATCAAAAGTCTTCTCAAAACAAAAGCCCAGGTCTAGATGGACTCATTAGTGAGGTATTTCAAACATTTAAAGAGGATCAACTGCCAATATTTTTTCAGGCTCTTTCAGTAAATTAAAGAAAGAGAAAGACCTCGTAAAAAGTTCCTATGAAACAAACATTATTTGATAGATTAATGTGAAAAAGAAAGATAAAAATAGAGAGAGAATTATAGGCCTTTATTGCTGATGGACATGATGCAAAGATCTTCAACAAAATACTACTAAATAGAACCCAACAACTCATATACACTATGAACAAGTAGAATTTATCCAAGGAATGCAAGGGTGATTTTACATATGCAAATAAATATCGATACACCATATCGATAAAATAAAAAAACTAAAAAATCAATAGATGCAGAGAAAAAGCATTTTGAGTAAGATTCAAAAAGCATTTGAGAAGAACCAACTTCCGTTCATGATAAAAATAAGATGAGAATTAAAGGAAATTTCCTCAATATAGTCAAGATCATTTAGCACAATCCCACAGCAAACATTATACTCAAGGAAAAACTACAAGCTTTTCCTCTAAGATAAGGCACAAGACAAGGCTGCCTACTCTTGCCATCTCTATTCAATATAGTACTGGAAGTATTTACCATAGCAATTAGGCAGGAAGAAGGTATTAAGGACATCCAAATAGGAAAGAAATAAGTCAAGATATCACTATTTGCAGATAACATTTAGAAAAATCTCTTTTTTTTTTTTTTGGTTTTTGGGCTACACCCAGTGACACTCAGGGGTTACTCTTGGCTGTGTGCTCAGATTTTGCTCCTGGTTTGGGGAACCAAATGGGATGCAGGGGGAATTGAACCGCGGTTCATCCTAGGTTAGCGCTTGCAAAGCCAATGCCTTACTGCTAGCACCACAACATTTAGAAAAATATTAAAGCTTCTGTTAAAAAACGTATTAATTATAAAGTCCTGGAGATTGAGGGATGGAGAGAGAAGCCTTTCTATGCCAGCCCAGGTCATGTGCCTCCAACCCCCTCCAGCTGGTGGTCTCAGGGTGGCGGTGAGGAAATGATCCACACGGTTCGATCCCCCCAATGTCCCATATGGTCCCCCAAGCCAGGAGAGATTCCTGAGCACACAGCCAAGAGTAACCCCTGAGTGTCAACGGGTGTGGCCCAAAAATCCCCCCAAAAAAAGAAAAAAAGAAACAATACATTTGTATGCTAAAGTGGCAAGCTAAAAATTAATACGCAAAAATTCTGTGGCTTTCCTATGTGCAAGTAATGAAACAGAAGAAAGATATTTGTAAATAATTTGTAAATAATCCCATTCACAACTGCCTCAGAAAATAAAATACTGAGCCAGAGCCATAACATAGCAGTAGGGCATTTTCCTTGCTTGAGACGACAGATCTTAAAGGTTCGATTCCCAGCATCCCATATGGTCCCCTGAGCATGCCAGGAATGATTTCTTTTTTGGGGGGAGGGGTCACAGCTGGCAGGACCTAGGGGTTACTCCTGGCTCTGCACTCAGAAATTGCCCCTGGCAGGCTTGGGGGACCATATGGGTTACTGGGAATCGAACCAAGCTGTCAGGGTTTGCCATGTGCAAAGCAAACGTCCTACCATTTTGATATTGCCCCAACCCCCAGGAGTGATTTCTGAGTGCAGAGTCAGAAGTAACCCCTGAGTGCCACGGGGTGTGGCCCAAAAACCAAAAAAAAATGTGTTGCTACAAAGAGGGATCTAAATAGTATCATGCTGATACTAAAGTTAGTAAGAGAGAGAGAGAGAGAGAGACCAACACAGAATAATCACTCATAGCAGGTTATAAATAAACATAATGTTGGATACTGGTAAATGCATTTAAATCATCATGAATAACTCAGCAATTTCATGGTTACTAAATTTAAAAAATGAACCAGGACTAACCTCCTGGGCACCAAGAAATGTGGCTCCACTTGCCTCCCATGACATCAATATATATATGTTTTGCTTGTGGGTTACACCCCGTGGTGCTCAGGATTTATTTACTCTTGGCTCTGCATTCAGGAATTACTCTGGGCTAGCTCACGGGACCATATGGGATGCCAGGAATTGAACCCTTGTTGGCTGCGTGTATGGCAAATGCCTTATCAACTATACTATTACTCCAGCCCTGACATCAAGAACTTTTACATGTACCATCTTGCCACCCTGACCCAGTAATTTTTACTTTTATTGCCTATCACCTTAGAAATCTTTTCTTTGTAGCCTTACTTGGAGTTGATAAGACTGTACCTGTTATTATTTTGTAGTTATCAGAAGCCATTTAAGAGTATTGATTTCTCATTTTTGCATAGTACATGTAGCTTTTCAATGAGTCTGCATATCTGTGATCTTATTTGAAATGCAATGCAATTCTGAGATATGTAGAAGAGGTATTATTGTCCTCATTATCATATTCAGTATTCACCAGGAAGCTGTCTCCATGGCAACTCCAGGCCTAGTGGCCAAAGAGGCCTTTAGTAGATTTTGAAAGCATCATGAGCTAATATGCTTCCTCCCAGCCTTCATCCTCTCATTCCTCCTCCTGTTTTCTTTTTAGCAGCTTTCTTCAATTATATTCTTTAGAATCAAGTGTTTTTAGTATATGAAAAAGCTACAAGCAAACTTTTTTTTTTTTTGGTTTTTGGGTCACACCCGGCGGTGCACAGGGGTTACTCCTGGCTGTCTGCTCAGAAATAGCTCCGGGCAGGCACGGGGTACCATATGGGACACCGGGATTCGAACCAACCACCTTTGGTCCTGGATCGGCTGCTTGCAAGGCAAACGCCGCTGTGCTATCTCTCCAGGCCCACAAGCAAACTTTTAATCTTGTTCATTGGGGAAGATTTTTACAATCCCCCAAATAAACTCCATATGCATTTACTCGAACCTCCTTAGCCCCCTACAATTCTTCCTGCTCTAATTCTTCCTCCTCTTTATTTTTTTTTTGTTTTTTTTGGGCCACACCCAGTAACGCTCAGGGGTTACTCCTGGCTATGCACTCAGAAGTCGCTCCTGGCTTTGGGGGACCATATGGGACACCAGGGGATCGAACCTCGGTCCGTCCTAGGCTAGCGCTGGCAAGGCAGACACCTTACCTTTAGCGCCACCGCCCGGCCCCTCTTCCTCCTCTTTAGATTTACTACATTCATCACAGTTTATATTCATGAAATCATATAATATGTGGCCATTTGCAATGAGACTTCTTCAATTAGTTGTAAAGGTTCATCTGTGTTGATATAGTTGTCCATACTTCATTTATTTTTATAAACTAATAATATTGTGCTGTATGGCTATACAATGTATTTGTCCATTCAGTTCATGTTTCTGTCTTTCAGGTATTGTGGTAATGTTTATGGAGATATTCATGTGCATGTTTCTATTCAAACATATGTTTTTCATTTTTCTCGGGAATATACCTAGCGTGTTTTGCATAGTTCATAGGGTAACTCTTTAACCTTTTGATAAACTGTCAGTTTGCTAAAGTGACCACACCACATTCATGACTTTCCCACTGAAGTGTGTGAGCCTTCCAACTTTTCCATGCTCTTGCCAACTCTTGTTATTTGACAGTTTCATTGGAGTCAGCATAGTGGAAAGGAAGTGTGAGCTCATTGTGGATTTGGTTTGCATTTCCTTAACATACTTCATCATTGGAATCACTGACCTCAGTTGAAGGCAATAGGGAGAAAATCCAATTTCTATCGAGGGTAAGGGTTCTTTAATGACTAACTACTGCCTTTTGCATAGTTTCAGGCCCTCTACCATCACCTCTGCTACCCTCAAAGCTACTGGTCAACAGAGGATCCCTTTAATTTTATTATATAGGAGTGGATATAAAAGCAGGGCTTCATACATGCAAAGTAGATTCTCTATGATTGAGCCACATCCCTAGCCTAGTGGAGTATTTGATTGGGGGGGGTAAGGTTCATGAATCTGTGTGAAAACATTTCTATTTATACAGTACCTGGACAAAGACCTGAAGTGCTTTCAGGAAGGAAGATTGATCACTCCATAGTGTTGTCTTGGGGACCATGTGGTGTCAGGGAGCAAACCAGGGTTGGCAAGCACCATTATGTCTGTACTATGTCCTTTCTCCCTGTTGACCGTATTCTGTGAAGGCATATTTGGAACCTAACACCACTTTGTCCTTGTTAGAACCAGCCTATCCAGTGACTGGTCTTTCAATATCATGGCAGTCTGATCTCTTGGGTGAATAGGAGCTCCCTCTCCATACCACCCTTCTTACATCTCCCTGAAATGTACCTCGTTCATCTACATTTGAGCATCTTCCTTCCTTTCCAGTCTGATTACAGGCTAAGCCAATGGGGCAACCTGATTTCAGAACATTAGGCAGCCCAGAGATCATGCAGAAGCAGTTAACAGTTCTAGAAAGTTCTCTGCTACTCCTTGATGGCATAGTAGGTTGAGACTCTGGTACAGAAAATGTGAAGTTACCTATAAAATAAAAAGCAACCACCAAGATAATTAGAAATGGTATGAAAAATGGAGAAAGAAAACAGGGAGAGTGCGGGCAACGTTAAGGAAGGTCAGTTTACATTAAATCACTGTTTAGGGATCAGAGAGATAGGACAGGGAAGGGTTAAAGCATTTCCCAGGGACCAGAGCTATAGCAGACCTAGTACAGACCCGGGTTGATCCCTGGCATCCCACATAGTCCCCCGAGCCTGCCAGGAGCGATTTGAGCACAGAACCAGGAGTAACCTCTGAGCGCTGCTGGGTGTGGCCCAAAAACAAACAAACAAAGCATTTTTCTTGCATGTGTCCATCCACATGCAAGATCAATCCCTGATATCACATATGGTCCTCTAAATATTATCAGGAGTAATCATGGAGCACAGAGCCAGGGGTAAGCCGTGAACACAGCCAAATGTAACTCAGTGCCCCCACACAAAACAAAATAAACTGTCATAATAGGCTTCTGCAATATCCCCTACCACTTGAGGGAGGTATGGTACAAGCTGCAAGTAGACAGTATTTCTGATCCTCAAGCTTCCACCTACCACTGGATCTTCAAGTGACAAAGAATTTAGGCTATTCCCACCACGAGTGTTGTCCTCCCTCCACCTCTGTTCCTAGCATGCCTCCCATATCTCCCCCCTTTACCCCTTGGACTGCTAGCATGAGAGGTCTCCTTTGTGTATAGCTCCTAACAGTATTTTTTGAGCTCACAATCTATATATAATCTGTGTAACTACGTGAAAGATGCCTTCTACTTCAGTTAAGGCTCTTCTAGGGGGGCCAGAGAGATAGTATGGAGGTAAGGCGTTTGCCTTTCATGCAGAAGATTATCGGTTCAAATTCTGGCATCCCATATGGTCCCTGGAGCCTGCCAGAAGCGATTTCTGAGCGTGGAGCCAGGAGTAACTAGCCCCTGAGCACCGCCGGGTGTGACCCAAAAAGAAGAAGAAGAAGAAGGCTCTTCTAACATTCTCCACTGGAATGGCCCACCCCCTTAGGGCTTAGTTCTCAAGCGCTTTCTCCCAGAAAAACAGGGTCACGGTGACAGCAGGGAGCTGTCGTCATTCAGTGTAGCATCCCTTGTGAGGAACAACCTGGAGTTTTGACTCATGTTTCCTGGGGACTCATTGCATGAAGATAAGGGTGAGAAATAAAGATCAGGGAGGCAATTTGAAGAAACAGATTTCTCAATCCATTTTCTAATTTCTTAGCCAGGATTGAAATAAAAAGCATTTTTCAGTATTTTATTGTTTACTTTGTTTTTGTTTTTGTTTTGGGGGCCACACCCGGCCACACTCAGGGATTGCGCCTGGTTCTGTGCTCAGAAATAGCTCCTGGCAGGCTCGGGGGACCATATGGAATGCTGGGAATCGAACCTTGGTTCGTCTTGGATCAGCCTGTGTAGGGCAAATGCCCTGCCACTGTGCTATCTCTCCGGCCCCTTTACTGTTTACTTTTAATCTTTGTTGATGAGGTGCAATGATTTACAACCCCACAATTTCAAACCCCACAACTGCCACCACAGTACCTGCTTCCCTTCCCCCAAGGTCCTGAAGACCCCCCCCCTTTTCCAACTTTCCCACCCACAAACTCAGTTCTGTGGGTTAAATTTACTGTTCTGCTGCCTCTGGCCCTGTGTTGCTTCCTTGCTGTATATCTTTAAGTCCCACACATGAGAAAAATCTGTCTCTGTCTATCCCTTTATTTCTGACTGACTTCACCAGCATAACATTCTCTCATTTCATCCTTGGTATAGCAAATCGCATGATTTTGTTATTACTTACAGGGCAGCATATGCCATTATGTATATGTACCCCAACTTCCTGATCCTTTCATCTTTGGTTGGACAATTGGGTTGTTTCCAAATCTTGCCTATTGGACTAAGTGCAGTACTGATGAAAGGCCTAGCCTTTCAAATTGATGCTTCTGCATTTGGGGAAAAGATACTAAATAGTATTATCCCTGGGTCAGATGGTAATTCTAGTCTATTTTTGAGCTCTCCATATTATAGAAAACATTTTTTAATAGAAAGCATCACATTTTCAGACTTCCTAGAGGAGCAAATCACAGAAAGGAAACCATTAGCCACTGCCTACTCCAGTGTCTGTCCAAATATTTACATTGACAATCAGAGCACTTGCTTACTTATGTGTGTGTATCTGTCTGTCTGTCCAAATGTTTTATTGCCAATTAGAACACATGTTCCTTTAGTTTTCAAAGCTTCAATTCCTTTGGTTTGGTATTTCCTTTCCCAGGATCTGAAACCACTCTATGCCAACCGCTGCCACTATGTCCCAAAGACATCCCAGAAGGAAGCTGAGGAGGTGAGTCAGCTAGAGGCTGAATGCCTTAACCTTTGGGGGAAAGTCTCCTGTGTTGCCTGAAAGTTCTTCCCCTTTCTTTGACCCTCTTTATTTGGTGAGTGAGGGAGCACATCTGACGGTACTCAGGGGTTATACCTGGTAAGCTCAGGGGATCATAGATGTTGCCAGAGTTTGAACCCCTGTTGGTGGTATGTGAGGCAAGTGCCCTAATCACTATACTATCTCTCCCATACTATGTGACTCTTTTATATGGCCCAAATGCTCCTGCTTATCTTCTCCAGTGGATTTGCTCAATGGGTCCGAGCAGTGCTAATTGATCCCATGATCCTAGATCAGAGCTTCCCTGAGGCCTAATCTGACCTACTTGATTCTTTAATTACAGGCTTGTCCCTCTGAGCTCAGCCTCTCACTGCCTGGCTCATATTCTAAGAGGGACTGATCAGGTTTCAGAGATCATAAAGCAGACCCCTTGCCCATCTGTTTCACTTGTCTGCAGTTGGTTCCCAGAAGCAAGAAAAGCAAAAGCCTCACCAAGCCTCAAGGTTGGAATTAAGGCAGCAGAGTCTAAGAAACATGTGCAGTGGGGTGTCAGAAGGACAAATGAGGATCACTGAGACATTTTGCTTTGAAGTTCTGAGGAAGCAGGGCGGGGTGTCTGCTCCCGTTTAGTTGTTGTTGTCATTGTTGCTTTAGGGCCACACCCAGCAATGCCTAGGGGTTACTTCTGGCTCTGCACTTCTGGTGGATTCTTGGGGCCATATGGAATGCTGGGGAATCGAGCCCAGGTCTGCTGCATGAAAACAAAGAGACCTGCCTGCTGTGCTATTGTTCTAGCCCCTCTACTGTGTGCTTCTAAGAGATTTTGGTGTTAGGTGGCCAGTCACTGAGCAAAGCAGAGGACACAGAGAAGAGAGTATAAGAATAGATTTATTAAGACTCAGTGCTAGGGCCGAGCTATAGTTTGCCTTGCACATGCCTGACCCAGGATCCAGGTTCGATCTCTTGCATCCGTATGCTCCTCCAAGCCTACCAGGAGCTATTTCTGAGTGCAGAGCCAGGTGTGGCCCAAACCTCCTCAAAACAAAAACAGAAACAAAAAAGACTCAGTGCCTAGGGCCAATGAGTCAAATGAACTTGGAGCTCAGAGTGCTTGCAAGCAAGGTCAGAGAGACTGGGAGCCCCAGCCTCAGGAAGGCACACAATTTATACATTTTATCCCATGTATTCAAGGCACATATAAACCATGCACCTTGTTTACAAGCCCTGTTTGCTTATTGTTTGTTGTTATCTAGTCCTTACCTTCCCAGACACCCCCGGGGTAATTTTCCTAATCTTGTTCCGGATATTGGTAATCCTGGTCTCTGTTTGGTTTTCATATGTTCAGGCCTGAACTGTGTAATGGCACCGCTCTGGTTCACACTTGCCAATTGATTCTCAATTGGAAAGATACCTTCAAAGCTCCCCCAGAAAAGTTAGGAAAAAAGATAAATTTGTGATAGGGAGAAAGGGGAAGTAGATGGATGAAAATAGTGGATACCTCATCCAATTTCAGGAAAAACTATTATATGTACCATACCTGGTAGGCAGGGCCTTTGGACTGAAGCCAAGCAAGGGTCCTTTATTTTCCATACTTGCAAGCTGGAAGATAGTGTCCTCTAAGAAACCATTTTATCTGAAGGCCACTAAAGGGGATCTGTAGGTGGGTTGGAATTGAAGCCACATTCCATAGGGCTCAGGGACTATGCCTGGCTTTATGCCCAGGAGTGAGTCCCTAAAGGTACTTGAGGGTTCCTAGGTGGTGCTGATAATGGAACTGGGGTAGATTGCATGCGAGGCAAACACCTTCCCGCCCTGTATTCACTCTCTTTCTTTCTCTCTCACTCTCTCTCCCTTTCCCTCTCTCTAGCCTTCTCTCACCGTCTCCCTCTCTCTAGTCTCTCTCTTTCCCTCTCTCTTTCCCTCTCTCTCCCTCTCTCTCTCTCCCTCTCTCACCTACCAGAACATTGTAAGATAGGAAAACAGGGAAGAATGTTTGGGTTGCAAACAAGTGGATTTCAGAACAATGAATTCCATCCCAGGCTGTTCTCCCAAAGTCCATCTCCTAGTACCTACACATAAAACGAAGAAAGAACAAAATGAGGAACAAATCCTCATCTTAAGGTTTTGGGGAATCATTGTCTAGGAATTCAGAGCCAAGGTCTTTGTCCAAGGCATGGAGATAATTTATTCTATTCTGGCTTTCTCAGCCTTTTGCTCCTCTCTGTCTCTCCCTCCCTTTCCCTTTCCTCAATCACATATTTCCCAGGTGTTGAACTGTTCTCTGATGAGAGAGGAGAAGTCAAAGTTTGTATGTATGTTCCAACAGCACATCAGGCAGCACACATGTTACAAAGGAACTTCCTATGGAACAAAAATACCTGGTTGACACATAGCTTCTCTGTCATGGAGCAAAACAAACTGACAGACTGGGTGCTGAGAGATACTAAGCAGGTAGCACGCTGGGCTGAGCCCAGGTTCAATCTCCTGCATCTTATTAAGGTCCCCTGAGTCCAACCAGGAGTAAGCCCTGAGAATCACCAACTGTGCCCTCCCACAAAAAAAAAAGAAACAAAACACAAAACCTTGCATGTGTTGGGGAAGGGGACATGAAGAGAGCCTGGAAAATTAGGTGAGATGGTTAAATGGAAATGAATGTCAAATATTCAAGATGTGTGAAATGTCATTGGTTTTCTCTTGATGTCACGGTGCTGTTTCTTGTATTATCTTGGGGAATTGTCAAATGTAAATAATGACTGCCCTAGGTTCACTTGTAACCCTGGTCCCCCTAACCCTATTTTTCCTATATAAGGTCATAAGTTCCTCAACCAAAAATTCTCCTTCTGCGAGGGTTATGAGGAACCTTACACAGGCAGCTAGAGAGGTACTATTGTACTTCCGTGTGCATGTCATGGCCTTCCTGCTTTCCTCCCCTCTTGGTCCTCCTGCCTTCCTAGCCTCTTGTGCCCTGCTGCCCCTGCCTTCCCCCGTTAGCTTCGTTTCCTCTCATCCATCTAGTCTCCCATTGCACCTTCCATTCATCTTGCCCTCTCTCTATCTCTATCCTTCAGGGATGGAGTGTTGAAGGCTGGCTGGAATTAAGCTCCCCCTAGAGATGGCTTCAGGGACCAGTTCAGCAGACTTCCCACATGCATTGATGTGTTCATTTCACAGCCACCCTCACCATCTCACTCATGAACTCACACAGCCAGTCCCAGAGGGTCCAGCCTCCCTGCTTGTCCAGGCCTGCTCATCTCCTGTCTGTTGTGTGCCCCCAGGTGAAATGCCCTCATCTCAGCCGTGAATTCTGCACACCTCGCATCCGGGGCAACACCTGCTTCTGCTGTGATCTCTACAACTGCGGGAGGTAAGGACAGAGCCTCTCTCACTTCATTCATGATTCAATCATGGAGGCCACTCACTGGGCTCAGAGAGGTGGGAAACACTGCTGGCTAAGCTGGCAAGCACACCTGCCATCTTTGTGCCAAGCTTCACACTAAGAGGATAGGTCTGCTTAAATTGCTCCTTTACCTATGATGTAGGTAACATTCTTCTGTTCTTTTTGGAGGGGGGGAATTGGGAGTGGGATGGGTCACGCCTGGCAGTGTTTAGAAATTACTCTTGGCTTTTCACTCAGAGATCACTCCTGGTAGGGGTTAGGGGACCCTATAAGGTGACGGGGATCACACCCCAGGTCAGCTGCATATCAGGTAAGTGTCCTACCCACCCACTGTATTTTTTCCACCTGTAGCTTTTTTTTTGGTTTGGGGGCCATACCTGATGATTTTCAATTGATACTACTGGGTCTGTGCACAGGAATAATTCCTGGCAGTGCTCAGTGAACCATATGGGGTGCTAGGAATTGAACCCAGATCAGTCACATACAAGAAAAGTGCCCCACTGGCTGTATTTCTCTTTGGTCTATTTTAGCTAGTAGCATTCTTGTCCTCTTTGTCCACATGTGGAGGAGGGAGACTCAGAAGAAACAGATAGTGAGACCCCAGATCACACAGAACTTGAAAACATTAAGGGTGGATGGGAAGCCACTTCTGTCTCGGATCCAGTTTAGCCACATTCCACACCTAGATATTGAACACTTGTTCTGTTTCAGGCTCAGTTCCAGACATTGGAAATACCAATGGAAAACAATGTCAAAGCCCCTAGCAGCTTGAGTTTTTCAGGGAAGACAACAAACCCACGAATATATTATAGACCAAGTGTTGATGGAAGATCTGAGGGAATACACTAAGCAGGAGAGGCCAATAGTTAAGGGACAAGGTGGAGGAAGGTATGTGCTGTGTTCGAGTGATCTGGAAAGATTTCTCAGAGAAGGTAATATTTGTGTCAACACTTGAATGACGTGAGAGGCCAATCCATGTGGAACCCAAGGAAAGACTATTTTAGGAATCTAAGCACAGAAATACACATACTAACTTTGCTACAACCACTCTGGCCTTCTTGCTGCTAAAATACAGTTTCTTAAAAAAGATATTTCAGTGCTAAGAATATAAAGACAGCCGATGAGGAGCTCCCACACTGAGAAGGCAGATATGTGAAGAATGGATTATACAGTAGAATAAGAAGAGTGGGACTAGGCTGGAGTGAAAGAACAACGGGTAGAGTTGTCTTGTACACAAATGACCTGCATTCACCATGGGGGACCATAAGGCTGCTAGTAGTGATTTCTGAGTAAAGAAAAAGGAGTAACCCCTAAGCATTGCTGGATGTGGCCCAAAAGTTAATAATACGTTTAAAAAAGAGTGGGGGTATGTGAATGTTTTGGGGATCCTGATGACTCAAAAGACTAAAAACCGGGTGACTGAAGAGATAGTATAGTGTATATGGCACTTGCATTGCATGCAACCAACCCAGATTTGATCCCTGGCACCACATAGGGTTTACTGAGCACCACTGGGAGTGATTCCTGAGTGCAGTCAAGAGTAAGTTCTGAGCATCACAGGTGTGCCCCCCCAATAAAAGACTGAAGTTAGTGCTGGGGCCAGCAGTCAAGGAGGGAAGAAACTGGGAGATACACTTGCTTTGCATGAGAGAGGCCTGGGTCCTATTCCTGGCACTGCATAGTCCCCTCAATACACTGGAGTATCTCTTGAACATTGCCAGGCATAGCCCCCAAACCAGACAGAATAAAAAGGAGAAAAGGGTGTGGGAGTTAGGAGATAACCCCAAAGGAGTGGAGGTGGGGAGGGTATGTCTAGCAGCTGCGGAGATGGGGGGTGGAAGGGAGCACAAGAAGATAGGGAGTGGGGGACCCATTCACATAGGGTTCAGTAGCCATAAGAATGACCTTGGACTCGACCCTGCAAGCAGTTGAGAGCTATTTAACATGGATTTGAGTGGTATGAGAACAAAGGCAACTAGCAGATGCCTGCCAAGAATTCAGCTCAGAAGTTGCAGAGATAGTACCAGGCTTTAAGGCATTTCCCTTGCCCATGATCAGTCCCAGTTCCATCCCCAGCACTGTGGTCTCACTAAGAGTGAGCCCTGAGCACCACCAGGTGTTGCCCTAAACCAAAAATAAACAAAGTAAAATAAAAGTTCATACCAATAGGCTAGAGCCGAGATAAATCTTTTCCCAAAGACTTTTATTTTGTTTTGTTTTGGGGAAACACCTGAAGATGCTCAGGTGGACCATATAGGATATCCAGGATCAAACCTGAGTCAGGCACATACTCTCCGGACCCACAAAGAATACTTTGTTGTTGTTGTTTTGGGAGGTCACACCCGGTGGCGCTTAGGGGTTACTCCTGGCTCTGCACTCAGAAATCGCTCCTGGCAGGCACAGGGAACCATATGGGATGATGAAATCGAACTTGGGTCTATCCTGGGTTGGCCACATGCAAGGCAAACCCCTACCACTGTGCTATCTCTTGGGCCCCCACAAAGAATACTTTCAAGAGCAATTTCAAAAGCAAAAGAATAACCTGAGCAGGTGAGGCAGAGAGTACCCTGCATGGGCAGGGGGCTCAGGGATTTGCTCAATTCTGTCCTCCAGGAGCAGGCTTTGACCAGACCTAAATGCTCAAAGTTGTCAAGCAAAGAGATAAATCTAGGAGTTTGGGTGATAGGCCCCCCTCCCTCACATGCCCTCATCTTGGTCTTTGGAAAACTATGAGCTGAGCTGTCAGACTGGAGCAGGGAGAAGGGGGCGAGACCACACCAGCCCCTTTACCTTCTGTGCCAATACTCAGCATGGGGGCTCGTTTTGTTCAAAGATTTGGCGGCTGATGAAGAGAAAACAGGAACCCTTAAATGAGGTTTGGGGTTATCTGAGAGGTTCAATTATTCATGTTGTCATAACCCCTGTAAAGAACTTCCCTCCTTAGCAGCAGTACTTGGGAACTAGCATTGTCCTTCTTGAGCCTGCCTGTCCAAAAATGATCAAAGGTATCGAAAAAAATAGGGGATTGGTGTCCTTTGGCTCCCTATGCCTGGTGCCTCCCCAATTCCCTCCCTGCTCTGTCTCTTGACCTCCTGCCTTCCGTGGCCTGCTGCCCTGGTCTGTCCATCCCCTCCTGTGGATAAGCTGGGGGGAGTAGTTATCCAGAAAGGGGGGCTAGATTTCAAGAGACAGGAGGCACTTGGGAAATCCATGTTGCTTCCTTAGACATACCTTTCTCTGACCTTTAGGTCATGTTTCTGGGAAAGGTCTGCAATCTTGTATTTTCCAGTAAATTCCACTTTAAATTCCATTTAGTGGAGCCCCTAGGGTGAATAGAGATTTCAAGGGTGGGGTTAGGGCCACACCACATGAGTTTCAGGGTCTAGCCATGCTGGAGGAACAAAGGCTGAATGTAGTGGTGATAGTGCTGGGGAGGAGAGGGGGGCAGGGAAAGCCTTTGTGTCCAAAACTAAGAATGGCCTCCTGCATGCAAAACCTGAACTTGATTGTGCTACATAAATGCAGTGTTGTTTTCCAAGTGCAGAGACACAAGGTCAGTTTCTCTTCCTGTTCACCTGAAAGCCATAATAACGAACTTGACTTCCCTGTGCCTTGTTAAAGGGTGCCGCTGGTGCTGCTAGTACTATCTTCAAGGGTCTAAAGGAATCTGATGAGGAGTGTTAAACGCTGGGCTTCCTAAGGCAATGAACTTGCCTTTGTCTTTTTCAAATTTATTATTTTTGTTTTTGTTTTTGTCCTTTTTTTGGGGGGGTCACACTCGGCAGTGCTCAGAGATTACTCCTGGCTCTGTGTGTTCAGAAATCTCCTGGCAGGCATGGGGAGGTACCATATGGGATGCCGGGGTTTGAACCACCGTCCTTTTGCATGCAAGGCAAATGCCTTGCCTCCATGCTATCTCTCCGGCTCTAAATTTATTATTTTTGGGGGTTTGGGGCCACATCCTTTGGCGCTCAAGGGTTACTCCTGGCTCTGCACTCAGAAATCACTCCTGGCAGGCACAAGAGACCATATGGGATGCCAGGATTTGAACCACCATTTGTCCTGTGTTGGCTGTGTGCAAACGCCCTATCGCTGTGCTATCTCTTGGACCCCTGTCTTTTTATTATTTTATTTCTGATAACACCATGATTGATGCTGTTGTTCTAAATACAGTTGTTTCAGACATTAAATGTTCAAACACCAGTCCTATGACCAGTATGAACTTCCCTCCATCAGTGTACTTATCTCTTATTCACCACCATAGCCTGCCCTCTTGCAAGTACAAACAAAATTTGCTTCACAGAATGTTCCTTAAGACACCAAGGCAGGGCCCGGAGAGATAGCACAGCGGGTGTTTGCCTTGCAAGCAGCCGATCCAGGACCAAAGGTGGTTGGTTCGAATCCCAGTGTTCCATATGGTCCCCTGTGCCTGCCAGGAGCTATTTCTGAGCCGACAGCCAGGAGTAACCCCTGAGCACCACCGTGTGTGGCCCAAAAACCAAAAAAAAAGACACCAAGGCAAAGGAAATTATCAAAACTTAGATCAACCAGAGTCAATTTGAAAGAATTGTGCTATTTCTTCATGGTGTTACTGAAGTCATTGTCTGAAGATTTGTGCTAGCTGAGTTTTCTGTGTTCCCCTTTAGGGTCACTGAACTTAGTGGTCCTCTCTGTCACTTTCCCATCAGGTTTGCTGTGATCCTACTGAGCTGACACTATTAGGACATTTTGAAGTGTAGTGTGGCTGCTTGCAGCCACGTGGCCCAGATCTGTAGATCTGGAACAAATTTGGTGGCTTGGCAGTTTGATAAGTTTCAGCTGTGGTGCTGGGCTGGTTTTTGTCAGAGGGTTTGTCACTGGGCTGTCGTGTCTAGAATAAAAAGCTAGCTACCCCACCGGTTCTGAGAAGGTCCCAGAGTTTTCCAAGCCTGAACTGGACTGCCTGGAAAAACATGCAGCCATCATTTTCTTTTTGGAGTTTAGTAGGGGAGTTGGGCTGTTTTTATGCTAGGAAGAAGGCATGGAGGCTGTTGGTGGAGGTTTTTTGATGGGGTGACAGGAAATTTGGGCCCGCCTCCTAGTGTTGTTATCTTTGTCTCTGGGAACAAAAGATTGATGAAAAGGGAGTGCCATTTGTTTCAGTGCATCAAGGAGTCCCAGATAATCAGGGAAACAATTTTTAAGGCAGGGAGGAGTGTCACAAACCCCCCTCCCAATGTCTCCTGGTCAACAAGGCTGGAAGTTTAATGTGAGGGCCAGGGGATGTAAGGGAGTTTAAGCTCTGTAGGATGGGGTTCAACAGGGCCATCCTGGCAGGTCTCCAGGGCTGTACAAGGATACTTGGGAGGCCATTTGGTGCCAGGGATCTAAACCAAATCCTAGCCTCTGTACCATATCATAGTCTAACCAAGGATTCAAAGAACTGGACTAAGCTACTAAGAAAGGACATTAGGAGCTCTCTCCCTAAGGATTTTCCAGCCTGGACCAGGCTTTCTACCTGATGCCAGGAGGCCACCCTCTGGGCATCAGCCCGGGCCCTTTTCCAAATCTATGTCTAAGATTCCAAGGGTAAAGCCTCTTGCAAAAGGCATGCTGAGGGGCTGGAGCGATGGCACAGAGGTAGGGCATTTGCCTTGCATGTGTTGACCTAGGACAGACCTCGGTTTGATTCCCCCATCATCCCATATGTTCCCCAAGCCAGGAGCGCATAGCCAGGAGTAACCCCTGAGTGTCACCAGATGTGCCCCCCCCCCCCCAAAAAAAAAGGCATGCTGAGTTTTTCATCAGGAAAGCGGCCCACTTTCAATCAAGCAAGGACACAGGCCTTTAGCTGCCAATCAAGGGAAGACTTCTTCCTTGATTGAGGCAGGTTCCTGGCAGGGAGCACCCAAGCAACCTAAACTCTAGGCCTAAATATAGCTGACCACCAGCTTTTGAGGTGTGGAGACTTTAATAAATTGCCAGCTTTTCCAGTCCATTTCCTTGAAAGGAGGCCAAGAAGGAGGGGGGATTGGGAACAAAAACATCAGGCAGGCATTTGTATAGTGCTTCGGAAAGTTTCCTCTGTCCCCCCTAAAGGGCTCCCATGATTTAATAGCAAACTTGTATCCTTATGCAGGAAGGTAGTTTTGTTAGGAAACAACCCCCTAAAAGCTGCCTTTTGGAGTGCTGTCCTGTGTGCTCCCGAGGTCAAGTCAATATCACTGTGTTGTTGTTTTCTTCCAAGTCAATATCATTGTTTTTTTTTTAGCATGCAACCTTAAAGGAAATGAAGGGAAGTGGAGAGTTAATGAACTGCTTCAGCTGGCAATTAAGGGAAAGAAGAGTTTTCTTACCTTCATGTAGCCTTTTGATGAAAAGCTATTACTGGGTTCCCCCTAGGTGCCAGAGATTGTTGCCAAAGCAGGAATATTGAGAAAATAACATTTTGCCCTATGGAAACTCAGTTTGCTAGAGCAGATTGGAGAGAGAATTCAGGTCCCTTTAAGACAAGCAGAGAGAGGGACCCGGAGCAGTGGTGCAGCGATTAGGGCATTTGCCCTGCATGCATCTGAACTAGGATGGTTTGATCCCCCAGCGTCCCGTATGGCCCCCCAAGCCAGGAGCAATTTATGAGTACATAGCCAGGAGTAACTCCTGAGTATCACCTCTGGTGTGACCCAAACACCCCCCTGGCTCTGTGCTTAGGTTCCCACTCCTGGTGATGGAATCCAAGTTGGCTGTTTACATGACAAATGCCTTCCCTGCTGTTCAGGCTCTCCAACCCCAAGAAAGTTTTATTGGCAATCAGCTGTCAGGTTGAAAGATGTAGGGTACATGTCCTCAAAGTAGTTGCCTCATCTGAAGGTCACACGAAAGGTGTTTTATAGGGAAAGGATAGGAAAGAAAGGGTGACTTGTAGACCAGAGGTTGCCAGGATGAACAAAAATATCTTTTCCCAGATTGATCCCCTGATGTAAACTCTTGTTTGATCTATAACCTTAAACAAAGTAAGACTTGGGGGGAGAACACAATGAGGGAGACTGTCTTTATTTTGCTTTGGGATAATGACAGTTATCCAGGTCTAGTATTTCTCTTTGGCCCAGTTTCCATTACCCCTGGCCAATGGTGCTAGGCCCCTATTGAAAAGCATAGGGGTGAATAGTGTTGACTCCTGGTTAACATGGAGACTGAAACACAGAGAGGTTATCTGTCTCTCTAGGTACACCCTGCACATTTAGAAGGCTAAAGGTCTCTGTTGATCAATAACTGGATTAGTATAATCTGTTTTCAACCTCAGGTATTCATTCACTGAGTATTTAGTGAAGACCTGGAGTATCTCTACCCCTGTGAGGATGACAGAAAAGGAGTGTCAGAGTTAACCTTTGCCCTCAAGAGGTGACTTGGGCTTCGGCTGTAGTTCAGCAATGGACTAGGCTCTCAACCAGAACTGGATAAAATGAATCACTGAATTGTTAATGTAGGCAAAGCTCCCGACTAAGAGGAACAGAGTGTCTGAGGCTGTGGGGATGGGAGTTAGGGGAAAAGCTAATGTGTGGTACTGTAATCCTCAAACATGGCCCTACGCAGGTGAATGTCGAAAACCTGAGCAAGGAGGAGGGGGTAGGACAGGCAGAGAACAGAGGATGTAACTACTAGGCAGCAGGGGGATTCTGAGCCAAAAGTTGGAATAAATACCAGAAGAGTCAAGTTGACATGTCTGAGGCTCCCAGCCTAGCTGAAATACACAAACTCCATTTTTTGTTCGACCCAGTCGAACCACCGTCCTTCTGCATGCAAGGCAAACACCCTACCCCCATGCTATCTCTCTGGCTCCCACAACTCCTTTATTTTGGGGGGGGGTTTGGGTCACACCCGGCAGCACTCAGGGGTCACTCCTGGCTCCACGCTCAGAAATCGTTCCTGGCAGGCTCAGTTGACGATATGGGATGCCTGGAGTAAAACCAATGACCTTCTGCATGAAAGGCAAACGCCTTACCTCCATGCTATCTCTCCGGCCCCCCACAAACTCCATTTTGAAGTCAAATGAGTGCAGACAAAAAGTATTTGGAGCTGTAGAAATATATTTTTTATTTTTTTAATTATATCTTCATTTTTTATTTTTTGGTTTTGGGGCTATAAACTCAGCTGTGCTCAAGGGTTTTACCTGGCAGGCTCGGAGGACCATATAGGATATCAGGTATCAAACCCAGGCCTGTCCTGGGTAGGCCGCATGCAAGGCAAATGCCCTACTGCTGTGCTATTGTTCCAGCTCAATTATATCTTTATTTAAGTACCATGATTACAAACATGTTTGTAGTTGGATTTCAGTTATAAAAAAGGACACCCCCCCTTCACCAGTGCAACATTCCCACCACAAGTGCCCCCCATTTCCCTCCTCCACCACCACCTGCCTGTATTCTAGACAGGCATTCTATTTCTCTCACGACCATTGCCATGATATTTGTCAGTGTAGTTATTTCTCTAACTTAACTCACCACTCTTTGTCTCTTTGTGGTAAGCTTCATAACGTGGGTTGTTCCTCCCAGCCCTCATGTCAATTGTCTCTGTGTATTATTACAATAATGTCTTTTATTTTTCTTAAACCCCATAGATGAGTGAGACTATTCTGTGTCTTTATCTTCCTTCTGACTTATTTCAATCTGCATAATAGTCTCTATGTCCATCCGTGTATAGGAAAATTTCATGACTTCATCTCTCCTGATGGCTGCATAGTATTCCATTATGTCTATGTACTACAATTTCTTTTTTGTCTTTTTCTTTTTTTTTTTTTTTTTTTTGGTTTTTGGGTCACACCCCACAGCACTCAGGGATTACTCCTGGCTTTGTGCTAAGAAATAGCCCCTGGCAGGTATGGGGGACCATATGGGATGCTGGGATTCAAACCACCGTCCTTCTGCATGCAAGGCAAACGCCTTAACTCCATGCTATCTCTCCAGCCCTGTACTACAATTTCTTTTTTTTAATTTTTTTATTTTTAATTATGAGACCAATGATGCAAAGAGGACAAGGTAAAGTTACAGTGAAAGAACAATCGCCCATAAACAGAGTTCTCAGAAGAAATCCCCTTGCTGACGCCTAAATATTGAACTTACAGTAAAAAAATCATTAAGAAAAATAAAGCAGAACCCATGTACAATTACTTTGTCCACAAGTCCCCAGATTGTAGGACATTATAACATTTCTTAGCAGTACACAAAGCAACCTAAAGCCATGAGATTTATGTGACTCCTTAACTTTGAAGGCATAGTATTTTTATATATTCATGCACATACATATTAGTTTAAGTTAACATCAAAAGTTTAAGAGGTTTTTTTTAAGGGTTAGTCAAACGGACACAGTAAAAATGGTGTTAGAGTGGCAAATATTATTTGCATAGGCCCACCAAAATATGGGGATCATAGAAAGGAATAGCCTTGGTCTAAATACAAGGAGACCACTACCCCTGAAGTTTCCTGGCATAAGACCAACTCTAGGCTCCAGGCAAACTAGTTTATTCAATCCAAGTCATTGTCTATTCAATCCAAGTCATTGTCTGTAGTGCCAATACAGTTTTATTTTTCATGCAGTCCTATTGTTGGCATCAGGTTTCTGTATTAAAGATCCTGGAATCTGCACATCCTACATTGAAGTCAGGCTGGTGTGGAGTATCCTCTAGTTTCACCTCACAATTAAGGGGCAATACAGCAACCCCTGTCCAGTAAGCAGGTCATTGTTCTTGTTAAGTCTTCTCAGTGTTAAGGGAAGTCTCTTTTGAGTAGATCAATGTCAGAGCAGCTGTAGGGTTTTCCCTGGTAGAGGAATGCCTCCAGGTGATGTTATAGACAACCTTGGATGTTTTGTAGATGTCTTCTCTAGATCGGGGTGAATGGAGAATGCCCATTCTTCTGAGGCCTGTGCCAGGTCTTTATGTCAATGTTCAGGGTGTAAGGTTCCATTGCACTACAAGATTTGTGTGTTCCCATCTCTATTAGATAAGAATTTATTGGTATGTATAGTATTTTCCCGTTTTAGTGTGCCTAAGCAAACAAAAAATAAAGCCACGTGGCGTTATCATATATATGGGGGCGTAAGAACACGTCCAACAATACCCATGACTTGGTTCAAACATAAGCATTAAACTGAGGGACTCTTTCACACCAAATTCCATATTGAGCAGTTCACAAAGATAAGATAAAAAAAAGGTGGGGGGTCGTCACTGTATAAGAAAATATTCAGCAAAAGTTATAGCCGTCTAAGAAAACACCCATAAAATGTTGAGAAGACATAAGTGTCCTTTTTATGCCTTTTGGAATAGTTGGGTGGGTGTTAACTCCAGGGCACCACTTAGGTCTGTTATGATTAGGACTCTACAGTACTTAAGTTAGAAAGGGTAAATGAGGAATAATGATGATAGGGGTTAAGGAAGTTAAAGAGAAATATGATCTTTTGTAGGGGTATGCAAAAGGGCAGAGTTGTCAGGCATTTGGGTTGGTTCCAGATTCTGGCTTTTGTAAATATATAGGTGCACAGAAGATAATTTTGTATTGTTTTTTTTTGGTTTTTTTTTTTTTTTTTTTTTTTTTGGTTTTTGGGCCACACCCGGCGATGCTCAGGGGTTACTCCTGGCTGTCTGCTCAGAAATAGTTCCTGGCAGGCACGGGGGACCATATGGGACACCGGGATTCGAACCAACCACCTTAGGTCCTGGATCGGAAGCTTGCAAGGCAAACACCGCTGTGCTATCTCTCCGGGCCCTTTTTTTTTTTTTTTTTTTGGTTTGTATTGTATTTTTGTGTTTCTAGGGTATATCCCTAGGAGTGGTATGGCTAGATCATATGGGAGCTCAATTTCCAGATTTTTGAGGACTCTCCATATTATTTTTCATAAAGGCTGGACTAGACAGCATTGCCACCAGCAGTGAATGAGAGTTCCTTTCTCCCCACATCCCCACCAGCACTGATTGTTATTATTCTTTGTGATGTGTGCCAGTTTCTGTGGCATGAGGTAGTACCTCATTGTTGTTTTTATTTGCATTTCCCTGATGATTAATGATATGGAGCATTTTTCATGTCTATTTTGGCCATTTGTATTTCTTCTTTAAGTACTTGTTCATTTCTTCTTGCCATTTTTGATGGGGTTAGATTTTTTTTCATGTAAAGTTCTGTAAGTACCTTGTATATCTTAGATATTTGCCCCTTATCTGGTGAGTATTAGGTGAAAAGTTTCTCCCATTCTGTTGTTGAGATTTTTAATTTAATAGTTTCCCTTTTAAGATATGTTAGATAGCTTAATCTGCTGGTGGCAGTGTCTGGCTTGGAAACTTGAGGGTAGGAAGGGCAAGGTTTGAATTTCAGAGGTGGCTCTGTCCAGAGATCAAACCAAATATAACAGTCTATTTCCAACTGAGGCAAACCATATTCATTTATTAAACCTGACTCAGATATAAAGTATTAACATTTACTTCTAGTACGGGGGCCAAACCCAGCAGTACTCAAGACTTACTCCTGGCAGTGCTCAAGGGACCATATGGGTTTCTGAGGCTCAAACAGCACTGGGTCAGCCTCATGCAAGGCAAGCATTGTACTATCTCTCCAGACTCCTACAATTAACGTTATTTTGCCCCCTTTTTTGGATTTTGGGCCACACTTGCCCACGCTCAGGGGTTAGTACTGGCTCTGCTCCCAGAAATCGCTCCTGGCAGACTCGGGGGACCATATGGGATGCTAGGAATCGAACCTAGGTCTGTCTCGGACTGGCCATGGGCAAAGCTAATGCCTTACCACTGTGCTATCTCTCCGGCCCCTATTTTGCCTTTTGATTTAATTTAATATTTTTAGTGTTGTTTAATGATTTTTTATTTGTGGACCACACATAGCTGTGCTCCAAGCTTATTTCTAGTTTCTCCCTCAGGGATTACAACTGGTAGTGTTCAAGGAATCAGATGGGACTGCTAGGGATTGAAATCAAGTCAGCCCTTTGCCCCCTTCTGTTGGTTTTATTTTTATTTAATTTGAGGAGAATGGGACCCACACCTAGTGATGCTCAAGTGTTACCCCTGGCTCTGCACTCAGAAATCACTCTTGGTGGTGCTTGATAGGCCATATGGGATGCCGGGTATCCAATCCTTGTTGCCCATGTGCAAATCAAATGCCCTACCTTTTGTATTATTGCTCCAGCCCCTGCTTTAATTTTTAAAATTATTTTAATGGCTGCCGAATATGTCTGAACTGAAACAAAATACATATTCATTAAAATAATTAAATAAATTTGGGGGAGAGGGGTTGGTTCATACTCAGCATTACTCAGGAGCAACTTCTTTTTTTTTTATTCTTATTTTTTATTTGAGGATAGTGATTAGCAATGGTGTCAATAATTTGGTTTCATGTATAAATCAGGAGCAACTTCTAGCTCTGTGTTCAGGGGTTACTCCTGCTGATGCTCTGGAATCATGCAATGCCAGAGCTCAACCCTGGACCTCCAGGATGCAAAGCATGTACTCAATTCTTTGTACCATCTCTCTGTTCCATGTTCAAATGTTTTTAAGCGACCTCAGTTGAAGTCTGCTCCTTTTATAGAAGTCTTCTAGGAATAAGACACAAAACTGGAGTGATAAGACAGTGGATGGGGCATTGCCTTGTTTGCAGCCAACACAGGTTTGAGACATGGCATTTCATATGGTTCTCTGATCCTGCCAGAAATGATTGCTGAGTGAAGAACCAGAACTAATCCCTGAACATCATTCAGTGGGTTTCAAAACAAAGAAATGAACAAAATGAATAAGACACAAAAATTTTGAATCAGATTATCAGATTCTGACTTTTGTGGGGGGAAGCCCCATGTTTTGATGGGGCCACTTATGTGTAGAGGAATTGGCTTCATATATTTCCTCAGAAAATCTCCCAGGCTCACAGAGGTACAGAAAGTTGCTAAGGTTCAGACAGTACATGACAGTACATGACAAAGCCATGATTCAAAAGTGCTCTCTAACTGTGTGCACAGCCATTCTGCAATCCCTGTATCAAGAACAGGCAAAGATTATCTGGGAAAGTCAGAAACTGGGTCTCAACCTCTCCTGTATCCCTCCTCCAGAAACTCACACTTAACGTATTTGCCGGCGTATAAGACGACCCCCTAATTTTGCAGTTAAAACATAGGTTTAGGCCTATATTCGCTGTATCAGACAGAACGTTCCAGTGCTGCAACTGTATGTACCACAGTGAGCCAATCGCAACAAGCAAAGGTTCAAAGGTTCTACTGTAATAGACTTCCTCTCTGACTCTGGCCAATCTGAGCAGGCTTTTTACAGTGTAAATTTGGGTCCAGAACATTGTCTAATTTGCATGCATCAAAAGCCTGCTTGGATTGGCTGAGTCAGAGAGGCGGTCCGAGCAGCCTTGCAGTGATTGGTGCAGGATCAAGTTGGAAAATTCGTTTTGTGGCAATATTCAAACAATTTTCATTTAGCGGCATATTGAAACATTTTTCGGGACCCCCGATTTTCGGTTGACTTTTTTTGTTTCAAAAGTCGTCTTGTACACCGGAAAATACGGTACTTATGCTCTAAGGTTTGGGGCATTTATCAGTATTTTAGGGCATTTTTCAGTATTTTAGAGCTGTGCCTTTTAGGGGCAATAAGTATCCCCACTGCCCCAGCTCCAGGGCTGAGTTAGAGAATCAACTAACAGGAGACAATGAATGACATTTTGTGGACTATTTCTTCATATATATCCCTGAAGATACTAGAATTCCATCCAGATTTTGATTGATGCACTTTTAAAATTTCACTATGGAAATTTACTATTTAAAGCTTTGGGGACTGAAGAGATAGTACAGGGTTAAAGTGCATGCCTTGCAGGCATTTGATCCTGATTCATTCTCAGCATCATAGGATTCCCTGACTACCACTAGGTACAGCCCTGCTGGATCCTGATGCTACATCGGTACTACCGTGTAAATTATCTTCGCTGTTAAATCCTTTGTTGGGTATTTGTGAATCCAAGAACAGACCCCAGAATGAGAAATTACTTCCCATCCCCTTGTCCCCTTTCGGGGGGAGACCTTGGTAATATTTATTTGTAGCAAATAATAATCCACACAGACAAGAAGGATAGGGTGTAAAAGATTGGGCAAAGAGAGCTAGAGAATCCTCTTGCAACCTGCAGCTTTCGCAAAAGGACCCCTCTCCCCTGTCCATCAGGGATATGGCTCAAGCTGTAGAATATATGCCTTGTTTGTGTGAAAGACTGGGCTTAATTTGAACCAATAAATAGAACCCTGAAAAGTACTAAGTGTGTCCTCTGTAATAGTAATTTAAAAAATTAGTGTATCTTGGGGCCAGAGAGATAGCACAGTGGTAGGGCATTTACCCTGCAAGCAGCTGATTCAGGAAGGACAGTGGTTAGAATCCCGGCATCCCATATGGTTCCCCATGCCTGCCAGGGGCAATTTCTGAGCCCAGAGCCAGGAGTAACCCAAGCACCGCCAGCTGTGACCCAAAAATAAAAAAAAAATTAGTGTATCTCAAACACCACTGAACTCAGTAACATAGATTTATGTGTCTCATTCCCAAGAGATTCTGCCAGATTCTGTAGGATGGGCAGGATGTAGGAATCTTCATGTTTCACCAACTCTTTCTCAAAGATAGATCTTCATATACAGAGAAACACCCACAAGCACACACAATAAGATGCTGAAACATGCAAAAAGCGCACATATACATAAACACAGACAATTATTTTCTATGACTATATTGATTTCAAATTCTGATTTTACAGAAACCTCAACAAAATCCCTTTGTAAAGTTTACAAAATCATCTTGTGTGATTAATCCCTCCTGAGTCTTTTCTGGATTAAACTATAAGATTAAACTATAAGTTTTATTTTTTAAAAAATCAGCAGTGGAGTCACATGTAATACCCTTCCTGATGCCAAAGCATTGTGATAAGACTTTAAGAATTACAAAGCTTGAAATTTTTGTAGTTTTGAACGTGTGTCTAAGTTGATAACTAGTTTGCCACATCCAAGAGGATAGGAAGTGTAAAGTCGTGAATTCAACAGTTATTTGTCTAGTATCAACTATATAGCAAGTGCAGCAGTGAACCAAATGAAATAAGTCCATGCTCTCGTGGAGCTCACTTCAAAGTGGGGATATGGATACTTGTGAAGTAAACACATATGTAAAGAATGAGAGCTACAGAGGAGTTAGAGAAAGATGATGTACTAGTCAGCTTGAACTGCTATAACAAAATGCCATAGAAAGGGTAGCTTCAAGAACCATAGTGATAGCACAGCAGTAGGGCGTTTGCCCTACAGACCCGGGTTTGATCCCTGGCATGGCATCCCATATGGTCCCCCAAACCTGCCAAGAGCAATTTCTGAGCTCAGAGCCAAGAGTAACCCCTGAGCACCACTGGATATGGCACAAAACACACAAGTAAAAAAGGTAACTTCAATGACAGCCATTTATTTTTAAATAGTTATAGAGGCTGAAAGCCTAAAATCATAGGTACTGATGAGGGCTTTCTTCCTGGCTTACAGATGGCTACTTCCTCATTGTCTTCTCACATGATAATGTGTGAGTGTGTGTGTGTGTGTGTGTGTGTGTGTGTGTGTGTGTGTGTGTTAAAAGAAATATCATGCTCTCTCCTTCTGGAGTGGTTGTGGGATGCAGTATCTTTGTTTTTTATTTTTGTGTCGTGCTGTTTATAGAATCCAGGGCCTTACATATATAAGACAAACACTTTCTTATTAAGTCAACACCTTGTACCTGGGATGGGCATCTAGAGGAAATAGTCAGGGCTTTGGGAATATTCGGGCTTTGGGAAGCAACTCAGATTTGGTTCTTAATTGGGACTCTGTGTTTGCCTACTTGATGTCTTGTTTTGTTTGAAGAGAGGAAGTAACCAAAATCTCTGAAGCCTAAATGCAGTCTCTTCCACTTGGGACTTAGGCAAGTTCCTCATCTTTCTGGACTTCAGTTTTCTTCACTGTAAAAAGGAAATGGTGATAGTTCTTACCTCATGGACCAGTGTGGTTTGCAGTCTGGTCTACTAGAATGTTCTACAGTGATAGAAATATTAGTCACTAGTGTGGCCCTTCAACATGTCACTGTTAGCACTTACAATGTGGCTGGTAAAACTGAAAAACTGGTTTTTAATTTTAAATTCAATTTTAAAAATACTCTTGGACCATAATATACCATAGTGTAGTGGGTAGGGCATTTGTCTTGCATGAGGCCTATTCAGTTCAATCAATCCCCAGCATTCCATATGGTTCTTCAAGCCCCTCACTCAGGAGTGAGTGAGTCCTTTTTTTTTTTTTTTTTTTTTTTTTTTTTTGGTTTTTGAGTCACACCTGGCAGCGCTTAAGGGTTACTCCTGGCTCTATGTTTATAAATCGCTCCTGGCAGGCTCAGGGGACCTTATGGGATGCCGGGATTCGAACCACCGCCCTTCTGCATGCAAGGCAAATGCCTTACCTCCATGCTATCTCTCCGGCCCCCAAGGAGTGAGTCTTGAATGCAGAACCAAGAGTAAGCCCTAAAGGTTCATTAATTTTTAAAATAAAGGTTCATTAATTAAAAAAAAAGAGTAAGTCCTGAGCACCACTAGATATAGCCACTAAACAAGAAAAGTTTAAAAATAATATTTTTACTTTTGGGGTCTTCAAAGTGGTTCGCAGGGGTCCCCAGAGCACTACTCCTCAGCCAATTGAACTGGTGATTCAGTGTGAGAGGATATAGTAGTGCTTGGGGCCCTGGGAGCTGTGATGACCTGGGCCATTCTGGCAAGGCTTTCAGATTGCCATGGGGAGACTGGTGGAAAGCTGGGGGCAATTTGATATGAGAGATGAACCTAACCTTACAACTGCACTGTCTCCTGATCCCTTTACTGGAATTTAATTTAGATCTAAATAGCCATGTGTGGCTAGTAGCTAATATAGTTGACTGCCTAGAATTAACAAATAAAATACTTAGCATTGTACCTTACTGATACATAGGAAGTATCATTAAGCACTCTGGGGTTAATATAAGTGATGGGAACAAGTGTTTCTTGGACAAGTCAGTCCTTTTTTAAAAAAAACTTTATTTATTGATTGATTGGTTTTTGGGCCACACCCGGTGGCACTTGGGTTACTCCTGGCCTGTGCTCAGAAATCGCTCTTGGCAGACTCGAGAGACCACATGAGATGCTGGGAATTGAACCAGGTTCCTCCCAGGTCAGCCGAGTACAAGCCAAACACCCTACTGCTGTACCATCTCTCTGGCCCCACAAATCAGTCTTTTGTTTTATAATGAGAAATCGCATTTTAAAATATTATAATGTATTTCTCACCAAGTGCATTCAGGCCTATGACATATGTCCCTTATGCTAGATTCCTTATCCCCACCATACTGGTCACTTGTCTTTGCCTAGCTGCTATGGTAGCTAGAGTCCTAGAGGACAGGTCTGCTCTCTGGAGCCTAACTACACTTCCTTCTCCCTTTGCAGCCGTGTGGAGATCACTGGTGGCTACTATGAATACATCGATGTCAGCAGCTGCCAGGACATCATCCACCTTTACCACCTGCTCTGGTCTGCCACCATTCTCAACATTGTCGGTCTGTTCCTGGGCATCATCACTGCTGCAGTCCTGGGAGGCTTTAAGGACATGGTAAGAAAGGAAGGGGTTACTCCTGGCTCTGTGCTCAGAAATCGCTCCTGGCAGGCTTGGGGGACCATGTGGGATGCCGGGGATCGAACTCGGGTACATCCTGGGTTGGCATACACAATGCCCGATTTCTATCCCCTGCACTGCATGGCAACCTGAACACTGCTGGGATGGCCCTGGTAGCCCTCAGCACCATGGGCCTGAGAAGCACCAGCTCACTGGGCAAAGCACAGAAATCATCAGAATCGCATAACTAAGGTGAACATTGCCAGGCACTTGTGGGAAGTCCCACCTCTGCAAATAAATAAAAGTTTAAATATAATAGGGTGCCTGCACAATAGTATAGTAGGTAGGGAGCTTGTCAATCTTGTTTTGATCCCTGGCATCCCATAAGATCCCCTGAGCCTGCTAGCTAAGAAATTTCTAGCACAGAGCCAGGAATAAACCTTAAACACAACCAGGTATAGCCCCAAAGAACTAAATAAATAAATAAATAATAACAATATGTATACATTCTAAAATTCCACAGACCTGGATCTCTTATAGGGATTGGTGTCCGGGACTAAATTAAAGTCTTGGGACCAGAGAGATAGAAGCCTGCTCTGCATGCAGCTAAGCCCGATTCAATCTGTAGCATGACATAGTCTGCCTCTGGAAGACCAATAAGGGACACTCATAAATACCAGAGCCAAAAATAACTGCTGGGCACCACCAGGTGTGGCCCAATGCCTGCCTCCCAACCCCTACCAAATTATTGTCCTGCTAATCTCTATATGTAGCTAGGTTTGAGTACCACTACTTTAGTGGGATGTCCCACTTGTGCTTAGTGAATTATTTTGTGCCAAAGGAGCATTGTCAGTGGAGTGAGTACCCACAGAGTTCAGGACTGGTCAAACTCTAGACAGTCTATTGTACATCATGGATTGCATGATTCTGCAACCCCATGAAGACAGCCTTCAGTACTGAAGGCACCTAAGACCCATTTGCTAGCTGCATGGCATTGGATAGTTTTCCCTCTCTTTCTTAGTTTTGGTGGTTCTTGGAGACTACTCCTGGCTCAGTGCTCAGGGGTTATTCCTGACAATGCTTAGGAGATCATGCAATGTCAGGGATGGCACCCAGGGCTCCTGCAGGCAAAGCCCACACACTCCGGTTCCTACCTGTTTCTCTCTTCTCCTCTTGCTCTTTCATACCAACATTTTTCAATCCCATGTCCTAGACCCCCCAGGAAAGTCCTTTGGAGTATAGGCCATTGCATAGTTCCCCTGAGGGGGAAGGAAGTCACCAATTTAAGAAAGAGAAGGATGTTCTCCCAGTTTTGTAGTCTGAGGGAGCTTTGGGGGAAGTAAGTTTTGGAAAAGCTGTTTCTGGATTGGAGCTTCTTGGGTGACAAGAATCCCCCTTGGCTTGGGGAAAATTGCATCATGGCAGGTGAAAAGAGAGGGTTGGTGTCAAATCTGGCCTGTTCTGAGTTTGGCAAGTTGAGGGCATATGGCGTCAAGGTGGATGTTCAGATGTGTCTGGATCATTCCTCGAGCTTTCTGATCCAGGGATACATGGCAGTTCAATCTGGAGATACAAATGGAAGGGGGAGGTGACTTTTGGGGGCACTCAATGGGGTTCCTACAAGAACCATTCTCAACCAGAGTCTATAGAGTCTTTCTTATTCAGAGTCCTGCTGCTACCCAGTTGAAATCTGATTCTGAACTCTTCATTTCATTGTGACCTTGGATCTAAAGGGGTGGCTGTCAATCTTCTGTTCTGACAGGTACCAGCGATGCCCCTTTACTCTCTGACAAGTCTCTTAGCATTCTTTGACAAGTCTCTTAGCATTCTTAGCTTTTCTCCTCAGCCCCGACTCTTACCTTGTGAGGTAAGTACAGCTGCTCTCATTTATAGATGAGCAAACAGGCCAACAGAGGTCAAGTGGCTTCGCGGGAGCTAAATAGCAGAGCTGGGATTAGAGCCCAGATTTGCCAAGCGCCAGAGCCTTTGTTCTTCTTCCACCAACTGCCCTAACTAACATTTCGATAGCTCTTTCTGGTTCGACATGTGTTTTAACAGACATTACTTCCTTTGTTTGGTTGCTTGAACTCAAAAAAGTAAAAAATTGTTCCCAACTGTTGGGATAGTAAAAGCGAACAAGGCAGGCAGTTCACATCATCACATATGTACCCTGGAAATTCGAGCAAGGGCCAGTGGGAAAAAGAAAGATTAAAAAGCAAAGAGCAGGGACAAGATGTTTGCTCTCAAGCAACCAGACAAGTAAAAGTCTAAGGGCTCTGAAGGGAGCCATGATTTAGCTCGCTTGAATCAAATGGGACAGGGTGGAGAAAATCCTAGCACATCAGGAATTTCTAGAACCAGGTGAAGCTACATGAAGCCCTAGGCCTGAGTTCAACTGTGGTTGGTGATTTATGTTGTGTTTCCACTGTGAGGAGAAAAATTTGGAGTCTTCAGAGGCACCCTTGCTAGGGAATGATAACAAGAGCTGAGACCATGTGGGATGCTGGGGATCAAACTCTGATCAGTTACATGTAAAGCAAGGGTTGTACCCGCTCTGGCTGTTATAAATCTGCAATTTAAAAACAATCTTAATGATTGTAATTTATTCCACTGAAAAAGTAATTAAAATGTATTCCAACACCATTCATAAAAATGCCCCTTGAGGGGCCAGCGCAATTGCAGAGTGGGTAGGGTGCTTGCCTTGCATGTGGACAACCCAGGTTCAATCCCTGGCATCCCATATGGTTCCACGAGCCTGCCAGGAGTAATTTCTGAGTGCAGAGCCAGGAGTATCCCCTGGGCACGGCTGGGCATGACCCCTCAAAAACACATACACACAAAAAAGAATATACTAAGGATGGGTAAAGCGGGTAGGGAGTTTGCCTTGCATGTTGCCAACCCAAGTTTGATCCGAAGCATGCCACATGATCCCCTGAGCCCTGCCAGAAGTAATTCCTAAGTACAGAACCAGCAGTAGCCCTTGAGCATTGCCAGGTGTTGCCCAGAAACAAAAGAAAAAGATTCTAGTAAAAAGGATTGGGGAGATGGTACAAGGGTTGGCACTTGCCTTGCATGTAGCTGATCTCAGTTCACATCCTTGAAACCACACATGATACCTCCTCGGTGTACCACCAGGAGTGACTCCTGAGCAGAGAACCAGGAGTAAGTCTTGAGCACTGCATGGTGTGGCCCCATTTAAGCAGATAAGTTATATAATAAATTTAAAGAGCAGAAATCAACAAAATTGATAATAAAAAACAATAAAATAAATTGTGATGGGAATGTGGGAATAGGAATGTAGCTGACCAGAACATATGCCTGGCATGTGTGAGGACCTGGGTTTTGATATCCAGCATAAGAAACCTTTTTAAATTGATAGATTACTAGAAAGATTGAAAAAGAAAAAAAATAGAAATGAGACAAGTTGTCACTATCAGAAATAAAATTGAAAATCTCACGAAAGATTTCCCCCAAATATTAGGAGCATGAGGAATTATTATGAACATAAATTTAAAAATATTAATGTGAGGGGCTGGAGGGGTGGTGCAAGTGGTAGGGCTGTAGCCTTAGATGTGCTGACCTGGGATGGACTGCAGTTCGATCCCCTGTTGTCCCATATGATCCCCCAAGCCAGGAGCAATTTCTGAGTGCATAGCCAGGAGTGACCCCTGAGCGTCACTGGCTGTGGCCCCCCCCAAAAAACGAAACAAACAAAACCGTTATGTGGTGAACATGTTCCTTAAAAACTACAAACTATCACAACTCTCACAACATAAAATAAGTAATATAAAGAATCCTAAAATCTCTTTTTATGAAATTTTCACTTATTTAATATAGGAACCACGTTTTTTTGTTTGTTTTTGTTTTGGGGCCACACCTGGTGACACTCAGGGTTTACTCCTGGCTATGTGCTCAGAAATTGATCCTGGCTGTGGGGACCATATAGGATGTCGGAGAATCTAACCAAAGTCCGTCCTGGATCAGCCATGTGGAAGACAAACGCCCTACCACTATGCTATAGCTCTGGCCCCAGGAACCATGATTTACAAAGTTATCCATAGTTGAGTTTCAGGTATACCATGTTCCAAACCCTATCCTGTTTTTTTTTTTTTTGGTTTTTCTGGCCACACCCATTTGATGCTCAGGGGTTACTCCTGGCTAAGCGCTCAGAAATTGCCCCTGGCTTGGGGGGACCATATGTGATGCCGGGGGATCGAACCGCGGTCCTTCCTTGGCTGGCGCTTGCAAGGCAGACACCTTACCTCTAGCGCCACCTTGTCGGCCCCCCTATCCTGTTTTCTAACAGAGAATTCACATCTTTTCAAAAAAAATCAAGTATAAATTTTAAATTGAAAATGTAATAAATGGGGCCCGGAGAGATAGCACAGCGGCGTTTGCCTTGCAAGCAGCCAATCCAGGACCAAAGGTGGTTGGTTTGAATCCCGGTGTCCCATATGGTCCCCCGTGCCTGCCAGGAGCTATTTCTGAGCAGACAGCCAGGAGTAACCCCTGAGCACCGCCGGGTGTGGCCCAAAAACCAAAAAAATAAAATAAAATAAAATGTAATAAATGAAAAATGTGATTCTCTAAACTGTAAAGGATGGAGATAACAAGAATTAGGAAACTCAAAAACAGAGTTTCCTTTATTACTATCCTCTCTCACAGTTTCTGCTTTTGGGGGATCTTTCTAGTGCCAAATGGGGGTCTCATTCTTTTATAGACCTCCCTTAAGTAATTTTGGGAAGACTAGTCTAGTGGCCTTGACTCTTTTAGCTGTTCTTTGTATGAAAATCACCACTTTAGGGCCTGGAAAGATAGCACAGCGGCGTTTGCCTTGCAAGCAGCCGATCCAGGACCAAAGGTGGTTGGTTCGAATCCCGGTGTCCCATATGGTCCCCCGTGCCTGCCAGGAGCTATTTCTGAGCAGACAGCCAGGAGTAACCCCTGAGCACCGCCGGGTGTGGCCCAAAAACCAAAAAAAAAAATAAAAGAAAAAAAAGAAAATCACCACTTTAAATTTTACTGATAGCCTAGCTGGGTAGAATATTCTTGGTTAAAGGTCTTTGTATAGACCACAGCATTCCCTTTTGGTCTGTAGTTTCAATGGATAGATTTGTTGTGATTTTTACAGCATTTCCCTTTTATGTGAGTCTTTGCTTTTCTTGTACTTTTTCATTATTCTATCTCTGTCTTTGGCTCATGGCATTTTAATTGCTATGTGCTTAGTGTGCATCTCTTTGGATTTCTTTTGTTTGGAACCCTTTACACTTTATGGATTTGGGAATCTAATTCCTTTCTCAGCTTAGGGAAATCCTTAGCTATTCTTCAATCTTTTTTTTTGTTTTTGTTTTTTGTTTTTGGGCCACACCCGGCGGTGCTCAGGGGTTACTCCTGGCTGTCTGCTCAGAAATAGCTCCTTGCAGACACGGGGGACCATATGGGACACTGGGATTCGAACCAACCACCTTTGGTCCTGGATCGGCTGCTTGCAAGGCAAACGCCGCTGTGCTATCTTGCCGGGCCCATATTCTTCAATCTTATAGATTATGAAGATGTGGTGTATATACATATATATTATATATAAAGGAATACTATTCAGCTCCAAAAGCCAGTCAAATAATGTAATTCACTGCAACTTGGATGGCACTGGATTATATCATGTTAAGTGTAGTAATCCAAAGGAAGGAGGACAAATACAGGATGATCTCATATATCATATATTAGAATAATTGGGCAAGGGAATGCAAAGTATTAAAGAGAGGGATAACTATCACTCTTGACCCCCAGAATATAGGAAGGTAAAGGGTACAGAGGAGAATATCAAGAAGTGGACAGAAAGTAATAGGAGCCAGGAATCAAGGATTTCGGGCACATGGGTATCATAGAGGAGTGCACGCGCACGCGCGCGCGCACACACACACACACACACACACACACACACACAAAGAACCAGAGAGTCAATAACACTGAAATCATGAGATCCAAACTACAACAAAACTTAAAAATGTGCCTGTCAAGGGGTCAGGCTGGGGGTGAAGAGAGGGTAGAGTAAACCTTGGGACATCAGTGGAGGGAAGACAGAAATCAACACTGGGAGTGAAACTGGTGCTGGAACATATTATGATTAAAACTGAACTATGAGGAACTTGATAAATCATGATGTCTTCAAAATATAACATTCTTTCTTCTTCTGGACTCCTATGGTGTTAATGCTATCCATCTTAATATTGTCCCATATAACTCTTATGCTATTTTTTCATTCTTTTTCTTTCCCTTTTGCTGGTCATTTTGGGTACTTTCCATGACTTGATCTTTAAACTCACAGATTAGATTTTTGGCTTCTCCCAGTTTGTTGTCTATTATATTTTTCATTTTAGCTGTTGTATTCTTTAACTCTATTGCTTCTATTTTTGGATTTTTTTTCAGACCTTCTTAGCCTTTGATGTGGTCCTCTTGAGTGATTATCATTATGACAGTTGCTTTGAAGTTGTCTTCAGGTAGTCTGCATGGCTCTGTTATTTTCAGGCTGTGGGCCTGAGCGTCACTGTGGGTGATCTCCCTTTTATAGCTGGTTCTCCTGAGGGTCTTCTAGGTGGGGACTGGAAAGTCTGTGTTGGATTGTTCATGAACAGCAACCAAGATTTTAAGGTTGTCAGTCCCTAATAGTCTTTAAAGCTGCCCAAATCACAAAGACCTGAGTGGTGGCTGGAGAGCTATAACTGGACAGATTTAAGAGGAGGCTAAGCTCTAAGTCTCAGCTGGAAGACTATGCATTCCCAGGCAAGGACAGCCTCTTTCTGGACAAGCAGGAGTGAATGAAGAGCCCATTATGCACTGGGCCCCTTTGGTAATTCTCTGTGCTTTAGAAGATTTACAAAATATTTTCTGTCTGGAGTTGTGTGACAGTTGCTGGCAGTCAGATATGGGCTGTTACGGGGCAGTTCTGTGTATCTTCCAGAAACTAATCTTCTCAACAGATTTTTTCCTAGCCCCCAGTGAACTTAACTCCAGAGTGGATGGAACTCTGTAAGAATTTGCCCTCATGCTCTCTTACTGTGGCAAGTGAGATCCAGAATGGCATCTACTAGCCCTGCTGTCAACAGTTGCCAAGATGTTTCCTGCCAATGAGTCTGACCCCTATTTATATTCCTTGTCTCCCAGTCCACAGTCATAAATATAGGATTATAGTATTTGAGTGACTGGAGTTTACCACCCCCTCTTCACTCCCCAGAGTCAAGTTCTGTACCATTGAAATATCTTCCTAATTGAAGTTTAATACTTTGCAAATGGTACAGGTGTCTCTTTGTTTCCAATCTGGATATCATTTGTTCCTCCTGTGAAAGTTTTGCTTATCAGAATTTCAAGTCAGTTTATGTCAGGAGATGTCTTTAAAAAAAACATCTACATCTTACTGTTTTCACCTATTTTGTATCTCCAGCTAAAAGTTGGGAGACAGGATTGCCAAAGGATAATACAGAGGTGCTTTAGGGTGCTTGCCTTTCAAGAGATCACCCACATTTTGATCCCTAGATTAACATAGGGTCCCCCAAGCCATGCTGGGAGTAATCCCTGAGCACGACTAGCCACTCCAATAAAATAAAATAAATAGGCAGGGATGTGGCTTACATGGTAGGTAGCATCTATGCATTACATGTCTTAGGATTTATACAACTGTTTTCACCATTTCCTGTGCTAACAACCAGTTTTTTCATTGGTGTTCAGAAGACCACTGATTGGGGCCAGAGCCATATAGCACACAGCAGGTAGAACACTTTTCTTGCATGTCACTGATCCGAGTTCGATTCCTGGCATTCTATATGGTCCCTGAGCCTACCACAGTAATATTTTCTTTTTTTTATTTTGGGCCACACCCGGCAGTGCTCAGAGATTACTCCTGGCTCTGCACTCAAAAATTACTCCTGGCAGGCTCGAGGAACCACATGGGATGCTGGGATTCGAACCACCATTGTCCTGAATCAGCTGTATGCAAGGCAAATGCCCTACCACTTTGCTATTCCTCCAGCCCCAATAATAATTTTAACAGTTTATTTATTAATTGGTTGGTTTTTGGGCCACACATGGGAATGCTCAGGGGTTACTCCTGGTTCTGTGCTCAGAAATCGCTCCTGGCAAGCTCAAGGGACCATATGGGATGCCAGGAATCAAACTGGGTCCGTCCCGGATTGGTTGCATGCAAGGCAAATGCCTTACCACTGTGCTATCTCTCCGCCCCCCTCCCCATAATAATTTATGAGCACACAGCCAGGAGTTACCACTGAGCACTATTCGGTGTGATCCATAAAATCAAAAATAAGTAAATACATAAATAAAAGGAAGGCCACTGATTAATCAAGGTTTCATAACTTGAGTTCCAGAGTTTTAACAGTGAAACAAACTCCTATATGCATATATATAAGAGAGCTCAAGACACACGCACACAGAGAGGGGTCAAATTTATTGTCAACTTGAAATCGCTTATTTTATTTTATTTTAATTTTACAGAGTCAATCATGATTGAGTTTCAGGCATTCAATGTTCCAATACTCATCTCACCATCAGTGTCTATTTTTCTCCATCAGTGCCCTCAGTTTCTCTCTCACCCACCAGCCTCCACTAGGACAGGTACTTTGATTCCCTTTTAGGCACCTTGGTTTACCAGTTCCTAATAGGGTTTTACCTTAAGACATTTTTTTGGTTTTTGGTTTCTTTGGGGTTACACCTGGCAGCGCTCAGGGGTTACTCCTGGCTCTATGCTCAGAAATCACTCCTGGCAGGCTCAGGGCACCATATGGGATTCTGGGATTCAAACCACTGATCTTCTGCATGTGAGGCAAACACCTTACCTCCATGCTATCTCTCTGGACCCAAGACATTTTAACACCTTCCAGCATTTATCAAGTAGCCACTTCCCTCTGCATTCTTTCAGTGTTCTCCTCCCCATCCTTACCCCAAGGAAAACTTCCTCCCAGTTTTCAGTTTGTTACCTTTGGGCCTTTGTTATGGAATCATTTACTTTGAAATCTAGCCAGGTCATTATTTGGGGGTCATTTTGTTTGCCCAATCCCTGTCCAGTGTTTCACTTCACCAGTCTCTTGTTGTTTGTCCATTTCCTCTCCACTCTACCCTGGACTTTCTTCTCTCCTGTATGTGTCTTATACTCATTTGATGTAACTGCTTTTTCTTACGTGTTTCTTTCCCAGCGATAATCCACTTCCTTTCAGAGATGATCCCGGACCTCTGGACTTGCTCACCATACAGAAACTTAGAGCTCTAGTTTACATTACATGGCTGTTTCTCTGCAAGAGGCTTAGTTTATTTGCGTACAACTAGCTTCATTATTATTTTTTGGTAAGAGCTGCAGGATATTTTCACTGACAAAAGGCCAAAGAAACTTATTTTCTGGGACTTCCCCAGAGATACCAATCTTCTTCGAGTTCTAGGGAAAGGCATTTCTGACCACCATCCCTTGGTAAAGCCAGTCAGCTCCTAACATGGCCCAGCTCTGAAACTTTCTCCCACACCTCCTAGAGCAGGGGTCTTCAAACTTTTTAAAGTGGAGGCCGGATTACAGTCCCTTAGAGAGCTGGAGGGCCGGACTATATGAGCTACTAATTCCTACTCACACTGCACATATCTTATATAAATAAAATGAAACCATTTATAAATAAACAGATCACGCACCAGTATTTCAATGGGAACTGTGGGCCTGCATTTGGCTAATGAGATGGTCAATGTCTGGTTCCATATTTGTCACTGCCAGTCGTAACAAGTGATGCAAGTGGGCATCAGTTAATCTTGATCTGGTTGGAGATTGCAGATGTTTCATTCTTGAAAAAGTCTGTTCACAGGCATAAGTGCTACCAAAGATGGTTACTATTTTGAGTGCATGGTTCCTGATATTTGGATATGTGTCAGAGGGGAGAGATGCATAGAAATTCAAAAGGTTACTTGACTTAAATGCGTCTTTCAGAGAGTCACAATTCTGCAGTTCAGCCAGTTCCATTTGGTAAATTGTAAGGACATTTTCAATCTCAACAGAAAATGGGTTACGAAAAAGCTGTATGTCCTGTTCATGGAGATGAAGCTCTTTGAATCTAAATTGAAACTCCTTTTGCAACAATTCTAGTGAAGCCAGACATGTTTCCTTTGGGAATGCAACCAATGGTTTGTCTGCTGACAGGTTTTGAGTTGTTGGGAGATGACTGAAGTTTTCCTCCTGTACTAGTTTGATGAGAAGGCCTAATTTTACTTCAAATGCTTTCACATGTGATGCCATATCACAGATGAGCTTCCCCTTGCCTTGGCGTTGCAGATTGAAACTGTTGAGTAGCTCTGTTATATCTGTCAGAAAGGCAAGGTGCTATTTCCATTCTGCATCATTGAGCTCTGGTACTTCTTGGTTTTTTGAAAGTAGAAAAGCTGTAATCTGCGGAAGTCATAGAAACGTTTCAAAACTCTCCCTCTACTCAGCCAACAGACTTCTGTGTGGTACAGAACATCTTCATGGGCAACATTTACCTCAGAAATTCCTGAAATTGTCTGTGGTTTAGTGCATGAGTTCTAATGTAATTAACACAAGATACCACAATTTTCATAACAGAGTCCCACTTCAGTGATTTACAACACAGCACTTGTTGGTGGATAAGGCAGTGTATGGCAATTGGATGAGGATGGTTATGTTTGTCCATCTCTTGTGTATTGTGAGCAATTACTCCTCTCTTAGACCCACCATGCTACTAGGAGCACCATCAGTTGTTACACTGACTAATTTAACCCAGTCCAGCTCCAAACTATTCACAGTTTGACAAACCTTTTCAAACATATCCACTCCTGTGGTTGTACCTTTGATACTTTGCAGTGCAGCAAGCTCTTCTGTGACTTCAAAATACTCATTTGTCCCACGCATATAAATGAGAAGTTGGGCAGAATCACGAACACCACTGCTTTCGTCGAGTGCCAAGGAAAAATAGCAAAGTTTCTTTGCAGAGTTTTGCAAATGGTGCAGCAAATTTTCTCCCATTTCTTCAATCCTTCGTGTCATTGTAACTCCTGAAAGGCTCACTGTACTAAATAAATTGGCCTTCTCTGGACACATCTCTTTGGCAACAGAAATAAGGCATTCTTTAACAAATTCTCCCTCCACAAATGGTTTGCCATTGTGCGCTATTAGCTTGGCAACTTGAAAACTTGCCTGCAGTGAGGAAGTATTTAACTGCTTCTGCTTCACAAAAGAATTTTGCTGAGTCGTCAGTGTATGTTTCAGTTGTAATATTTTATCTTTTCTCACTTCTCCAACCAAACAATCATATTTATCTTTATGTTGAGTTTGATAGTGGCGTCGCAAATTGTATTCTTTGAACACAGCAACTATATTCTGGCATATCAGACACACAGCTTTTTCTTTGTACCGCATAAAAAAGTAATCGTAAGTCCACTGTTCTTTGAATATCCTACACTCACCGTCAATTTTTCTTTTTCTTGACATCGTTGTTTCCTAGGGATTCCAAACTGATATTAGTGAAATGCAAATATGTGTGTATATATACACACAGTGTATGAACCCCCATTAGTCCCTGATGTGAACACTTACCCTTGCAGGCTTTTCTAAGCAGACCAGCTCAGTCCCTGATAGTTCAGTTATATCTCCCTATATAATGCCCAAATTGATATGTTCGGAATCAGCATGTGAACACTGAAAAGGAATTGCAAAATGCATATAAAATTTTCAATGTAACCCCTTTAAAATGCTTCAGCATCGAACCCCTAATTTTCCACATGGGCAATTCAGCACTGAACCCCTAACCTCCCAACCACTGCCCACCCCCTAACTTTGATTTCAGCACTGAACGCCTCACCACCCCCAAAGGGGAATTTTCATATGAGTCACCCACAGCCCAATCGGGCAGAACCCCCATCTGGCAAAAAATTATTTCTATGGCACTTTTGACTGACCTTTGGCAGTGGAGGGAGTAGAGGAAAACCTCACTGTACAGGCAGGCACAGCACCACAGACACCACGTTGCCTGGGGGTGGAGCAGGCGCCTTTTTACATCATATAGTCACCCACATGTGGTACTCCTCGCCACGCGGCATCCGGCGCCCTCCAGTGACGTCATCAGCAATGCACACGCCAAGCACCAGGCCCAAGGGCGCATCAGTGTCCCTCTCAACACCGCCCTCACACCCACCCTCCCAGCACACAACATGCCATGGGCGGAGGTGGTTAACGTCATCCCTGAGAAACCGTGACACTGAGTGTATATGCTGGCAGGTATCTTGGCAACCAAACAGTGCTCACTGCTGGCGGGCTGCATTAGACTCCTCTGCAGGCCGCATGTGGCCCGCGGGCCGTAGTTTGAAGACCCCTGTTCTAGAGGCTGATTGTCCCTTGAGCTGCATTGGAATGACTGAGGTTTGTAGTTCTTTAAGCTTACGAGAAATGTAAACAATAAAACCCACTCCAAAGAAGAGAGCAACAGAACTGTGTTGAAACTTGCTGTAAGGAAGTTTTCCTTTGCCAACATCCCAGCATGGATGCCTGTGTCACTGCCAGAGCCTGCCCACACACTTTCATCACTTCAGAGGAAGCATCTGCTCTCTGTTAATGTTGAGTAGATATGAACCAGAAACAGGACTAATTGATGTTGAAGATCTCTCTTCATTAATTATCCTCTTCACTACTGATTGTAACATTTGAAATGGGCAAAACCATGTACCCTCCACACACACACCTTGGATATCCTGACATTCACAGTTTTAACTTACAGGCCTGCTTGGGAATAAATAAGCAGTGCTTTGTATGTGTTGAGAAAAAGAACTCTGTCTTGGACTAGATGAAGAGTTATATATTATCATCATGGTATACAATCCATTGTTTGTTTTATTGGAGGGTGCATTTCTTTCCTTTTTTAGAGGGGCCAAACCCAGTTGTGCTTGGGGCATACTCCTGACTCTGTATTTAGGGGTCATTTCAGATGGTGCTTCAGGGAACATACGGGGTGCCAGGGATTAATCTCAGATTGGTCATCCACTGTACAATCTCTTGAGCCCATATGGTACCCAATTCCTTCTACATTGTAATCAATATATTCTGCTTCTTTGTTCATGATTTCTTTGCAGTGTTAAGGTTGTTCTTTCATTCTACAGGGCTGATAAAAATAAATATCCTTCATGTCCTTAGCCAAGTTGAAATCTGTAGGAAACCTCACAACATTAAAAAAATTATTGGGGCCGGAGAGGTGGTGCTAGAGGTAAGGTGTCTGCCTTGCAAGCACTAGCCAAGGAAGGACTGCGGTTCGATCCCCCAGCGTCCCATATGGTCCCCCCAAGCCAGGGGCAATTTCTGAGCGCTTAGCCAGGAGTAACCCGTGAGCGTCAAATGGGTATGGCCCAAAAAACAAAAAAAATTATTAAATCACTCTGAGCTGTAGTTAAAAAGTTTCTCATGACTGAGTTTCAGTTATCGAATGTCTGAGCACCCATCCCTTCACCTATGCACACTTCCACCACCAGTGTCCCCAGTTTCCTTCCCACCCACCACCCCCACCACCCTGCCTCTATGGCAGACACTTTTCTTTTTCAATACTGTTACAGAAAGGGTATTATGTATATCACTTTACCTCCTTTCAGTATCTAGTTCTTGCCCAGAGTGACCATTTCCCACTATCATTTTCATAGTGGTCCATCTCTGGCCTAACTGTACCCCCTAACTGTGCCAAGCTTCCTACTATAGATCAGCCCTCATTTCTTTGAAACTGTCACGATTTTCACAGATTCCTAGTGATTCATCACATTTGGTCATAGCAAATGCACATTGGGCTTCACATATTTGAATTTTATTTATTGGGTCTTTTTTCCCCCTTATCACCTTAAAAGTCACATAGCACAGTTTCTGGCCATAGGTTTGATTTCTTTTTTCATTTTTGGGACACACCTGGCACTCAGGGATTACTCCTGGCTCTACGCTCAGATATCGCTCCGGGCTCAGGGGACCATATGGTATGCCAGGCCCCATATGGGAATTGAACCTGGGTCCGTCCTGGTTGGCCACATGTAAGGCAAATGCCCTACCACTCTGCTATCACTCCAGCCCTGGTTTGAAATTTTTTAATGAAAAATTGAGGGAAATGACAAAATATTTATCTATTAGTTGTAAAAATGATGGCTAAATAGCAGAAGGGGAAGAGTCCCTATGTAGCCCTATATAACTCCTAGTAGTACTTTCCTCTGAAAAAATAATCCTAGTTCACACCAGAGCTAGCACAGGGATGGGTACTTCCCTTGAAAATAGCAGATTCTGGTTCCATCCCCAATACTGCATATGGCTGTCCAAACATTGCGAGGGTTCACTGCTAAGTGTAGTACCCAGAGGAGCCCGTGAGCATTGCTGCGTTGTCTCAAAACCCTTCTCTACCCCATCCTCCAATAAAAAAATAATAGGCATGGTTGTGAAACTTTATAATTTATTTGCATTTATAAATAAGTTACAGCTTTATATACACATACAATTGTTTGGGTCTTTATTTGCGCATGAATTGTAATCATACTATATTAACATGGTGGCTTAGTAATTTGTATTATTTTCCTAGAGTTTTAGGTTCACAATAGTATTAAGTTGAAAGTATATAGACTTTCTCTGCACATGTAGTCTTTCGCATTATCAACAGCCTCATCAAAGTAGTACATTGCTACTAGAATGAAGTTGTATTGGCCCATCAGAGCTACTCAAAGTCTGCACTCTGGGAGGTGTACAATCTGTGAGTTTGGAAAAATGTATAATAAGCTGTATCTATCACTGTAACCCCATGCAGAGTATTATCACTGCTCTAATAATACTACTCTTACCCTTAATCCCTGGAATAGGAACACTGATCATTTTATTGCCTAGAGTTGGTGACTTTTATTTATTTTTTTTTAGTTTTTGGGTTACACCAGGTGATGCTCAAAACATATTCCTGGCTCTATACTCAGGAAATACTCCTTGTGCTTGGGGGATCATATGGGATGCCTGGGGTTGAACCCAGATCAGCCATATGCAAGGCAAACGCCCTACCCACTGTATTATCTTCACCCTTTTAATAAAATTAACACTGTATTCCAGATAAATTTCTCTTTTTTTTGAGGTTTTTTTTTAATTTTTGGGCCACACCCGGTGATGCTCAGGGATTACTCCTGGCTCTGTGCGCTGGGATCTTTCCTAGGTCAGTGCATGCAAGGCAAATAAATTCCCTACTGCTTACACCACCACTCCAGCCTCCCAGATAAATTTCTTAGCCACTAAATCTAGGTCCAAATCTCTAATTGTCTGCTATTCTATGCTATGGATGACTCACCATTTATTCAGTCATTCTCCTAGTGATGAATGTTTATATTGTTTGTAATTTGTGTTTTTCTCTAGAACCCAACTCTTCCGGCACTGAACTGTTCTGTTGAAAATGCCCATCCAACTGTTTCGTACTATGCTCGTCCTCAAGTGGCCTCCTACAATACCTACTACCACAGCCCTCCTCACCTGCCACCATATTCTGCTTATGACTTCCAGGTATGTTTTGAGAGCAAAATAACTCTGTTCCTCTTACTCTCACTCATGTTTTCTTGTTTCCTCCCTACTCACAACATTTTCTCCATATATCTGAAGTAATTAGGCTCTCTCTCTCCCTGATGGCCTTTAGCAACTTGACTTAGCTGAGAGACTCTGTGGGCAGACAATAGAAGAGATGAGGTGGGTAGGACAGACACCAAAGGAGAAGCATCAGAGAGTTGGAAGAAACGGAGAGAAAAAGAGAGAAGGACAAGGTATCCCATTCACCAAAAAAGATGGCTTAATTGAAAAAATGGTGGCCCATCATGGACCCATCATGGATAAGGACTTTGCTCCTCTTCCTCTGAACAGGGAGAGGTTTAACCTACTTCTGTAGTACAAGTGCACTCTGAGCCAGACACAGCTTTGAATCAAATCTATCATAAGGGAAAAGTTCCTTCTCCCCTACTTCTTAACTAGGACTACAAAGAAATTATTTGTTCACTACACACTGCTCCTACTTTTACCCTCTTACCAAACATACGTTAGATATGGTCTTAGAAATTTGCAATTGGGGTCCAAAGCAATAGTATAGTGAATAAGGGCATTTGCTTTGTACACAGCTGACGCAGGTTTGATCCCTTGCATCCTATATGGTCCCCTGAGCCTGCCAGGAATAATTTCTGACCACAGAGCCAGGAGTAACCATGACTACCACTGGGTGTGGCACAAAACCCAAAAAGAATTGCAATTGTTGGGGGCGGGAGCAGTGGTGCTAGGGGTAAGGTATCTGCCTTACAAGCACTAGCCTAGGACGAACCGAGGTTCGATCCCCAGCGTCCCATATGGTCCCCCAAGCCAGGAGCGATTTCTGAGCGCATAGCCAGGAGTAACCCCTGAGCGTCACCAGGTGTGCCCCCCCCAAAATAAAACAATTGTAATTGCCCCTTTTCCTTTTGAGCTGAGACTAAGTAAAAAAAAAAATAGGACTTCCAAAAGCACCTAATAAAGTTATTTTAATTAAATAAAAGTTTTTTTCTTACTGTGTGTTAGTCACTAAGCTGTTTGCTCTTAGAGAAAACAAACAAAATGATCCTTTCAGACATGTAACTCTTGACCAAAGGAAAAGTGGACTCCACTACAGTCTCACTCATTCAAAACTGGGGAGCCAAGGAATATCTCTGAAGGAGGAGCAATTTGCTTCTATTCACTAAGTGCCCACTATTCATATAAGTGCTCCAGGCCACACAGAATCGTGAGTAGGTTGGGTGCTTCGAATTAAACAGACAAAGTAGCAATACAGAATAATTGGCTAATCTAATTGTAGCTACAGATAAAAAATTAATGTAGTAAACCCCTATTTAATTGAATAAAGTGCACTTTTGCTGGGTTTAGAGACTCTTTGGGATGGTCTAGGACTAGACTGCAGCAGTAATATATGTATGTAATGTGAACAGGCACATGTATCTGTTATTAAATAGAGTATTAGGGAGCCTGCAAGATAGCACGGGAATTAAGGTACTTGTCTTGTGCAAAGACAACTCCAGTTCAATCCCCAGCACCTCATAGTGTCCCCCAAGAACTGCCAGGAGTAAGTCTCAAGCATGGAGTCAGGAGTAGCTCCTGAGATCTGTCAGATGTGGTAATATATATATAATAAAGTACAGAACAAGGAAGAATCTATTAAAGCTTGGTAAAATAATGTGGAAATGTATTTATTTTTTTGGTTTCTGCAAGTGCTTTGGGGCTACTCTTGACATGGTTCTTGGGGATGACGCGCAGTGATCTTCAATGGTTACTCCCATATCTGTGTTCAAGTGCTTGCTTGAGGTATTACAGATTGAACCTGAACCCCCACATGCAAACCATGTGCTACAGCTCTACAGTATCTCTGTGGCCTTGAACTTATTTTTCATTTTTTTGTTTGGGGCCATACTTTTCAATATTCAAGGGTTACTCCTGGCTCAGTACTCACGGATCACTCAGGCCAATGCTGGGGCAACCATATGAGATGCTGGAGATTGAACATGGGTTGACCCCTTAAGCCTCTATTTCTTTTTTGTTTTGTTTTGATTTTTGGGCCACACCCGGTGATGCTCAGGGGTTACTCCTAGCTATGCGCTAAGAAATTGCTCCTGGCAGGGCCAGAGAGATAGCATGGAGGTAAGGCATTTGTCTTGCATGCAGAAGGACAGTGGTTTGAATCCCAATATCCCAAATGGTCCCCTGAGCCTGCCAGGAACGATTTCTGAGCATAAGCCAGGAGTAACCTCTAAGCGCTACCGGGTATGACCCAAAAAAAAAAAAAAAAACAAAACAAAACAAAACAAAAAAAAACAAAAAAAGAAATTGTTCCTGGCTTGGGGGACCATATGGGATGCCTGGGAATCTAATCTGTCCTTGGTTATCTGTGTGCAAGGCAAACTCCCTACCACTGAGCCATCGCTCTGGCACCTATAAGAAGCACTTTTTTTGTTTGTTTTTTGTTTATGGCCACACCTGGTGACGCTCAGGGGTTACTCCTGGCTCTTCGCTCAGAAATTGCTCCTGGCTTGGGGAACCATATGGTATGCCAAAGGATGGAACCGTGGTCCATCCTAGGTCAGCTGCTTGCAAGGCAAACACCCAACTGCTGCACCACCGCTCCAGCCCCTACACCTCTATTTTTTTTTGTGGGGGGGGACACACCCAGCAGCACTCAGGGGTTACTCCTGGCTCCAGGAGTCAGAAATCGCTCCTAGTGGGCTCGGGGGAATCACATGGGATGCCGGGATTCGAACCAACGACCTTCTGCACGAAAGGCAAATGCCTTACCTGCATGCTATCTCTTCGGCTCCATACACCTCTATTTCTTTAGGATATGATGGGCCCACACCCAACTGTACTCAGGGCTTACTCCTGGCTCTGTGCTCAGGAATCATTCCTGATAGTACTCAGGGGATCCTAACTGGTGCCAAAGATCAAACTAGAGGATCATCCTTTTGCAGGGCAAGTGCTTTAAACTCTGTACTATCTCTGACCCAAAGCCCCTATAATTTTTTTTAGTTTTGGGGCCACACCTAAAAATGCTCAGGGCTTATTCCTGGCTCTACACTCAGAATAACTCTTGGCAGTGGTTGGGGGACCCTATATAAAGCCAAGGATTAAACCAGGAGGTCAACCTCATTCAAGGCAAGTACCTTAGTCCCTGAACTATCACTGTGGCCCAACGTCTTCTTTTTTGGTTTGGCTTTTGTTTTGTGTTGGGGCCACACAGAGCAAAGCTAGGGTGTTAACTCCTGGCTCTGCACTCAGGAATAACTCCTGGTGGTGCTTGGGGGACGATATGGGATTCAGGGGATCAAGCCCTGTTGGCTACATGCCTGGCAAGCACCTTACCCTCTGCACTATCTCTCTGGGTCCCCTCATTGGCAGATAAGATCACTGAATCTCGGGGAAGAGGGATGTGACTTTCCAAAAGTGACAGGTGAAGTGAAAGAGCAAGCATTTGTTTCAGTTTTATGTAGCTCCAGATCAGCTTGAGGAATTGGGGGGGGGGGGGGATTTGGAATTCTGAGCCCAGTATAGACCTTTTCCCCATTAGTTAAACTGAGGACATTGCTTCCTTCTCCTGATTTCAATCGTGGCCTTCCTCATCATGATTCAAAGTCTCTTTAGTCTTCCTATCAGCATCATTCAGCTGCTCCCTATTCCAGGGCTGTTGGAACACAACACTGTCCTCTCTAAATTCTTTGTCTAGGTTCAGGATTTATTTCCTATTTCCTTTGTGGATATATGATTATTATCTAGTGTAGGTTTTGAAGGATTTAGTTTTTCTTTTTTTGGAGGGAGGCATTAGGCCAAATTCACTGGGCAATGCTAGGGTTATTCCTAGTTCTTTGTTCAGAATCACTCCTGGTGGTTTTTGGGGGGATGCTATGTGGTGCTGGAGATAGAATTGGGGTTGGCAGCTGCATGCAAGGTCAGCACCTTATTTTTTATCCTATGTTTCTGGACCTATTGAGAAATTTGTTTCAAAGTGATTCATTTTCCCACTAGAACTTCTGCAGTCTTTTGTTTGAGCATTTGAGTTAAATTTAGTTCACCAGGTTCCAATCCTTTATACTTTCATCCAAGAAAATGCCATTTTCTACCCAAAACAGTTGAGGCTAATGAACATATGCTTAAATTTGTAGATATGAGAAAGCAGTCAGCAAAATACATGCCAACTCTGAGAATAAAGCCACCAGAAGTACAAATCTGCCTTGTGGAATAAAAGAGAAAAAAGACAGCAAACAGACAGACTGTTCCCTTCTGTTCTTTTCAGATTGCAAAAGGACCCACATTCAAGCAGGAAAACTGACCTTTCTAGTCTGTCTTCTGAGGGAATGTCTTCCCCATTCTTGTCATTTCCCACGAGGACAATTCATACACTTTTTTTTGTGGTTTTTGGGTCACACCCGGCAGTGCTCAGGGGTTATTCCTGGCTCCAGGCTCAGAAATTGCTCCTGGCAAGCACTGGGGACCATATGGGACGCCGGGATTCGAACCGATGACCTCCTGCATGAAAGGCAAACACCTTACCTCCATGCTATCTCTCCGGCCCTAATTCATACACTTTTGAGTCTGAATCTTCATTGTACCCTGAAGTTGAGAGAAGCCAAAGATTTCTCTCCTCAAAGCCAGGCCCCTATTGGGCCACTGTGCAGTTAGGAAGCTTGGGAAACATTTCTCGTGGTTAGACCTTGAGTGAAGACTTGGGAGAGCCCAATTGGCCCCTAGTATGTGTTAAGTGCTGAGCTTGAAGACAGACCCTGCCAAATGTGGGTCTCCAAGTTGCTTTTTAGCACTCTGCTTGCTCCAAAGCAGGAAGCTGACACTCTCCCCATTGCCTTCTTGGTCATCAGCCCCCACACTTTCTTTTCTTGTCCCTCATATCTCAGCTATCTCAGCTTTAGTCCTGAAGCCTCAATTCTGAAAGTTGGGGGGAGGGGCTTATAAAGTCCATATCTCCCCCTACTATTTACCCTGTATAGTTTTCTGGACACCACTTAAGGATTACTGGCCACACTCCCTAGTAGGAAAACTCTTGTTTCACTAAAAGCCAAGTTCAGCTCAGAGCAAGTCTCTGGGCCTGTGCTACCTGTAGGCATCTCTGCTTATATTCGTTGCTGCAGAGTATCCCTCTTACTCACCGGAAATGACCTGTTTGTTTTCAAATCGGGCCCATTTCACAAAAGAATGGAGAAAAGCATTATGGTCCATATTAATGAGCACCTCAAGCAGCTGTCACTCAGTGGTTGTTTTTCCTCCATTTTTTCCTTCCTGTTTATTATCTTTGCCTCCCCATCATTTCTGATCCTTCTTTTTTTTTTTTTTTTTTTTTTGGTTTTTGGGTCACACCCGGCAGTGCTCAGGGTTTACTCCTGGCTCCAGACTCAGAAATCGCTCCTGGCAGGCTCAGGGGACCATATGGGATACCGGGATTTGAACCACTGACCACCTGCATGAGAGACAAACACCTTACCTCCATGCTATCTCTCCGGCCCCATTCTGATCCTCATTTTTTAATGTCTTCAGATAATTTTATTATTTTAAAAATGAAATATACCTTCATTTTGATGAACGCATGCCAGTTTTAGTTAGGTGATGATATGTTTTACCACAGATATCTATTTTGACATTTAGGGTGGAAACGAGATTTTATCCAAAGTGCCCAATTTTTTTTCATTTTTCTTTTTTTAATATATTTTTTATTTAAGTAACATGATCATAGTTGGGTTACAGTCATAACCAGAACACCCCCCTTCACCACTGTAACATTGCCCTCTTCCTCTTCCCATCCCCTACCTGTATTCAAGACAGGCATTCTATTACAGTTATTTGTTTTTAAGTTCAGTTAGTTGTATTTTTTTCCTTAAAGGATAAGAGTAAAAAAATATAGTAAAGGTGTGGAAGTGGCAATCGCCGTTGTTTGCATAGGTCCAGAAAAATGGGAAAATGAAAAAAAAATCCTTGACCTGGGCACAGAGAGATAGCACAGTGGCGTTTGCCTTGCAAGCAGCCGATCCAGGACCAAAGGTGGTTGGTTCAAATCCCAGTGTCCCATATGGTCCCCCATGCCTGCCAGGAGCTATTTCTGAGCAGACAGCCAGGAGTAACCCCTGAGCACCGCCGGGTGTGGCCCAAAAAACAAAACAAAAAAAAATCCTTCACCTGATTACAAAAAGACCTCACCCCAGAAGTTTATTGGCATAAGACCGACTCTGGGTTCCAGGCATACCAGTCTGTCCAACTCGAGTCATTCTCAAGGTCCCGGTGAAACTTTTTCACACTTTAGCTATTGTTGGTATCAGACTCTTATATTTAAAGACTCTGGATTCTGTGCATTTCTTTCATCGATGTCAGGCAGATGTGGAGCATCCTCTAGTTTCAGCATACCATTCAATGCGGAGCGATCTGCCCTGCATGCAGACTGTTGCTGAGTCATCTGGGTGTTGGGAGCACTCTTTGCAGTAAGTCAATGCCAAAGCAGTGGTAGGTCTTCCTTGGTAGAGGCTTGTCTGATCCTCTTTTTATCTATTTTTCTTCTTCCCCAGTCTTCTATCTCCCAGCTTTTGCTTTGGGGGGGGGGGTCCAGAAAGATAGGGAGAATGCCAATAACTAAGAGAAACCTGGATTTTTTGCTCTTTAGACCCTGTTTCCTTTGCGGGCCTCCTTTTGCACAGTACAAGGGCCAGGGCTATTTGTGTAGTGAAGGCCTCACAGTGCACTTGAGAGACAGCCCAAGAGACAGGTAAGCCATTGGTCTTCAGGAGAGCCAAGGGCAGGCCTAGGTGGGGCCAGGCAGCTCAGTGGTCTTTTTTCAGCATCCTTGTCCTGCAGGCCACCCCAGCTTCTAAGTTGTGGCACTGCACAGTTCCCACTGACAGACCCAGCAGGAGACCATTTACTGGTAGATGTTTTTTGAGGTACAGGATTCAAAGCTCTGTTCTTGGGAGCTGCCTGTCTTATTAGGAAAATTCGACTCACAGGCAGAAACCAAAAAGCACCCGGCCAGCTCCCAGCTGGCAACAAAGCCAAAGCCTTCTCAAGGTGCCTGCCTGTTGCTAGGAAACCACACGCTGGTGCTGTGGGCCTTTCTTTCTCCAAACCTCAAGGGTGTGTGGACAGCAGCCAGTTTGCTCTTGAGCTCTGCCAGCAGCCCTTCAATGCTCCCAAAGACTCCCAGTATCCTCCCTGGGAAGGAAGAAGCATCGCGCTCTCTCCCCCATCCAATATCTCCTCAATACAAGAAATGAAAATCTGAAGGCCACTGCACACCCACTCTTTTATTAGCCACTGGTTCAATTGCCACCCCTGCCAGCTGCTCCCCACAAGCCTTTCACTGCCTCTTGGGGGCCTGAGGACATGAAAAATGATGGTGGGATTCTGCCACAGCACCCTGCTGCCTCATGCTGAAATTTTGAGGTTCTGTTCTCTAGGGAAAAGGTGAGGGTTCAGGGCCCAGAGAGATAGCACAGCGGCATTTGCCTTGCAAGCAGCCGATCCAGGACCAAAGGTGGTTGGTTCGAATCCCGGTGTCCCACATGGTCCCCCGTGCCTGCCAGGAGCTATTTCTGAGCAGCCAGCCAGGAGTAACCCCTGAGCACCGCCGGGTGTAGCCCAAAAATCAAAAAAAAAAGTCACAGAAGAGGAAAGTAGAAAATAAGGATAGTGTTTGGGGAGGCAGAGGAGAAAGTTTGGAAGTTATGATAGTGATATATGTGAGAAAAGCCTATGTTCCTGGAGGCACAAGGGAAAAGGAGATTTGGGAGGGTTGGGTCACACCCAGCAGCACTCAGGGGTTACTCCTAGTTCTGCACTCAGACTTGCCCCTGGCAGGCATCGGGGACCATATGGGATGCCGGCATTCAAACCACTGACCTTCTCGCCTTACCTCCATGCTATATCTCCGGACCCTTTTTTGGGGGTGGGGAGGAGATTTTAAGAAAGATTGGCTGGGCCTGGAAAGCAAGCACAGTAGGTAGGGCCTACCCAGGTTCATAGGGAGTAATGTCTGAATGCAGAGCCAGAAGTAACCTCTGAACATCGTTGGAGGTGCCCTCCCCCAAATGAAGACTGCCTGGAACGCCCTGCCTCAAGTTGTTTGGCCTGTGAAGGCTCTTAAGGTTCTGTGATGTTCTCATTCCATCAGATGGGAAGTAGAGCAGGGAGGAATGTAGAAGGTGGCACCTAGAGTATCTACAGCTTTAACATTATCTGGGAAGCAACAGCTATTTCAGTGTTTGAAGCAAGACCTAGAAACCTGGCTATCCCATCCTCTAGGACACCCCCACCCACAGAAGTCAGGATTGGGGATAAGTAGAGTTAGTCAACTGGTGTTTGACTTCAGATATCTTGTATGGTTAGCTGGAGCCTAGAAAATGATAAAACATCTTCAGTCTCTGGCCAACACAACAAAGGTGTGACCACCCCAAACATCATGAAAACTCTTGAGGAACTTGACTATAAGTGGGTCTTTTTCCCAGATGTATACTAGTTCCTTTTCGTGCTGACACTTTGAACACGGCCATTCTCAGGCTGCTTGTTTACTCCTCTTTGTTCTTCTGGAGAGCCTAAAACTGGCCTCCTGCCACTTGCCATTCTTTTTTTTTGTTTGTTTTTTGGGCCACACCCAGCGGTGCTCAGGGGTTACTCCTGGCTGTCTGCTCAGAAATAGCTCCTGGCAGGCACGGGGGACCATATAGGACACTGGGATTTGAACCAACCACCTTTGGTCCTGGATTGGCTGCTTGCAAGGCAAACACCGCTGTGCTATCTCTCCGGGCCCCCACTTGCCATTCTTGAAGTCCCTCTCTGGCCTTCCTTCAGACCTCAGCTATGCTCCCCTCCTGGAACAAGGCAGTAGTACCCACAAGTAGTATCCACAAGGTGTACCATCTCGTGAAGAGGATCTATTTGGAAAACAATATCCATCTCGTCCTCCTGACATTGTAGTTACTCTTTCAGGAGTAACCTGTTAGTAACCCACTCCTGTTCTGAAATCAGTGGCAGAGGAGGATGCAACAAAGAACACATTCTGAGGGTCCAAGGTACACCTGGGATAGGTAGAAAGAAGTAGCAGGTGACTTCTAACATGTCAAGTCACTAAATATTTACAGAACTTTGCATCCTTTGCTTTCCTCAAGACAACCCAAGTTAGATGTCACACAGTAAAATGGAATCCTCAGTGTCAGCAAATTGTTGAGTTGTCCTTCATTCTGTATCATTGGCCTTTTCACCTCCATGCCTCAGATTCCCTTTGCTCTCCTGCCTAGTCTCCCCTTAAGGACTGAAGGTAGAGCAAGAATAGTTCGATTTACTTAACAGGCTCCAGATCCACAGACCGCCACCAACCAGAGATCACCTCTCCGGTCTCAGTTTTGGTTTACAAATAGACTACCCATGGTAATAGATTCTCGTAGCCAGGATTTGCCATGGTTTGAATAGCTTAACTTCAGTGAACATCAAGGCCCAAATGACATTTGTGGAGTCTAGTTGGGATGTTGTTGTTATAAGCTTCAGGGTGAGCTACTGAATTACAGGTAGAGAATAATACTGTATTGAAGGTTTAGGTGCTAAGGGTGGACGATGGATTTAAGACTAGAATGAACGAGGATTTGGGGAGGAGCAGACTGAATGTGGGGGTTCCAGGGGAAGGAGATTTTTGCCTAAACTCTGCAGTCTGAATGACCGAGAGAATACAGGAGCCACTCATGTCATCTCCTCTTAAACTCTTGTGAGGATCTGGAGTTCTTGGTGAAACAGCCAATGTGGGTTGTATTTAGTTTTATGTGTTGATTTTTAGCTATTGCAACCAAGCTCTCTAAACTGGCACTGCTGGCTCAGAGCTAGGACAAGGGGTCAGGTGCTTACCTCACATCCCACTGACTGGAGTTTGAACCCTTAAAACCATACTGTCCCCCAAGATCCGCCAGGGGTCACTCCTGTAAACAGTGTGAGGAACAGCCCAAGAACCAGGGGTGAGGGCCTAAGTATTAAGTAAGCTTAATATTGTTCTTTTTTTTCCATGCAGCATTCTGGTACCTTCCCATCTTCCCCTCCCTCCGGACTTTCTGATGAGCCCCAGTCTGCCTCTCCTTCACCAAGCTACATGTGGTCATCGAGTGCTCCACCACGTTACTCTCCCCCCTACTATCCTCCTTTTGAGAAGCCCCCACCTTACAGCCCCTAAAGAGGAATTCCAGCCAGCTATTATGAGTATGGTGGCTTTTGTATTTCTGCTTTAGTGGAAGTGTGTAGGGAACAAAATGTCAAATGTGATTCCCATGCATTATTTTAATTTGGATGACTAGCCACCTGGGCTAGGGAACGATAAGGGTGAAATTTATTCAACGTAAGAACGTAAGAATGGAGCAGGGCTAAGTAAAACCCCACATTTCCAAGATGGGCAGACCCTACTTTGCAAACAAGGTGAGGGATTCAATCCAGCAAGCAGCTTACTGTGTTTGGACTTGGATTACACTGCAATCATATTGCTGTCTGCTCCGAAGCCTAGCTTCCATCTATTTCATTTTGTGTAAATGGGGTGTTGTCCTCAGACCCTTGGTATCCAAATTCTTGGTCCCCTAGTTCCTTAGTTGAAGCACCTGGCTTGTAAGTACTATCTTTCCCTACCATCAAAGTCAGTTGCTAAGGGGAAAATCTCCAGATGGTGGGACATTACAGTAGTTCCAATACAGAGTTCTTTGCTTATGTCTGGATGTGGAAAACACTCCCCATCTTAGTACATCTTCTGAGTACTGAAAATCAGCTGCTCTCATCATTCCCTTCCACTTTCGTTCTCAGTACCTCCCAAAGGGAAAAGTGCAATATCCCCTCAAATAGTGGGGGACAAGATTGATGATTCAGGAAGCAAGAAATGCAGAGTAACGTGGGGTATAGAAAATCATCTAAAAGGAGACAGTGGTTCTACTCTACATTGCAGTATTACCAAATACACTCTCTACCGAAGACAGAACAAGTTTGGTCAAACTTCAGTTTTTAAGAAATGCTAGATTAGTTTCCTGTGTTGGAATAGGAATTGTTACTAATCTTTGTATTTACTCTTCAAATATTGTGCTTCAACTCCTGCAAACCGCACGTGCCCTACACCTCACTCCCTAAGAATCATCTGTATTTTAGTGCCATTGCTCTTACTGGTCCGTCTGTTTCTGCTGTGACCAATCATGATGTCCATCCAAGATTATGAAAAGTGTTACAATGCCGCTTCAAGTCTGCTAACCTCACCCTGTAGCCAACTGGGCAAATTCCCAGGTGTTATTGTTAAGTTAAAAGCCACCTGGCACATCATGGTAGGGAGCAATGTAGTTCTTTTGATTCAACACTGCTTTAACCCCATCAACCTAATAAATTTAACTTTGCCCCCACCCCCAGCCTTCACTTCAGAACTCTTTCATTACCCTGAGAATTCATGGTTTCAAGGAAGCGAGATAAACTAACACTTGTGTAATGAAAAACTCAAGGGGCTCGAGGAGGGTGCCTCCTTCCTTCTGCAAACACAGAACACACACTGGAAAACTTCCCAGCCAATTTCGCTACCTCCAGACTTGACGGAATGGAGGTGGCAGGCAAATGTCGGTGCTCCCGTCCACCCACCACCACGAATTTCCAAGGCATGAGGGGTCCATGCACAGTTCACTGGAAATATTTGCAAAAATTCAATTCAACTTTCAGCCTCATGAATGATGTCTCCTCCAGATTTCAAATTTGAAAAACCAGAATCCTTCTGAGGTATATAAAAAAAAAGCACGATTGTTTTTTTACAGTTCTGAGCATGTTAAAATTCTATTGGGTTTCAAAAGGGACTCGTAACCAATTGACTTTTACTCTACAAACAGGAACTTTATTACTCAAATTTTTGCTGTTTATACTTTACCTTTTGCTTTTAGTGTGTATATGAGTATTTAATTTTCTAAAAGGCACCATTTCACAGTATATCCTACATTTATCACATTTCTTAAAAGTGTTAAGATTCTACAACTCATTTCTATGTATTTTTCTTACTTTACAAAATAACTTGAAACAGTATAGATTTTGTAACACTTAATTTGATCAGCTTCTTTTTCTATTCTATTGAATTCTATGAAGTGCATGTTACCTTAGAAAAAGTACTATCTGCGGCTTTACTCTTGCCAGACGTTTGCTGTAATGACGGAATTTCTATTTCCAATATGTACCTTGACTGCTTTTTGTAATACTGCTATCTTCCTAATTCTGCTTTCAAGTATTGAACTGGGCATGAAAAATTAAAGTATTAATCCAGAACCTGTATCAACTGGATGTTGCTTAAAATCTGTATCACTGCCATATTGGAAACCCAGACTGCTTTTGTGATGTTTCAAATTAATAAAAGTATCCTCCCTCCTTACCCACTTATATGAGCCTTCCTGGAATCTAAAGAAAAAAGTATCACAAATACTCAAAGCAACTGACAATCACTGATTTACTTTGAACTCTCATGGTTCAAGATAAACCATGGAGGTGACTAACCGGCCTCCTAAAACAATGGGTGACTGCCATTCTGTCGTCATCTCCTCCGACAACACAGAGACTAGAAAATCACACCAAGTCTATAGATTTGTTCTGAAAGATCTTTTTTTTTTAAAAAAAGAAAGGCACCCAGATACCAGAATTATAACAGTTTTATTTTTGCCATAAGAAGCTCTATGAATATCAAGCAATGGTCAATAAAAAGAACAGTCATGACAGGGTAGGGAAGATTGTACAAGTCTGCACAGTAACAGTATTGAGTAGAAATGACAAGGTTTCATCATTGACAGAGGGGAGATGAGGAAGCCAGTGCTGCTGAATGGAGCAGGAACTTCAGTTCGATTCTCGATTTGATAGCACAGAACAACTGATCAATTTTTGCCATTTCCTTTCTCTTTCTGGCACAGTGTGGGGAAGGCTGCATTAATTTCCCCTAGTAAGCTAGGGAAAGATCATCTAAAAACTTATTTTAAAATCAAGTTTACATAAATTGCTATGATTATTTAAAAAAAACTCTTGCTTAATCTGAGCCTTGCCTTTTATGGGGTCACTTCTTTGAACACATTTCTATTTCAAACAGCTCTTATTTAGAGCTATTACACATGTGTAAAGGCATAGGGGTAAATCTGAAGCCAACTTCAAAGGGGAAAAGAAAGGATGTTCCACAGCCAGAATAATGTGCATAAAATAGGATTAAAACCCCTGGGTTAGTGAAATGAGTCAAAGGGCTGAAACACATACTTTTGACACACAGGAACCCTAGGTTCCATCCCCCAACAATGCATGGTCCCCTCTGCAGACAGGTGTGACTCAAAAAACAAAACAAAAAAGGAACCCCCCCACGGTAAGTTTTTGGTAACTGCATACTACAACTTTCCAACCCAACAATTACTGGGAGTGGAGGAGTTTAATTTAATCTCTAGGAGTATTCCACATGATTTCCATGTTCTGGATGTGAAAAAACATTTAGAAAAACCGAAGACCCTGACATACTTGCAAATAAGAGTCTTCTAGCAAAAATACAATAAATACTGCAGTTTGTTTACTCCCCACCCAACTCCAGAAGACATGGTCAGTGGGCACATCATTTAAATTTCTGGTTCAGAACTTACATAGAGCACAGCAAGGCATCAAAGATTTCTATCCACACTGGTTAGGATGGATAGTCTTCCATCACAAGTTTTATTCCTGGTCTGCCCCAAAAGCCTGGTACTACCAAGTAAGATATAGGTCTGAGAGCTCTGCAGGCATTGGCATTTTTCACACTTGTAAAATGGTGTCTAACTCACTGGTGAAAGAACACTAATGAATCAAGAACAAATTTCCACTGAAAAATGGAGGATCTAACTAGAGTCCAGGGTAATGCTATCAATATCTGCACAGAAAGAGAAAAAGGCATTGATTCCAGAGACCAGTCTTTTAAGTTCAAAAGTCATTTACATTTTCCAAGGATTAGTTTACATGATTTGAAGGTAGACTTCTAACAGAAAACAAACAGATGCACTCTAGCCCGCAGTAAGCACAGGGTCTATTCTTTTTTTTCTCTTGTGTCTTGCTACAAATATTGATGTCTGATACCAAATGATTATCTCCAAATCTAGCTTACTGTCAGAAAAGTGATGTATACATAAGAAACCGTGATTAAAGCTTAAGTTCAAAGGCAAGAGATAGACTATTTTTAAAAATATGTAATTGAGAAGAAATATCTATGCTGATTAAGAAATCCTTAAGCAAGGTTACAAATGACTAATAACTATGCACAACAATCTTTTTCAGTATCTATTAATTTTTTTTCTTTGCAAAAAGTTAATTTACAGAAACCAACAACTTAACCTTGTTATAAAAAGCTAGGTTATTTATTTGTTCCACCTGCTTTCTTTTAGTACTAGCACTTTATTTCATTTTGGCTTTCTTTTGAAAGTGTAAATACTTGACGGCTATATTCTCAAAATAAGTGAGAATCAACAAGTTTATGTGTTCTTTACTCTCTGATTGCTATATCATACTGCAAAAATTTGCAGATGGAACGGAACTTTTTTAGAAGGGCTAGAAACCTAAAAGGCCTTGTTCACAGGAAAATACTAGATCACGGATTTAACTATTTCACATGAAAACTAGATTCTAAATATGAGCATTTAAAAATATATGCCAGTAGCCTCCACTCAAAATATGTAGAGTCTCATTTATGGAATCTATCATTTATAAAGATCTATACATAAAGATTTATTTGGTGGCCTTTTCAGATTCAAAATTTAAAAACATTCTGAAGTATTTTTTACTCATAATGAGCAAAAAGGAACTCTCCAATCACTTCCACTCCCTGACTCTTTCACGTAAAAACAGCTTCAAAATAAATGCAACAGAACTTATTATCGCCCGTCTGCATCAGAGACTTGTTTTCCATTAATTCATTTGCCCAGAGACCACATTGCAGATATATATATATAATACAGACATATTATATTATATGCACACATACACAACATACATACAGTAGTCAAGCCATTGGTCTTTTCCAGACTATGGCAATAAAAGATTCTATTCTAATTATCTGAAATTATTTTAATTCTTTAGATGAGAGACTTGTCTGCACAGTCATTTCACTGAGGGTGGGAAGAGGCAGAAATCTAAACTAAGAGAACACACAAGACTGAAATTTTAAGAACAACTGTAGAAGTTCTTGTTTACTCTTTTATGCCATATATTAAGACACAATATATATTGTCTCAATATTAAGAAAATTGAGAATTTATCAGTATAGCGCTAACACATAAGGGGAAAGCTGTAAGATTTACTAGGGTATTCTAATAACTCCAGTTATTTTTAAAGGACATTCGGACTTTCAAATTCTACTCAGTAAACTATCTCTTCCACGCTTTGCTTTTCTGCCTCTTTTATTAGATGAGCTGAAAGTTAACTAGAGCAACAAAGACTGGGTGGGAGATCTTCATAATTTCTACTCAAAACTGAAAGTTTTATCAAAGTTTTATCCATAACATTTCAAAATTCGCCTCTAAAATTAATTATCTCCAAATGACACAGCAGACCAAATCAACTCATTTTTACCTTAAATTGATTTTTGGGTCTTCTGAACCCCGCCCCCCCCCCGCCTCTTAATTAAGACCCAAACTTTCTGATACTGATATTTTGAAAGAGTTTAATACGATTCTGGGATTATAAATTCAAACTCAGGACTGCCATCTGTTACATTCTGTTTAAAAATGGAATCATTTTCCTGCTGAATAAAAATATCTTCCCAGGTCATTGGCTTGTTCTGAGGAGTAGATGTGGTCCCCACTGGAGTTTCTTTGCCAGCATCGGCCTTGTACCCAACACCATCATCCTTCACTCCGGACACGGGGCCTGACTGGTCAGAAAGGTAAGCATACTGTCTGATCTGCAAAGACCTGCAAGGATGCAACCGATAAAGCTTCGTATCTCCAGAAGGATCTTGGCTATGAACGGATTTTATGTGTGATGACATAAACTGATAGTTTATAAACGATTTGCCACAGGCCAAACACTGATATCTTCGCTCCCCTGTATGATGGATTTCATGCTTTGTGCGATACTCCGCCAGAGGAAAGATCTTCTCACAGTAGCGGCAAGGATACTTCTTCTCCCAAGAATGAATGTTAAAATGTCTCCGCAAGCTCGTCAGACAGACATACGACCTTTTGCACACAATACAGATGTAATAGACCCGTCCATCTACAATTAACTCATAGTGATCATCGTGCTTTACTTTCATGCGCTTTTTGGCCTTCTCACTACTGGAGGTCTTGGGCCGCTGGTTCTCAAGTCTGGCGTCACCTCCATCAGGGTCATCTTTGACAGGGATTACTATGTCGTAAGTATCTTCACCAATATTCGCGTAAACCTTGCAACCTGTCGACAAGCCTTCAATCTCAGTAGCTGTATCTAAAGTAATGATCTTCTGGCTCTCTGTTAGGTGTTTGGCTCCCAAACCTGGATCACCGGTGTTTTGCGTAATTATATCTGAAATCTTCAAAGAATTGGCAAGGGGCTCTTGCAGCAGGGCAGGAAGCTGCATCTTCTGTATCAATGACCCATCAAAAGGGGTATTTGGCGGGATGCCAGCCTGTGGGACCAAGGATGTATTACTGACTGCCGATTCTGGGCTGGAGCTAATAATGTCATCATCATCATCTATGATCTCCTCCTCCTCTTCTGGGGCCTTGCTTCCAGTTAAAGCAGCACTGCTAGGTACCTGCTGGTTCTGCACAAGTAGATTGATTGAAGGAGACATGTGATTAGGAAGCGAAGAACTGACATTTGACGGGGTTGTAAGTGGCGTCTGATTCAACAAAATTATGTTGGGAGTCAGATGTGTCGGGGCCGAAGAGACCAGCAATTTTTCAGTTCCCTGTGCTGAGCTCAGTGCCGTCGGGGTCACAGAAGGAGGGAGTTTTGGAGTAGGTGTGATATTTGTCAAAGGGGGAGACTTACTGCTAGCACAAGGTGTCACATCTGAAATAGCAACTGTGCCTGGGCTAGGCAGGACTGGAGCTGCCTTGCTGGGAATCGGCAAAGTCCCTTTTGCGGGCAGAATCTCAGAGCAGAAAATGATGTCGTCGTCGTCATCTGAATCAGTAACAATGATCTTTTTAGTCTCAAAGTCTTCAGCCGATAAGGAGAAAGACTCTGTTATAATAGGCATGACAGTGGCCCCATTTTCTTGGGCCTCATCTTTTGACTTGGGGGCATCAGGGTTGTCACTCGAATCAGGTGGTAAGGTGTTTTCATTCGCCACCTGAGCTGGACCTGAGATGCTCTTAACCTGTGACAATGGCACACCGAGCTCTGCTATAAACTTCACTCCCAATAGCTGCCCAGATTTAATCAACTCATCCAGCAAATCTGATCGCACACGCACAATTTTAGAACTATATATGTAATTAAGGATCTCTGCAAAGATCTCGGCTCTTATAAAGCTCAGTTCAACCACTTGCCCGGCCACAGAGAAGAGCTGGTGGAAGTAAGTACTTGAGGCCGAAAGCACATTCCGGTGGGCTCGAAATTTGCGGTCCTCGACAATCACCGTAACGTCGCAGAAGAGCCCATGGCCACGTTGCTCGTTCAGGGAGTTCAGCAGGCTGCTGGAGTACTGGATGTCTGTAGCAGAAATGAGTTTTCTGCTCTCCATGCCTGAGAAAGAAGGTAGAGGGGGGCAGGAGATTAAGGGAGAAAAACAAAAGCACTTTATCAGTCACAAATCAAACTCTTGAGCAACATGACACAATTCTTTCCCTTTTTTCCAACCCTTATTTTAGGTTCTGGGGTCTACAAAATGGATAATGGCAGGACTTCATGCCATAAAAGTCCAACACAACCTCCACCTGAGTCAGCTTGCCCTCACCTTGCCCAGAGTCCTCATTCACTCCCTATCCCTCCACCCAGCCCAATCTTATACTAGCCTCTCTGGATATGGTTCCTATTAAAGACCAGGTCAGCCTTGGGAGTATTTGTTGTTTCCTTACCATGACCTCCCTCATACGTATAGAAAGTTCTTTCAAGTTTTAAATAAAGTTTGGTTATAGGTCTTTTGGGATTTTACAGAAATTGTTTCTACAAGTTGGGTAATAACCACGTGTCAAATCTCATGATTTCCCCTCCGAAGAGACAGACAAGTCTTAAACTGATCTACAGATGTTGAGTATTAAGTAATCACTTCCCTGCATCTCAGATAGGCATATCCTTCATGCTAGACCTCTAAGCAGTTTTCAGAATAAAATTCATTTTCTTCCTTCCAGTTTTGGGTCTGGACACACACTCACAAAAACAGCAGCACCCACACCCTCCTGAACACTGTCAAGAGTTCATGCTTTACAAGCAGGAGATCTGGGTTCTAATACACACACACAGAGACCCAGATCTGGATTATACACACACACACCCTGAACTGTCAGAGTTCACACACATACACACACACACCTAGATCTGGGTTCTAACACACACACACCCTGAACTGAACTGTCAAGGGTTCACACACACCCAGATCTAGGTTCTAACACACACACACACACACACACACACACACACACACACACACACACCTGAACTGTCAGAGTTCTCACACACACCGTCCTGAACTGTCAAGAGTTCATGCTTTACAAGCAGATCTGGGTTCTAACACACACACACACTGCCACCACCACCACAACCCCCCCAGATCTGGGTTCTAACACACAAACACACACACCACCACCACCACCAACAAAAACACTCCCCAAACACTGTCAGAACTGATCTCTGAGCAGTAGGCAGGAGTAAGCCCCTGAATACTGCTGGCGTGGGTTCCAAAGCAAAATTTAAAAAAGAAGACTTAATTCATTTTTCCTTGATGTTGTTGTTATTGATCCTATGGTTGAAGTGCAATATTTTTGAACCACTGTCTATAAACTTCTAAATAGGGACAGGCACGCAGCTCCGTGGTAGAGCACTTGCCTTGTATGTGTGAAGCCCTGGGTTTAATTTTTGACAAATCACACACGTTTACTTTTACAGAAAAATATTCATCATGAAAGCAAGGCATTGAAATGAATTTACATATGAGAAATTCTTGAGTGCAATACTAAATCCAAAATATATACTCCTAAATGTCAACTTCTCTTGAAGAACATATTCCCAGGAAGTTACTCTGGGCTGCCAGTGACTGGGTATTTGTAAACACTGATAGATAATTAATACTTCTAAACTTCCCATTGTTTTGTCCGTTCTTATTTACACCGGGCTGATTCGGCTAGATAGAACTATTAACACCTTTTCACACCTTCTCCTTTTCCTTTCTTCCCTCTGGCGCACTCCACCTTTCTACCGGCACCGCTCTTGGGGGGGGGAGGGGAGGTTAAAGATTTGAAGGCTTAAGTGAACTAAACAGATGCTCTTCTGAAGAAATCAGACAAAGGAACGCGGATCATTTCTTAATGCTTATTCCCAGGAAAATGTGCAACATTTCAATGCCCTCCTGGGAAGGAATGCGACCCACTGATAGGAGGGCGCTTATACAGGCACCGAAGTGAGTAAGGAAGGATGAAAATACTCAGCAGGAAAGGAGCAGATACGAGGGGAGGGGTGTGGACCCGCAAAATGTGTATTTCCAATTCCCAAAAATGCTGGGGGCAGGTGGAAAGCGACAGACATTTACTTTCGGTACCTTATCAACAGCTACTGTGGGCTTTCGTTTTTCTTGCAAATGAGCACTGATTGCTTTGAAAACACTCAGCGAGTACTACCTGCACAATGCTTAATTAAGGCTGGGAGTGTCAGATACCCCCGAAGCCGCTTCCAAAGGCTTAACTTCCAAAGGCTACCCCAAGGTAGGCCGAAAGTCTGCGAATCCGGGATTTCCAACAGCCTTGGTGGCAAGGCGTCCTTTGCCATCGCCCCCCCCCCCAGTCTTCCCCCTAAGGCAGGACAGTCAGAAAGTCACACACCTGTAAAGAAGAGGTGACCTTTGACCAGAGAACCGAAATCGGGGCATTTGAACAGAGGCCAGTTTGCAACGGGGGAGAGCTAGGTGACCTAAAGAGGAAGCTCCAGCTAGGGGGGGCTTGCAAAGAGGGTTTTCCAATGGGGGAGATCGCGTCCCTCGGGCTTGCTTTCATTTTGTCCGGGTTCCCTCCTCCTACAGATTGGGCCCCGAAACAGCACCCACGGCCAGCCTGGCCGTGGCACCAGCCGTTCGTCTCCGGCCACGGCGCGGTGAAGGTGGCAACAGGGGGACGCCCCACAAGCCGGCCGGGACAGCAAAGCGACACGCGGCTCCCTGCAGCGGCGGCACCCCATCTTCCTTCCGTCACCCCCTTATCTTCCCCATTGACCCCCAGCAGCGGCGCGCGCGCTGCTCGGCAGCCCCGGGGGCCGCGAAAAGCACGCTGCTGTTCGGGGATCACTCGGAGGGGGGTCCGAGAAGTTGAGCCAGGGCACACCGGGGTGGGGGGGTAGGTAAAGGGGAAGGCAGGATGGGGTGCCGGGCGCGGAGGAGGCCAAGCGGGCGGCATTGTTATGCCGGGGGGCAGGGGCGGTGGGCCCGGGAGACACGCTCCTAAGTGGCCGTGGGGAGGGGGCAGAAAAGGGCCCCCCAAAAGGCCGAGCGGGTGTCCGCCGGCGAGGGGGTCGCCCGCGTCCTCCTTCGGGCCTCCGTCGTCTCCCCGGCTCCCGGCAGCCCGGACACTCGTGCCTCCTTCGCTGCCGGGCCCACACAAAGGAAAGGGCCGGGGAGCCGAGCGGCGGCCGCGGCCGCTTCCTGGTTGCAACGAGGCGCCGCGCTCGCCCGCCCGCCCGCCGCGGCCCAGGAGCCGCCAGCGCCCGCGCTCCGCGGCCGCGCTCACCTGCCGCCCGCGTCCGGGCCGGGCGCACCGGGCGAGTCCGCGACGCACGAGCCGCCGGACGGGGTCGGCGGCGCTGGGCTCCGGCTTCCAACGGCGCTCCAGTCCGGGCCGACGTCGCCGACGCGGCTGCCGCCTCCTCCCGTCGCCGCGAGGGAGTGAGAGAGCGAGCGAGAGTGAGTCCGGCCGCTCCGCGCCGCGTCGCCGACAGAGGGCACAGTGCGGAGGCGGCCGCGCTCCAGGCGCCCGGGCAACTCAGCGCGCGCCGGAAGGAGCCGAAGCGACTGCGGCGCTGGGACTCGGCTCCCTCCGAGGCTTCGGCGCCTTCCGCCGGGGGGCGTGGCGACGCACGGCCGGCCCTCGGCGCCTTCGGCCACTTCGGCTCTTTCCGTCAGGGCGCGTGGCCGCTCCGGGCTGACTTCGGCACCCTCCGCGGCTACAGCGCCTTCCGACAGGGGGCGTGGCTACGCCGGGCCGGCCCTCGGTGCCTTCCGCGGCTTCGGCTCTTTCCGTCAGGGGGCGTGGCCGCTCTGGCCTGGACTTCGGCACCCTCCGAAGCTTCGGCTCCTTCCGTTAGGAGGCGTGGCTACGCTGGGCCGGCCCTCGGCGCCTTCCGAGGCTTCGGCTCCTTCCGTTAGGAGGCGTGGCCACGCTGGGCCGGCCCTCGGCGCCTTCCGAGGCTTCGGCTCCTTCCGCCAGGGGGCGTGGCTACGCTGGGAAGCTCGCGCCGGCTCAGCCCATTTCCGGAGGGCGAAAGGGTGGGAAAAAAAAAAGAAAGGGAAAGCCCGGGCTCTGGCTGCACCCGGAGCTCCCAGGGTGGGAAGCTAAGAACCTTCTATTTCGCCTCGGAACTTCGCGTGGCGCCTTCGGGGGCGTCAGCACTTGAGCAGATGCACGGCTTTGGTACTTTTGCAAAGCTCCCACTTGCTCCATTCGCTGGTTTTCTTGGGGACACCACGAGGGCAAAGAGTTTGAATAGCCCCCAGCACAGTCCGGCCGCTGCTTCGAAGCAGTCAAGGACCAGCAGAGCAAAATAAGCACATTCCACTCAATTTTTATTCTTTTAAGGAATAAATGCTAAGTACGGCTTTCTGCGATGAATCGCTAATTAGGCGCACTGCTCATCGCTTGCTGGCAAGCAGACCACCCTGTATCAAATCGTTATGGATGCAAAAAAAGTAATCAATCAATCAAAAAGTCAACCCAGGTGTTTCCCTTGTCAAAGAGCTCCATGTGTAGGTTCACGATGATCCCCCCAAATTATTTGGACAAGGGCATAGAACAAAGGGAAAGGGCAGCAAACTGAATGCTACTGTTTCACCTATATCTCGAATGATGCCTGCTGCTCACAGGTGCATTCATTATTATCTTGTCATGGGCTAATTGTTCCTGGGCTCAGACATCCATGCAAAGCATGTCCTCACCATCCAGGGCCCAATATATTGTTTGTAGTTAGGTAGCATTTCCTCCGAAGGCACTGAAGTCTGTGATATAACAGGCATCCTAAGTCGAGTCGTTTATAATAGTAAGAGGTATAATAGTTGTTTCATGAATTGATACGGGTCTGATTTTTGATCCTTTAAAAATCTGTGGCAATACACTACCGACTACCGTGATGAATGAGCCAACAAGGATGGGTGTTTTGAGTGTCTTTTCCCTTCTATACTTGTTATTGATTTTAAACAACTAAGAGTGAGTAGAAGTCTAACTATAAGTCTTTTCTTTTCTTTTTTCTTTTTCTTTTTTTTTTTTTTTGGTTTTTGGGCCACACCCGGCAGTGCTCAGGGGTTACTCCTGGCTGTCTGCTCAGAAACAGCTCCTGGCAGGCACGGGGGACCATATGGGACACTGGGATTCGAACCAACCACCTTTGGTCCTGGATCTGCTGCTTGCAAGGCAAACGCCGCTAAGCTATCTCTCCGGGCCCACTATAAGTCTTTTCTGTTTAACAATCAAGGCCATTGACTACCTTTATTTCCTTTAAATTTTTTAATAAGATTATATTGCATGAGGTTCCAAACACTTGCTTCCTTGATAAAGGAACTATCTCTTCATCTCAGAATAAAAATATATCTAACCCTTATTGAATTCAACATTGAGGTCAGGTCAGCACCTACCATCTAGCCCACATTCTTTGCAATAATGGTCATGTCCCAAACAAAAATATCAAATATCAAAAATATAAAAAAAACCTTGCTTTTTACATGAAATGAGAAATTCACATGCAATTCCTATACTCTTTTTCAATGTTCTGTGTTGTGAGAAAACAAAGCGGATGGGAATTATTGCATTATCCTAATTATTTTAATTGGGATTTTAAGCATCACATGTTAGGAGTTTGCTCAAAAGGCATTTCAAGGGAATCCAGAATGTGCTGTGAAAGAAAGGAAAAGAAACTCAACTCAAAAGTGAGCTATTGTCTGGTCAAGTGAGCACTTGAGGAAACCACTTAGCATATTAATGACCATTTCCTGACTTACTTTCCTCCCTAAAAGTCCTCTAGCCAAGTACTAGTTTGACAAAACTGAACAAGGTTCACCTTGTATGTCTAGGATCAATTTATCTTTCAGTAGCCAAGTTGAATCCAAATAAAATAGGACATGCCTTTGAACACAGATCACTGTGTGATCTCTTGGTATAAGATGCTTGTTAGTGGCCTTTTCATAGAATGTTTTTTGTATGTGCCTCAACTTCATCAAGCCCATCAACAGAATGGCCTTGCCTTTGTCTTGCTCCTTAAAAAAGCTATAAAAGTGGGGAGCCTCAACTGAGTTAGAACAACATAACCCATTCATTTAAAGTGCACTAAACTTCTGGCTTTTGTCCTTTACATCCAGCAAAAACAAAAATAAGTTTAAACGCTATCTATATTTAACTCACTCTTCAAACCCGTCTTCTCCTTTGAACATGTATTTTCCTTGCTTGTCTCGATGTTTCTTTGTCTATGTTCCCATTCCATTCTGGAGAAATCACTGTTCTCTCTCAAACACGTACTTCTCCCTCTCTCTCCTCAATTTCTTCTAAATAAAACTTCCATTTAAAAGGACCTTGTTTTAGGGGTGGGGAGGAGAAAAATAGTACCTTGCTTCACCAAAATAAATAAATAAAGGCTATCTATATTTAAAGTTAACCTATTGATTAGAAATGCATTTTATTTATTTATATGCAGTCAACCAAAACATTTAAAAGCTGTCTTGGGGACAGGGCAAGATCATTGGAAAGGCAGATTCATTTCCTTTGAACAAGTTATTTCATTTTTCATTTTGTATCTATCTAAAAGTTGTATTCTTCTGCTTCAAATAAATTAGTCAATTTTTGATTTGATTTTGTTATTATTTTTGTTTTGAGGTCAGGGCTTAGTCTTTTTTTCCTTTTTTTTGTTTTTTTTTTGTTTTGTTTTTTTTGGGGGGCCACACCCGTTTGACGTTCAGGGGTTACTCCTGGCTATGCACTCAGAAATTGCCCCTGGCTTGGGGGACCATATGGGACACCGGGGGATCAAACCGCAGTCTGTCCTACGCTAGCGCTTGCAAGGCAGACACCTTACCTCTAGCGCCACCTTCCCGGCCCCATGGGCTTAGTCTTGGCTTGGGCGACCATATGTGGTGCCTGACCAGATCAGACTAGATTAACTATGTGCAAGAAAAGCACCTTAAGGGATGTGCCATCTTTCTGGCTCCTGAAGCTGCATCGTTTGTTCATCTTGCTTGTTTTTGGCTTTTGTCCCCATTCCCTTCTCTTTTATTGTAATGACCAGGGATTGTGTCCAGTAGCTGCAATGCTTGCACACACTTGGTTGCAGTGTAGCAGATATTTTATTTTGTTTAATAAATAAACAGGCACATTTTATTTTGTTTTAACACTGGGGAACACAAGAGGCAATATCACCTGATGGCATTCAGAGTAAAGAAAAGTGCCAGGGATGAAGCTTTCAGTCCTGGCCTTCAAGGCAGGCACTCAATTACTGGGCTATTCCCCATTTCTGAACTTCGTTTTTATGACTAAACAATATTTTATCATGTGGCATGCCACATTTTGTTTATTTATCAGCTGATAGACATTTGGGTTGTTTCCAACTTTGGACAAATACTAGTGCATGTATGTCTTTTTTCACTTGCAGATGTGCCTGGGAGTGAAATAGCTGGATCTTATGTTTTAAGAATTTAAGGAACTAAACGGGTTCTTTTTAAAGACAGATTACCATTTTTCATTTCCCCAAGCAGCATATGTAGGTCTCAGTAGGCCAAACCCTTGTCAACACTTCCTTTTGGACTTTTTGATTCAAGCCATTCTAATGGGTGGGTATACAGTGGAATCTGACAGTGATTTTGATTTGGAGTTTTCTGATGATTAATGATAGAAAATAGTTCCTGTGCTTGTTGGTCATTTATAAGACTTATTTGAAAAATATCTATTTTTTGTTTTGTTTTAGGGCCACACCCAGTGACACTCAGGGATTACTCCTGACTAGCTGCTCAGAAATTGCTCTAGGCTTGGAGGACCATATGGGACACTGTGGATTGAACCAAGGTTCGTCCTGGGTCAGAATTTCTGACACCAGAGCAGTAGCACAGTGGTAGGGCATTTGCCTTGCATGCAGCTGACCCAGGACAGACACCAGTTCGCAGAGCCAGGAGTAAACCCTGAATATTGCCGGGTGTGCCCCCCCAAAAAAAAAGAAAAGTATCTATTTAGATAATTTGCTAATATTTTGTTTTTAGTTTTTTGATTGTTTCTAATAGTACTCAGAGGTTGCTCCCAGTAGTGTGAAGAGAACTACACAATTCCAGGAACTGAACCTGGGCCTCCTACATACAAAGTCGGCACTCTACCCCATTGAATTAACTCTCCAGCCCCCTATATTCATTTTTTTAGTTTTTTTGGGGCAGAGTCAACCATGTTCAGGGATTACTCTTGACTCTTTGCTTAGAAATTACTCCTGGCATGCTCAGGGGACCAAACTGAAGGCCAGAGATCCAACCTGGGTTAGCCATGTACAAGGCAAATGCCTCACCCACTGTACTATTACTCCAACCCTCTCGTACTCATTTTTAACTGGGTCTTTTTTATTGAGTTATGTTATGCTTTAATTCTGGATGCAGAAATGCACCCAGGGGCCAGAGAGACAGCACAGTGGTAGGTTGTTTGCCTTGCAAGCAGCCGAATCAGGATGAACAGTGATTCGAATCCCAGCATCCCATATGGCCCCCCTTGCCTGCCAGGAGTGATTTCTGAGCACAGAGCCAGGAGTAATCTCTGAGTACCTCCAAGGCTGGGTGTTCCCCCCAAAAAAACACACACACATTTTAAAAAATGCATCCAAAAATGACCAAAATTCTATTGTTATCAATTGTCTCCAAATACTTGAATTTGTTTAGTTATGTCTTTTGAATGTTTTAAAATGAATATATCTATATTAAAATGAATGCTGAAGAACAGGTAAAGGACTAGTGAAAGAAAGATGTGCTCATGGGCCAATCCCATGTAGTCCCCCAAACTTTGCCAGGAGTGATTCTTGAATGCAGAACCATGAATAAACCCCAAATGCCATTGACTGTGACACAAATAAATGAAACAAAAGTGTGTGTTGTAATAAATAAGATGAAATCAATTTGTTTATGCCTGCTAAGGAGCCAGGTTTAGGGAGTAGGTGGGAAACTGGAGATACTGGGGGGATAGGTCACATTGGTGGTATGCTGTGTTAGATTTACTCCTAGACTGGTTATCGATGGATCCTCAAAGAAGAATTCCCAGAATGAGAAATTGATTCCCATTCTCCTATCCCCTTGGAAGAGGAAGAGATCTTGGTAATATTTATGTGCGGCAAATAATCCACACAAAAAGGAGAGTCAAAAGGCAAGAAGGTCGGATGCAGAATCCTTTGTCAGCCTACTAGCAGCTCCAAAAACCCAGAGCCCGCTAGTTAGCTGCCCCAAAAGACCCTGAGCACCTCGCTCGAAAACTATTTATTAGGCTCTCAACAGCGCTCCTACCTGGAAGTTTTTAGGTGGGACAACAGGCAGAAATAAGGATTTTATAGAGAAATATTATAAAGGCTTCCATATATAACAGTGGTGGGATTGATATTGAGACACTGAATGGCTGAAACAACTGTATTAAGAACAACTTTGTAAATCACTGTGTTATAATAATTTTTTTTCAAAAAATAAAAAAGATGTGCTCAGAGGATCCAGAGAGCCAGAATGTTACAATAACAGCAGGTGGGAACCAGAAACCTTATTATAGAAAGTCTACTTGAGACAGCTAGCAAAGAAGAGTGGCCATGGCAACAGAGGTATGGTCACATGTGAAGAATAGGGGGGGAGGATGAAGTCCACGATGTAGAGAGCCCTGTTTATAGAAATCCATAGAAACAAAAAAGCTTTAATTGGTAATATTGTCATTGTTCATTTTAGTCAAGAAAGGATTTGGAGCCACAGGGAGCTTATAGGGACCTTGAATACACACTACCTCCCTGAGTTCCATCCCTGGTATCCCATATGGTCCCTTAGCTCAGAGCCAGGAGTAAGTCAAAAACTAGTAACAAAACTTTCTCTCCACTTTAGGCAAGAGAAATAGCATTTGGTGTGTTCTGGGTAGTGTAGCAGCCTTGTTTTGACTGCACATAGCTAAAACTATGAATTGGTCTTTTTTAGTCTCACTTTGTCAGCCCACTAGTGCCCTTGTCTTCTCAAGCTATGAGTTTATGTCCAACAAATATAGCCTAAGCACTCCCCTAGTTTCAGATATCAGTGACTATCATCCATCTCAAGTGAAAACCTGAGCATAAAGGGAGGCAATACAGTGGTGCTATTTCCTCTTCCGTAATAGAAAAGAGTTTAGTACTGTGCTATTTGTGGGGAGCAGGGCCACACCTAAGGATGTCTGGGGAATCATTGTGGGGTACCAGGGATTCAACCTGAGCTGATTCATGCAAAGCACCCACATTAGCCCCTTGAGCAATCTCTCCTGCCCCTAATGCTGCCATACAATAGAATGGAACATATTTATAAACATGATATGAAATGCAAATGTAACTGGACTACTGTGTTTTTAATTTTTGCTAACTACACTCAATGACTATCCACTGCCTAGAAAGTACTTTGAATGTTCCTATTTTAATTTTTTTTATTTGGGGGGGGACACATCCAGCAGTGCTTAGGGTTTACTCTCCAGCCCCTCTTCCTTCCTTCCTTCCTTCCTTTCTTCCTTCCTTCCTACTTCCTTCCTTCCTTCTCTCCCTTCCTCCCTTCCTTCCTCCCTTCTTCCCTCCCTTTTCTTCTTTCCTTCTTTGTTTTTTTTTTTTCGTTTTTAAAATCGACTTTTTGGTTTTTCCTAGTACTTTGAATATTTGTCTCTGTTCCTCTAGTCCTGTTTAGATTTTTTTAAATTCAGGATAGAGTCAGATAAAAATGATTTTTGAGCAAATCTTATACATAATACACGCACACGAATATCTGTACATAAATTTACATAAATAGGATCTATGTGTACATACACAAAACAGGATCAGCATTCAATATTTTAGAATATGTAACACATGCACACAGATAATGCACCGATGATAAACAAATACAGCTGGCTGTGCTGTTGACAGCCGCAAAGAAACTGTGGTCTGTGATCCGTCTTCAAGTACAAAGCTGGAGAAAGAGAAAGATGTCATTTCATGTCTGCTTCTGGCTAGCCTTTTGCGGAACCCAAATTGTGCGCCAAAGCGGTTTGTTTACAAAGATACACACCTCGCTTTGGCTCAGCTGGGGCGGGGGCAAGTGGATCTGGAGAAAACTTTTGCTGACTTGCCCGAAACCTTCTCTGCTCTGGTGGGCTTGCTGGCGGCGGCATCAAAACTTTCCCAGACTCATGAGACTTCCCTAAATTCTCGGCGACATTTGCTCCACTCTGTGGCTCCGTCGCCAGGAGCATTTCTCTGGGTGAATCACTGCAGTGCAGGCAGAGCCCTAAACACAGTCAATCCCCCTCCCCACCATCTCAATTGCTCGAACTCTTACACTCAGTCCAGCACCCCAAGTGGCCATATCCAAAGCTCTGAAAACCGTCCCTTGTCACCCCACTGGCAGTCACTCTTTCCCGAGTGGGCCACGTGCAAAGCAAGTAAAGTGCCCTACCTGCTGTGCTACTGCTCCGACCTCAATTCTTTTATTTATTTATTTATTTATTTATTTATTTATTTTTATTGGTTTTGGGGGCACATCCGGTGATGCTCAGGGATTATTCCTGGCTCAGCGCTCAGAAATCGCTCCTAGCTTGGAAATCGCTCCTTGACCATATGGGACACCCGGGAATCGAACTGCAGTCTGTCCTAGGTCAGCAGCGTGCAAGGCTAACGCCCTACCACTGCGCCACCGCTCCGCAGTGCAATTCTTCATATTTCTTCATATTTGAGTGCACTGTAAGAACTTAGCATGGTACAAAACATGCAATAAATAGTAGACACAAATATTAACAGAACAGGCACTATAGAGATAGTACAGTGGGTAGGGCGCTTGCCTTGCACATAGTGGATCTGAATTGTATCCCTAGCATCACATTTGGTCCCCCAATTCCTATGAGTGCAGAGCCAGGAATAACCCTTGAGCACCACCGAATGTGGCCCCCAAACAAATACTAACAGAACAATAATGATAATTTTTCCATTGCAATACTTTTATTAGAGGAAAACTGATCTCTCCCTACCTCATTGCCCAAGGTCAAGGTTCAGACCACTTAACCAGAACTTTCTCAAGGTAGCCTCATCTGCAGCTCAGTACATTCTTGTTTTCCCAAATCCATCTAGTCACATCAGGGCTTGCACGTTAAACCCCTAATTTCAACCCTTCCCAACTCTCTACAAAGACCCATTTACACATCCAGTTCTTGACTAACAGATTAGCTTATTCATCATTCAACATGCAACTGTTGAGCTCCAAAGTGCTAAGTACTGTCTATTCTTTTTACAAATAAAATCAGTCTCTTCCTTTCCAGCTCAATTTAGTGCAAAATCAAAACAAGCTCACAAATGAAAATGCTAAGCAAACTAAAGTTATGCAAACGTCTGAGACCCTTGGTGCCCACTATGAGACCAGAAATGGGAGCGGGAGGAGGGAAGCCAGGACACTATAAAGGGTCCCCAAATTGGATAAGAATATGAGGGAGGGAGGGATAAGGTGGGGAGTGAAGGTGTAAAGGGAAGCAAGGAAGATAGAATTGAACCAATTGTGAATACTTCCTTGAAATTCCCTCCAAATTACTAGGGGTGTAGTAGATGCAAAGGCCCACTTTCTTTTTGGGGGAGAGGGAGACACACCCAGTGGTGCTCAGGGTTACTCCTGGCTCTTCGCTCATGATCATTCCTGCCAATGATTGGGGAAGCATATGGGATTGAACCCAGGTTGGTAGCATATAAAGTAAGCACCCTACCTACTGCTCTCTCTCTCTCTCTCTCTCTCTCTCTCTCTCTCTCTCTCTCTCTCTCTCTCTCTCTCTCTCTCTCTCTCTCTCTCTCACTCTCACTTTTCTTTGGTTTTTGGGTCACACTCTATGATGCTCATTACTCCTGGCTCTGCACTCAGAAATTGCTCCCAGCAGGCACAGGGGACCATATGGGATGCCGGGATTCAAACCACCATTTGTCCTGAATTGGCCGCATGCAAAGCAAACACTCTACCACTGTGCTATCTCTCCGGCCCCTTCACTTTCATTTTAACTGAGAAAGTTTTATATGTCCCCAAGCATGCAAACTAGGTAGACAAATCAAACATTTGCTGATGATAAAGTATACATTTTTAAAAAAATTTGTTTTGGTTTTTCGTGCCACACCCCTTTGATGCTCAGGGGTTACTCCTGGCTAAGCTCTCAGAAATTGCCCCTGGTTTGGGGGGATCATATGGGACGCCGGGGGATAGAACAGCGGTCCTTCCTTGGCTAGCACTTGCAAGGCAGACATCTTACCTCTGGTGCCACCTCCCCAGCCCCTAAAAATTTTTTTCATAATGTCCACATTCAGTTTCATGACCCTATAAGGGATCATGACCCACTGAAGTCACAATGTGGGAGGAAGGTGGTTAGGCTAGAAAAGGGACTAGTGGGGTTGAAGAGATAGCATGGAGGTAAGGCATTTGCCTTTCATGCAAAAAGCCGGTGGTTCGAATCCTGGCACCCCATATGGTCCCCTGTGCCTGCCAGGGGCGATTTCTGAGCATAGAGACAGGAGTAACCCCTGAGCACTGCCAGGTTTGACTCAAAAAAAAAAAAAAGAAAAGAAAAAGAAAAGAGACTAGTATAACAATGACAAAAAGGGACCACTATGAAGTGGTCACTCTGGGCAATAACTGGGTTGATGAAAAGTGGTAAAATGAAATACATGATAACCTTTCAGGAGCAGTTTCATTACCTTTTCATTGCAAATCACAGGCCTCAAAGGAAAAAAGAAAAGTGTCTGCTACAATTCAGGCTGGGGGCAGGAGAAAAACTACGGATGGACGTTAGTGGAGATAAGTGGTGAAGGAATGAATGTTTGAACATTGTACAATGGAAATTCAATCATGAAGAACTTTGTACTTTGCAATGATTCAATAAAAAATTAACTAAAAAAAGAAGCTAGAGTCTATCCATCCAATTGTGGTCTTTAGAGGAAATGGCACGCTATTATAGGACAGAGAATCATATTTCTATCATGCTCATTTTCAGAATTCTCTGCCCCAAAATAAAATCGCTATCTACTGTAGCTATATCATTCTCTTCCTACCTCAGAGATAGAATTATTGCTGTTTTGTTAGATGTCCATTAACCATGTACAGTAAAATGACTCTGAGTAGCAGGGTGATAGCATAGTGGTTAGAGAACATGCCCAAATTTTTTCCTTGGCACCACAAGATCTGCCCACCAAGTGTTTCTAGGTGCAGCACTAGAGGCCCATGAGCAATATTGGTGATGATCCTGGAGGCCTCTGCCATAAGCACTGCTGGGGTAAGAGCACAATGAACTTTTGGACAAGGTTGGGTGGACTCAGTGGTCATTCATCCTCTGAAATCTCTAGAAAACTTGAAAGGTGCTCTGTTAGAAAAGCCTGATGAAGGAACAAAGGGAATTTGTCACTTGTCTTACTGGGACACAGTTATTGAAACTCTGGGTACTGCCTTGATATTTTAGGTTTAGCCTACCTAGATTTAAGCTTATTAAAACCCTGCCCATAGGACCTGGAAAGATAAAATATTGTCAAGTTGCATGCCTAGCATACAGTTCATCCTAGCACCACATGATCTCTCAGATATTGTTGGCTTCAGCCCAGAGCACCACAGTGTGGCTTGAGAAATCCTAGATGCCACAAGACCCAGGCTCCAGCATATGCATTTCATTTGTTTGTTTTGGGGTCACACCCTGAATTTATCAGGGTTTAGTCCTGGCTTTGCCTCAGTAACTACTCCTAGCAGGCTTGGAGGGAACATATGGGATTTCAAGGATCAATCCCAGGTCAACCGCATACAATGTACTATCACTCTGCCTCCTTACTGTATTCTTGGGCCCTAAAGTTGAACCACCCTCTCAGTTGACCAAGATTCTTTGGGAAGAGGCCCCAGGCCTCTGAGGGCCACATTAGAGATAAAATTAAGTGAACAGGACATGAGCAAAAGCACAGGGGAGGGCATTTGCCTTGCATGTGGCTGACCGGGTTCGATCCCGGCATCTCATATGGTCTCCCGAGCCTGCCAGGAATGATTTCTGAGACTGTAGTAACCTCTGAACACTGCCGGGTGTAGCCCCCCCCAAAAAAAAGGGGGGGAACAAATAAAATCCAGATAATATTTTGTTTTTATTTTTGGGCCACACCTGGTGACGCTCAGGGGTTACTCCTGACTCTGTGCTGAGAAATCGCTCCTGGCTCGGGGGACTGTATTGGATGCCGGGGATCAAATGCAGGTCCGTCTGTGTCAGCTACAAGCAAGGCAAATGCCCTACTGCTGTGCTATCACTCCAGACCCCCAGACAATATTTAAAAATGTTTCTTTACCACACTTGCATTACTCAAGGCTTGAATCTGATAGGGTACAAGGGAATATAAGGGGTGTTAAGAATTGAATACAGATTAGTCATGTGCAAGGCAAGCACCTGATCTTCTATCCTATCCCTGTAACCCCCCAGCCACTGCATAACCAAACTTTCACTCTCTCCAATCTTCCTGCTCTGCAGACCCTGTCAGCCACTCTTGTTCAATATAGTGAAGCATCCTACCAGCCCCTCTCAATTTGAAGATTCCAATCTAATCACTATTTTTGAAGGCAGAAGAGTGGAAATGGGATATTTTTGGGGCAGGTGGGAGTGGAAAGCTGAAGCTTGCTCATCCCACAGTGCTCAGGGAGTATTCCTGGCTCAGGAGTGATCCCCTGGCAGTAGTTGAGGGAAAACGACATGGTGCTCAGGGCCTCCTGTATGAGAAAAGTGTTTTACCTTTATACCATCTTGCTGGCCCCACAACTAAATATTAAGGAGTAATTTGTTGGTGGTGGGGTCACAAAAAGACTGGTCCCCAAATCTCTGGTAGCTATTGCCATTTTTACACCAGTTGACCAGCTGTCTATGGCTGGTAGGACTTGCTTTTCTTTTTTTCTCTTACTTTGTTTTGCATGATTTAATTTTGGGATTACAGTGAGTGCAAGATAAGTGCCCTCCTCTATATACTATATCTTTGGTGCCTCCGTGAACTATTAAGATGAATTTCATATACAGGGAAGATAATTCAAATGGATTTTTTGTTGAGGATCTAGAGCTTGTCTCAGCCACCACATGATCTCCTGAGCATCCCAGAGTACCACAGGGTGAGACTCAGTCCCACATCTCACCACCAAAACCCCTTACCAATTAAATCTCATTGTTCACTCAGCTTGTTGGTGAATAGAATTGATATGGTATTGGGATCCTTTGGAAGTCACCAAACTACAAGGTGTACCACTAGACTTCCATTTTCCTGACTGACTCTTTGCTTTTTCTTTCTAATTTGAAGATTCAAGATCTTTCCTTTGCTTGACTATAGTCCCAAGGTTAGTTTAATAGAGTTCAATTGGGAGTTATTTAAATATTATAATCCCCCCTTTAATGGCAGTAGTGGTTGTGAGAGGTTATATGGGTCACTCTGAGGTCCCTAGTCCCAAGATTGGCTACATAAATAGGATACATTATATTTACAAAATAGGGGGTGAGAGCATGAGGACATCAGTAGAGGGAAGTGACCATGGATGAAGGGATTGGTGTCGGATCATTGTATGCCTGAGACAATAATGAATAACTTTCTAATTCTGTGATTCACAGTGATTAAACATTTTTAAATATTTTGGGGACAGGAATGATAGCACAGAGGGTAGGGTGTTTGCCTTGCGTGTGGCTGACCCATACCTGGCATCCTAAATGGTCCATTGAGCCTGCCACGGGTAATTTCTGAGCACAGAGTCAGGAGTAACCCTTGAGCTCTGTGGGGTACACCCCCCAATGAAAAACAAACAAAAAAGTTTCTAACAAATATAATTCATGCTGCAGAATTTGAGAAACAAAACATCCTTGCATGCTTTTCTTTTCTTTTCTTTTCTTTTCTTTATTTTTTTGGATTTTGAGCCACACCCGGCAGTGTTCAGGAGTTACTCCTGCCTCTGCACCTCTGCACTCAGAAATGGCTCCTGGCAGACTCGGGGGGCCATATGGGGTGCTGGAATTTGGACCATCGGCCATCCTGGTATGTTTCTTATTTTGGGTGCCAAAACTAACTGGTATTCAGGGCTTACTCCTGGTAGGGTCAAGGAACCACATGTGGTTCTGGGAATCAAGCCTGGGTCAGCTGTGTGCAAGGCAAGCACCCTACCTACTGTACTATCTATTCTGCCACATCCCTTGTGTGTTTCTAAAGGCTCTTTCTCCTTTCAGGCCTCTGTTAAAACTGCAGAAGTGGAATTGGGGGGTTGGTTAGGGGGATGGAAAGGTAGAAACTTCAGTCAGATAGAAGTAAGTCATCAGTGGTGGCGCAAGCATGCACTAGCTTAGGATGGACCAAGGTTTGATCCCCCAGAGTCCCATATGGTCCCCCAAGCCAGGTGTGATTTCTGAGCTCATAGCCAGGAGTAACCCCTAAGCGTCACCAAGTGTGGCCCAAAAAACAAAAACAAAATAAAAATAAAAAGAAGTAAGCCATCAGATACAGGTCTCCAGCTTTAGCTGAAAGCTTACTGTATGTGCTCTGGGCCTGCTGTGAATATTGCTTGAGTTCCTCTGTGCTTATCTGCCACTCAGCCACCATACACTGTGCAATTATGGTGAAGCTTACAAAGGCCCCGAAAAATCAAAGTGACATCAAGAAAATGGTTCATGTTGCAAAGAAGGTAAAAGAACATAGTGAGGATGAGGAAAGATCTGAAGACAAAAATAATGAGAGTAATGGAAAAGAGATTTTTATTTCAGAAAAAAAAGGCAAGAAGGTGTTAATAACTCCAATAAAAAAGAGATGGTTTCCTCAACCCTGATATGGCACAGCAGCCACACTAACTAAGTAGTTGTCACTCTTGGCAAAAAGGCTCCCCAACTGTCCAAGAATGCAGTTATACTGGCCAAAGCAGTAGCAAGACTTGGCAAGAAGGAAGAAGAGAGACTTGGCAAGAAGAAGATGAGGCAAGGCATTCGTAGCAGTGTCTTGTTAGAAAAGGGCAGTCATCTTAGCCAAGGGAGCACACAATGGCAAGAATGCCAAGAAGTGGGGCCGGAGTGATATCACAGCAGTAGGGTGTTTGCCTTGCACATGTCCAACCTGGAATGGACCAGGGTTCGATTAACGGCATCCTATATGGTCCCCCTGAGCCTGACAGGTGCGATTTCTGAGCACAGAGCCAGGAGTGACCCCTGAGCGCTGCCAGTGTGGCCCCAAATTCTAAATAAATAAATAAATGTTAAAAAAAAGAATGCCATGAAATAAGACACTGGTGAGGAGGATGGTGATGATAGTGAAGAAGATGTAAATTAGGAGGATGTGGATGAGTTTGAGCCAACAATGATAAAAGGTGGCACCTGATGGAGGACCTGATGGTCAACCCAGGTTTGATCCCCAGCATCCCATATAGTCCCACAAGCCTGCCAGGAGTAATTTCTTTTTGGGGGCGGGGCACACCTGGTAATGCTCAGGGGTTGCTCCTGGCTATGCGCGCAGAAATCGCTCCTGGCTTGGGGGACCATATGGGATGCTGGGTGATTGAGCCACAGTTCGTTCTACGTTAGCACGTGCAAGGCAAAAGCCCTACCGCTTGAGCCACCAATCCGGCTCCACCAGGAGTAATTTCTGAGAGCAGAGCTGGAGTAAACTCTGAGCACCACTCTATGTGATCTAAAAACAAATAAAAAAAAAAAACAGTGGCATCTGCCATCATCCCTGCTTCAGTTGATGATAAAGATGATGAGTATGATGAGGAGGACAAGGAAGACGAATCAGAAGAACCTATGGATCTTTCAACAGCCAAACGAAAGAAAGCTCTCATAAAAACTGCTCCTGTGAAGGCTGAGCACATGGCTGCAGAAACTGATGATGATGACGAAGATGATGATAAGGAAGAAGAGGATGAAAGAGAGGCAGAAGAGACTGTCAAAGATGCACCTGAACAAAGAAAGGATATGGCCAAACATAAAGCAGCTCCTGAAGCCAGGAATCATAAAGTAGAAGGCAAGGGAACAACTACATCTTTTAATCTCTTTGATGGAAACATGAGCTTCAACATATCTGCCCCTGAGTTAAAACTAATATCAGTGCTCTTTTTGATAAAAACAAAAATGACCTTGCTGTTGTAGATGTCAGAATTGGTGTACTTAGGAAGTACGATCCTATGGATTTTGAATCTGCTGATGGCTTGGAAAAAGCCTTGGAACATATTGGTTTAAAAACGTTTGGCAATCAAATTAAACTAGGAGAATCAAAGGGAAAGATAGTAAGAAAGATTGAGATGCAAGAGCATGTTTGGCTAAAAATCTGCCTTACAAAATGATTCGGGATGAATTAGAAGAAGTGTTTGAAGATAACATGGAAGAATAAAAATATTGCATACACTGAATTTAAAAAAGAAAGTGAGGGCCGAAGATATGGCACAGTGTTAGGTCATTTGCTTTGCATGCTGCTGACCTGGGACAGACCCAGGATCGATCCCCGACATCCCCTATGGTCCCCCAAGCCTGCCAGGAGTGATTTATGAGTGCAGAGCCAGGAGTAATCCCTGAGCACAGCCGGGTGTGCTCCCCCCCCAAAAAAAACAGAAGCTAATGCAGAGTACATCTTAGAAGAAAAATATGGAACAGAGATAGGTAGTGGATTCATTTTCAGTACTACACTGGAAAGGTCAAAAATAAGGACTATATAGGTGTAAAGAATGGGACTTGGAATGGTGGATCAAACGGTCTCTGTTTAGGGGTTGGAGTTATATAGTTCAGTAGGTAGCGTGCTTGCCTGTTACATGCAGTTGATCAGGGTTCAATCCCTGGCATCCCACATGGTCCAACAAGCATGACCAGGAGTAATTTTTGACTACAGATCCAGGAGTAAGTCCTGAACATTGTCAGGTATGACCCCTAAACCAAAAATAAATAAAACCACATAATCTACAACAACACACACCCTCTAGTCTTTTTTTTGGGGGGGGGGTGGGCCACACCCGGCAGTGCTCAGGGGTTACTCCTGGCTGTCTGCTCAGAAATAGCTCCTGGCAGGCACGGGGGACCATATGGGACACCGGGATTTGAACCAACCACCTTTGGTCCTGGATCGGCTGCTTGCAAGGCAAATGCCGCTGTGCTATCTCTCCGGGCCCATACCCTCTAGTCTTAAGCAACTTTTCCTACAGTGCAACAGAAGAAATCCTTTAGGTTTAAGAAGTATTTGGGGGCCGGGTAGGTGGCGCTGGAGGTAAGGTGTCTGCCTTGCAAGCGCTAGCCAAGGAAGGACCGCGGTTCGATCCCCCGGCGTCCCATATGGTCCCCCCCAAGCCAGGGGCGATTTCTGAGCACATAGCCAGGAGTAACCCCTGAGCGTCAAACGGGTGTGGCCCAAAAACCAAAAAAAAAAAAGAAGTATTTGGGGGAGGGGCACATCCATTGATGCTTAGGGGTTACTCCTGGCTCTGTGCTTAGAAATCACTCCTGGCTTGGGGGATCATATGGGATGCCGGACTGGGTCAGCCAAGTGCAAGGCAAATGCCCTACAGCTAAGCCCCAGGTTTAGAAAGTATTTGAGAATGCCTCTAGCTGCTTGGTTCGACCCATTAATAGAACCCTTGAATACACCATGATGGCAGGTCATTTCCTTCATTGTACAAGCTACTTTACAAATGAACTGAGTGCAGTTAGAGAAATAACTACACTACAGAGAGCAGTTAGAGAAATAACTACACTATTGTCACTATCATGACAATGTTAATAAGTGAGAGAAATAGATTGTCTGGAATACAGGCTAGGGGTGGAGGAGGAGGGAGATGGGGGCCACTGGTGGTAAGAATATTGAACTGGTGATGCGGGTGTTCTTTTTATGACTGAAACCCAACTACAAACATGTTTGTAATCATGGTGCTTAAATAAATATATTATTTAAAAATAAATAAAATAAAACATATTAAGAGATCTTTGAAAAAAATGAAAAAACAAAACAAAAAAAAACCTGTCCCAAATCAAAAACACAAATAACTGATTGGAATCATAGATGATGGCTATCCTGGGCTTGTGGCTGACCTCTGAAGTTGGCAGAGGGCCAGTGGGGTCAGTCTTGTGGGACTGAACTTGAACTTGGGAATTCTCCAGTCCTCCTGATTAACTCCAGCGTAGCACTTCGTTAGCTTTGACAATCTTCATTTTTTTTTTTGTTTGTTTTCTTTGGGGGGGGCTTATACATGGCAGTGCCCAGAGCTTACTCCTGGCTCTGTGTGCAAGGATCACTATGAGTGGGGCTTGGGTGATCATATGCGGTGCAGGGATTGAACCAGGGTCAACTGCATGTAAGGAGAACACCATATCCATTGTACTGTAGCTCCAGTCCCAAAAAGAATTGTTTCTTAAGGAAAGGCATTGTAAAATGGGAAATATGCCATCCGGCATTGTAAAATGGGAAATATGATCAAGAGCTCATGGCTCACACATATAAGGTCCTGGGTTACAGTTCCTGAACCACACATATGCGATGGAAATATAAACATGATTGAAATGGTAAAAAAATTAAATACAAGAAAAAATACCATTGGAGCCAGAGCCATAAAACAGTAGGTAGGATACTTGCTTTGCACAGCCTCAGGCCAGGTTTCTAGCACTCAAATGGTGCTCTGAGCCCATCCTAAAGTGTTCCCTGAGAGCAAGCCCTGAGCATGGCCCAGAAATTAAAAACAAAACCAAATATAACCAGAGAAATAAAAGTAGGATAATTTAGGATAAGATTTTGTTGTTGTTTGGGGACCATACCTGTTAATACTCAGGGCTTACTTCTGGATTTACACTTGGGAATTACTTCTAGCAGTGCTCTATAAACCATATAGGATGCAGGGGACTTAATCTAGGTTAGCTGTGTTCAAGAAAATTGCCCTACCCACTATACTATCATTCTGGCCCAGGAAAGAAGTAGTTTATAAGGAAAAGCTTTATCAGGTCTTAGTAGGAACTACACTCTATAGAGTGGTTATATGCACTCCTAGAAGTATTCTGGGACCTTTCACTACTGGGGTTGGAACCCAGGTCTAATATGCAAAATCTGTTTTCAATCTTTCCAGCCATTTCTCCCCAGCCTCTACACTTGACTATTGTTTGTTTATTTGTTTTGTTTTGGGTGGCTATACCTGGAGATGCTCAGTGGTTATTCCTGTTTTTGTATGCAAAGATTAATCCTGGAAGGGCTTAAAAGGCTATGTATGATTCCAGGGAATTGAACCTGGGTTGGCCATATGCAAGACCAATGCCTTATCTGCTGTACTATTGCTCTAGCCTCTACACATGACATTTTTATGGACACTAAGAGATCTGAGACTTTTGTTTATTTGATTAGCCCTGTTTATGTGTTTATGTTGTATTTGCCCTTTGTGTGTGTGTGTGGGGGGTTGGGGCCACTCCCAACGGTGCTCAGGGGTTACTCCTGACTCTGAACTCAAAATTTACTCCTGGCAGGTTCAGGAGACCATATGGGATGCTGGGAATCGAACCCGGGTCATGCCTTGCATGCAAGGAAAACACCTTGCTGTCATTGAGGTACTGTAGTTGCCCTCTGGCTACCATAATTATTGTATGTAAATCCAAAATCAGGAATATAATAGAAACTAACCTCAATATTTTTAAGAAACAAAATATGGTATTATTTTGTTCAATGGCAAGTAAATGTAATGTAATGTTAAACATTATAACATTTTAAACATGTTTAAAATGGTATGTTTAAAATGTAATGTTTCGGATCTGTTATTCTTGAGAGCACAGAGTCAAGAGTAATTCCTGAGCCTTCTCAGATGTGGCCAAAAAGTAAAATAAAATAAAATAAAATAACCATTTTATTTGTGGAAATTTCCACTGAAAGTCAACAAATGTCTTGAGAATCAGAAGAGCACTTTATTTTGCTAGATGACCCAGTTGACCAGAGTGGGATCCAAACAAAGCCAAGAAGTTCTTTTATAAAATAGCTCAAGGGGGGAGGGATGGGGCATTTGCTGGCAGCTGACAGGAAAGTACAGAAGCAGAAAATCTCAAGCATGTTATTTTGCAAAGCAGAGGCTGGACTACCTCAAGGACATGAGCACATTTGGAGTACATTCCAGGTTATAAAGCAATACTTTGAGTATCTCAAGGACATCCTGAATGCACTTCAGTTAGGTCATGTCGCCCCGACTCAGCTGTTCCTTGGTGACTACTTCTCTCTGACATTAACCTGCTTGAAGTTAACCTGTATGAAATATGGTCCTGCGTCTCTTTTCCTCCTCATTTTGAAAAATGCATGTCTTTAGATGTGTCATCTTAGTTATAATCATTTTTCCTACATGTGTTTATCAGAACGAACTCATCTAAACAAGGAAAATAACTGACTGGGTCTCACATGGTTTTGTTGCTAATGCAGACAGCAAAATGGAGTCTCTTTTGCTTAACTAGAATTCACCAAAAATGTGGTTATTATCAATTAAACTGATATAAAAGGTTAGAGATTTCAATAAAATGATAGAAAATTTTTCTATCACTAACAAATAATTCATCTCTGATTTGGATAATTTAAAGCTTTAGAACTGGATTAAATATGAAGTAATAGAAAAAAGGATTATTTCAGGCATCTAAATTGATAGAATTACGATTCCATTCCATAGTCTCCCTCATCCATGGGCTTTAAGAAAACTAAAAGAGATTATTATAATAATATCCAGAGACAATAGAGAGGAGGGCTGGAAGGACCGGCCCACAAAGAGTGGTGAGTTCAGTTAGAGAAATAACTACACTGACAACTACCATGACAATGGTAGTTAATGAGAGAAATAAAATGCCTGTCTGGAAGACAGGGGATGGGGAGAAGAAGGAGATAGGGGGGATTAGTGGTGGGAAGGTTGCGCTGGTTAAGAGGGGTGTTCTTTTTTATAACTGAAATCCAACTACCAACTGTTTGTAATCATGGTGATTAAATAAAGATATTAATTAAAAATAAAATAAAATGTGTAAAGGAAAAGAATTAAAAAAAATCCATTCCAGAAAGATACTGAAGCTACAATACTGGGGTGTTTTTTATTGGCAGAGGACACACCTGGCTGTGGGGACAAATCTGGCTCTGGGGACTGGGATCACTCTTGTTGAATCTTAGGGGGCCTTATGGGGTGATTGGGATTGAACCTAGGTCATTTGCATACAAGCTCCCTACCCAGTGTACTTTCGCTTTTAACTTAATACTGCACCTTAAAAAATCTTATTGTAGAGGATTCCATTTTATTTTATTATTTTAGAGAATGGTATGCTTATTTTATTTTATAGGATATATAGAGAGGTGATATGCTCAGGGGCTATTCCTGGCTCTGTGCTCAGGAGTGACCTCTCGTGGTGATCAGCACAACACCATAGGCAGTGCTGAGGCTAGAAAAGTCAACTCCAAGCAGAACTCCTTTTTTTTCTTTTTTCTTCTTTTCTTTCTTTCTTTTCTTTATTTCTCACTCTTGTGGTTATTATTTGGTAATTGTTTTTGCTGCTGGGTGCTTCTTTTTTTGGTAGTTACTGTCTTTTTTAAACTGTTGGGTTTTTTGTTGTTGTTGTTGTTGTTGTTATGTTTTTCTTTTTCTTTTTTTTGTCTTCTTCCAGCAGAACCACACAACTTGAACCATCTTGTTCTGCCTCATGAATTGAGGGGGAAAACAAAAACGAACAGTACCAGGACCAAACAGCCATATGAGCATTGAGTGGAATTAAAAAATGATCAGACTTAAACACCAAACCCCAAATCAACAACAACAGAATCGGTACCCCAGCTACAAAAAGCTATACAGAGAGGGGAACAGTTACACTAGCACTCCAGGGGGCAAAGGAGGGAGATATGGGATGCATGCTAGGAAAAGGGGTGGAGAAAGGACAACCATGGTGGTGGGAATGGCCCTGATTCATTGTCACTATGTGCCTTAAATATTACTGTGAAAATACTTACCTGGCAGGGGAGATACCATGATCACAAAGGTGGTTTCCCCAAGGTTAGGCTTATCCACTGCACTCCTGATGTGCTGACCCCTGCGATTTCCTCAAATGTGGGAAATTCGACTGCATAATCTGTGGTAGTGGGGCACTGCATTCGCACTCTCCCCTAAAAGAAAAAAATATTACTGTGAAAGATTTGTTATTCACTTTTTGGTCACAATAAAAATTATTATTATTAAAAAAAAAAGAAAAGTCAACTCTAGTATTCAAAAACAGCTCTTCTAGGCTGACACAAGTGGGTCTTGCTTTTTTTATTTATTGTAATACCTTCTGCCTTTTTCTTCTTTTTGTCTTCCAAGCAATGCACAGGGAACAATGGCAATACATAGGAGTGGGGGTTATACCAAGGATCAAATTGGGGGTTTCTGCATGTAAGGTATGTGCTCCAGCCCTGTGAGCTATCTTCCTGGGTCCCACTGCTGATTTTTCATTGAGGGAATTGATTCCATTTTCATGGAATTATTAACGAGATTAAATTTAAGACTGAAATTTTGTTGATTTTTTTTTGGTTAACACTGTGGTTTTTATTGTGAAGAGAGAGAAGGTTTGTGTTCCAGAGGACATGGGCTTCTCCAGAGTAGAAAGGGACATAGAGACAAGCAAGTGAGATACAAGTTCAGTGGAGAATACTGGCTTGAAGAGCAAGTCCAACTCCTCCTTTCTAATTTATCTTCTGTTCCTTTGTTTCTACCTTCTTTCAAGTTCATTGACAATTGACTATGTTAGCATTCTTTACTCTAAATTGTTTTGTTTTGTTTTGTTTTTGATCACACCTGGCAGCATTCAGGGGTTTCTCCTGGCTCTACACTTAGAAATCGCTCCTAAAAAAAAAAAGAAAGAAAAAAAAAAAACACCACCGGGAAAGTAAAGGATCCTGAGCAATGTCTAGAGTTGATCCCATGACAGTATGCTCCAAGGACGGAGAAATCCCATATCTCTTAGGCCAAGTGAATTCTTTTTCGAATGACCCCAATATTTACTGTGCCAGTGCAGGAGGGAAAAAAAACAAAAATACAAAAAGCACAAAACCTTGGTTATTTTTTTGATATAAATATATATTACCTTCATTTATTATTGTTATTATTATTTTTGACTTACCAATCTATTTTGGTCGATTTCTCTGTTTGGGTGTGATTATTGAAAGTGTAGTCCCCAATTATACTTATTTTTTTATTTATTTATTTTTTTTTCTCTTCCTTTCTTCTCTTTCGTTATGTGCTATGCCATGTTTCTTAATTCAAGACCATGGCGTGATTTTTTTTTGTCTGTTTTTGTTTTATTTTTTTTCTACTTGTTTGTTTGTTTGTTTTGTCTGCTCTGTGTGGTGCTTATCGATATAGCTGGAGCCCTCACTGGATATTTGACACTTCTTTTGGTACTAGTGGAGTGTTTCACCTACTTTTTCTCCATCTCCCAGATTGATGATGAGAGCTTTTAGAAGGACTCCGCCCATTTTCGGGGTATTAGACTCTTACCCCAGTTTATTGCTTTTTTCTCCTTCAAACAAAACCACGCAACTTGAACTAGCTAGTCCTGACTCCAGATAGAGGGGGAAATAAGGGAGGCATCAGGACCAAACAGGTGCAAGACTACTAAGTAGTGGGTTAGATACAGAGGGGACCACATATTCTAGCCGCCCTGGGGTGAGGGAAAAGGAAAAGGGAGGTAGGATAGAAACGGAGGCGTAGGGATTACAATTTGGCGATGGGAATCCCCCCTGATTTTATGTAAATATGTACCTAAAATATTATTGTCAACAATATGTAAGCCACTATGATCAAAATAAAAATTTATATTAAAAAAAAAAAAAGAAATCGCTCCTAGCAGGCTCAGGGGACCATATGGGATGCCGGGATTCTTTTTTTTTTGTTTTTTTGTTTTTGGTTTTTGGGCTACACCCGGTGGTGCTCAGGGGTTACTCCTGGCTGTCTGCTCAGAAATACCTCCTGGCAAGCACGGGGGACCATATGGGACACCGGGATTCAAACTAACCACCTTTGGTCCTGGATCGGCTGCTTGCAAGGCAAACGCCGCTGTGCTATCTCTCCGGGCCCGGGATGCTGGGATTCTAACCAAACGCCCTTCTGCTATGCTATCTCTCCTCTCTGGCCCCAATTGTTTTTAGTTTTAACCTTTGAATTTTTGACTGATTATCCAAGGGATTGTAATACACAACTTGAGACTGCCTAAATCAACGTAAAGATTATGTATTATTCTATACATATACATACATACATACATACATATGTATAATTAAACCTAGGGCCTCATACATGCGACACACTGCTCTAGCACCCTTCATACTCAATTTTTATGCATTAATTTTTCTGTCTTTTTGTTTCGGTTTTAGGCAAAAACAGTAATTGGTATCCAGGATTTACTCCTAGCTGTTTGCTCAGAGATGACATTGGCATGTTTCAGGGGACCATATGGGGTCCCAGGGATCAAACCTAAGTCAGCAGTGTGCAAGGGCAAGTACAAAGCCATAATGCTCTATACCTGCACATCATCTTTTAAATACCAATTTCTAATTTAAAATTTTTAAGTCATTGCAAAAACTGGACTACTCTAGCATTTATAGATGTGAAGACTTACAGATTAAGACTTTTAATTGCTACAATATGGTCTTCCTTATAGTAATTTTTTTCAGTGACACATTTTATAGATCATTGGATTGAAATATAAACTTTTTTTTGGTTTTTGGGCCACACCTGGCATTGCTCAGGGGTTACTCCTGGCTGTCTGCTCAGAAATAGCTCCTGGCAGGCACGGGGGACCATATGGGACACTGGGATTCGAACCAACCACCTTTGGTCCTGGATCTGCTGCTTGCAAGGCAAACGCTGCTGTGCTATCTCTCCAGGCCCGAAATATAAACTTTTATTGTTTTTGTTTTGGGGCCACACCCGGTGATGCTCAGGGGTTTTAATCCAGGCTATGTGCTCAGAAATTGCCCCTGGCTTGAGGGACCATATGGGACGCCGGAGGATCAAACCATGGTCCGTTGTGCAAGTCAAACGCCCTACCACCTGTGTCACTGCTCCGGCCCCTGTAATATAAACTTATGTAAGTTCGATGATTAACATTTTAGTAAAATTAGATTTTTCCCAAAAGATTTTGGAAGCCATTTGATGTAGCAGAAGTCTCATGCCCCCATCTCAGGGGATTGGAGGGAAGTGGATCTGGAAGCAAATGCTGATGCAGGAAATAATCCACATACACTTAAGGGGATAAAACAGGTTCAGGAATTTCCATACGCAGCAGCCTTCTACTCATCAGAACCAGATAGCTCAGTGGTGGAAAAACCAAAAGCACAAGCACTTTTTCCCAGAGACCAAGGGGTCTCTCTTAGGAAGCACAAGACCACACCTTGGGTGTAGAACAGGTGGTCTAAGACATCAATCCAAAGGATGCTTCAATCCAAAGGTACTTCCGATCAATGAGAAACAAGCATATCCTGAATAGGATGGAAACCGGTTAATCCAACCATTTAAGAAATTCATTTAACATGGAGACCCAAATCAACTCTTGAGACAAAAAAATCCAAGATCACTATTTAGTAGTGGTGGTGGTGGTGGACGTCGTCATCGTCATAGTCATCATCATCATCCTCATCATCGTCATCGTCGTCATCGTCATTATCGATACAGTGCGGTAGCAAGAAAGATCCAAAGACTACATGATGGGAGAACTGATCCACATAACTAAGTTAGGGGGTGAGAGGGAGGAATATTGAAGTTCTTGAGGGAAGGAGATGGGTACACTGAAAGTGGGTATAGTATTGGAACTATGTCCACGAGAAAACATTATTAAGAATTTAAGGGGGGCCAGAGCAGTAGTGCAGTGGCCGGGCTCTTGCCTTGCACATGGCTGACCCAGAACGAACCTCAGTTCGATCCCCCCGCGTCCCATATGGTCCCCCCAAGCCAGGAGAAATTTCTGAGCTCATAGCCAGGAGTAAAGCCTGAGAGTCACTGGGTGTGGCCCCAAAGCAAAAAATAATCATTTGAGGTGGGTGCAGTTGGATCACACCTAGCAGTGTTCAGGGCTTACTCCTGGCAGTTGGAATAATAGGAATAAAACCCAAATCAGTTCCATGCAAGGCAAGCACCTTATTCACTGGCCCCTTTTGATATTGTTTAAAATGTTTACACTCCATTTATAAGCTAATCACATTTCCCTTTTTTTTTGATGCTCAGGGGTTACTCCTGGCTAAGCCAGAAATTGCCCCTGGCTTGGGGGGACCATATGGGACGCCGGGGGATTGAACCGCAACCCGTCTTACGCTAGCACTTGCAAGGCAGACACCTTACCTCTAGCGCCACCTCGCCGGCCCCAATATCTACTTCTATATGGATAATATACTGAGGTATCAAATTAGAAAGTGAATGGGGAAAATGTACCTCTCAGATAAGGAATGGGTTAGGGTCTGGGGCATCAAAGACACAAAAGGGGGGGTCACATGATGGGGAAGGGTGACTCAGGACAAAGAGCAGGTGGTTGAGTCTAGGTAGCTCACTCCAAAGACAAAAAGAGCTTTGTATGTTGCTGTCCCTGGTTTCACCTCCAGCAGCACAGGCCCCCTGGAACACCAATGGGTGTGGCCTCCAAGCAAAGAGAAAAATAGGGGCTGGAGCGATAGTAAAGTGGGTAGGGTGCTTACCTTACATGGTTCCAACTCCAGTATACCATATGGTTTTCTGAGTCCACTAGGAGTGATCTCTGAGTGAAAAATCAGGAGTAATCTTTAAGAACAGCCAGATGTGGCCCAAAAACCAAAAGGAAAAATAGAGCAGATGCTCTGTCATTAGATAGTGGTCCTGCCTGTATAGATGGTTTCCTCAAATTAGAGATTATTTGGTTATTTCTGGAAATGGAGGCTGTAGTTTGAAGGCTAAGGTACTGGGTTTGATCTCTAATACTGGCCAAAAACCTACTTCTGGCAATGGCTCTAATTCTAAGTCATACTCTAGATTTTATTTTATCTAAGGGATAAATTATCTATCTAGGGACTGGGAAGTTTCTTTTTGTAATTGAATCCACGAATTACAAAGTTTTTTCATGGTTGAGTTTCAGACATGCAATGTTCCAACATCAGCCCCCTCACCAGTGTTCCCTTGGGAGTGATAAGTTTGTAGGATCTGCAGGACCTAGATTGATTTTATCACTAAATAATCCACATTGTGAAAGTGACAAATTCCAGGAAAGCCTGTTCTGGACAAGTTGGGTACTTTATTTTTTGCTTGTTTTTTTTTTGGGGGGGGCACACCCAGTGATGCTCAGGAATTACTCTTGACTATGCGCTCAGAAATAGCTCCTGGCTCGGGGGACCATATGGGATGCAGGGGGATGGAACTGTGGTCTGTCCTAGGTCAGCCGCATGCAAAATAAATGCCCTACAGCCTGTGCCACTGCTTTGGCCCCAAGTTGGGCACTTCTTATGGACGCCTATTCATCAAAGATAAGGAATGGAATTATGTTCCCTTTTGGATCATGTAAGACTTCTGCCCCCTGTGGTGCTTTGTGAACTATGAGATGCTAGAGATGAAGCCCAGTGTTCCTGCATGCAAAGTCCTTGGTTTTCTTCTTTGCCAATTTATATTCTTGCCAATAATGCCTCAGTTTGTATGCAGCTGTCCCGTGGCTTTTAGATGACCCCTATAAAAGAACACAGATGGCAATCTCTCTCACACACTTATACATACTCACACACATTATCCCCAGGGGACAGCCAGCATGGTGGACTGGATAACAGCCATTTTTAGGGGGGCAGATAGATAGCTCATGTCCAGGGCTCTGGATTTGATCCCCAGCACTACATAGCCTCCCTCTCACTGACAACATTGCTGAACAGACCTTCCAAACAAAATCCATGTGATATCTGTTTACCCTGAAAGGGAACTGTCCAATTCATATGAATGCTGAGTGGAACATCCCAGATATAGCTGCTGATATGATCTGTATCCAAGCCAGCCATGGAGGAAGGCTTTATGTAGACTGAGCCACTGAATGTGCTAATTTTTTAGATCTTACTAAATAGAATAGCAAAAGAGAGGAGGGCTGGAAGGTCCAGTTCACGACATGAAGCTCACCACAACGAGTGATGAGTGCTGTTAAAGAAATAACTACATTAAGAACTATCCTGGGGCCGGGCGGTGGCGCTGGAGGTAAGGTGCCTGCCTTATCTGCGCTAGCCTAGGAGACGGACCGCGGTTCGATCCCCCGGCGTCTCATATGGTCCCCCAAGCCAGGAGCGACTTCTGAGCGCATAGCCAGGAGTAACCCCTGAGCGTTACCGGGTGTGGCCCAAAAACCAAAAAAAAAAAAAAAAAAAAAAAAAAAGAACTATCCTAACAATGTGAATGAATGAGGGAAGTAGAAAAAGCCTGTCTCGAGTACAGGTGGGGGTGGGGTAGGAAGGAGGGAAATTTAAGACATTGGTGATGGAAATGTTGCATTGGTGAAGGGGGGGTGTTCTTTACATGACTGAAACCCAACTACAATCATATTTGTAATCATGGTGTTTAAATAAAAATATATAAAAATATAATGGGAAAGGGGGTATCTTTTATTTTTCTAAGGGCAAACCCCATAGTACTTACTCCTAAATCTGTGCTCAGACATTGGGGATCATTCCTTGTTAGGTTACACCTTATTTTACCCAAAACAAAGATCATCCCTGGTTCCTTTGTGTTTACAGCTTGGTTTTACCCCCCAAACTGAGATTGTCTTACATGTAAACTTGGTTTGCATTTTTTTTGTGGTTTTTGGGTCACACCCGGCAGTGCTCAGGGGTTATTTCTGGCTCCAGGCTCAGAAATTGCTCCTGGCAGGCACGGAAGACCGTATGGGACTCCGGGATTCGAACCGATGACCTCCTGCATAAAAGGCAAACGTCTTACCTCCATGCTATCTCTCTGGCCCCTTGCATTTTTCATTTTTGTGGGTCACACCTGGCAGCACTCAGGAGTTACTCCTGGCTCCACGCTCAGAAATCACTCCTGGAAGGCTCGGGGGACCATATGGGACGCCGGGATTTGAACCAATGACCTGCATGAAAGGCAAATGCCTTAACTCCATGCTATCTCTCCGACCCCACGTGTAAACTTGGAAGGTACTGGTTCAGGATAGCCTGAGCTCTCTGTCCTTACTCTGTTCTTACTGCCCCACCTGGGAGTGGTCTCTGTACTCAATAAAATGACAGTTCTGGCAGAGAGCTATCAATACGAGGTAGAAGATTGACATATTATACATGTTTCACACTCAGCCTGGTTTGCATTTTTCATGTGAGAACTGATTCAGATTTATTCACCTGGGGTTGGAGATACAGCACATGGGATAGTGATTTTACAATTCCTGGCAGGGACTGGGGGACCATCGGGGATGCCGGAAATAGAGCCCAGATTAGGCTTGTGAAAATCTTGGACCCTGTCCACTGTACAATTTCTGTGGTCTGGGCTTCATTTATTTGATACCTAATAACCTATAAAACCAAACAAAAAATTTGAGAGCCTGAATGAATTTATTCTTCCAACTTAACCATCATAGAGCAATCAAAGTCCTCTTCCTACCAAGAAGGAAATATTTAAGTGTCACTACTTTTTTTTTCCAAGTTTATTATTGAGGGGGGCCAGGGTGAAAAAAGAGACATGGTGCCTCTTTGAGGATCTTGGATGCCTAAGTGAGCAAAGGCCAAGCAAAGGCACTCTTCCCTTTCTTTTCATTTTTTTTTTTAATTTTTATTTTGAATATAGTGGCTTACATATCTTTCACAGTAGTATTTTAGGTACATATTAACATTGAATCTGGGGAATACCCACCACCAAATTTGTCCTCCCCCTTTCCCCATTCCCTTTCTGCAACATATATCCCCCACCATCACCCCCAGGCTGCTAGGGTAGGAGGTCCCCTCTTTTTCTAGCTTACTATCAGTGATCATACATCTGTTTGGTCCTGGTGCCCTCCCTTGTTTCTCCCTCTATTTGAGAGGCTAACCTAGATAAATCGAGTTATGTGGTTTTCTTTGAGGGAAAGAAAGGCAATAGAATGGGGTACCCTTTCTTTTCTTAATTAAATAATATATTTATTAAGCACCATGATTACAAACATGTTTGTACTTGGGTTTCAGTCATAAAAAGAATACGCCCTTCACCAGTGCAACCTTCTCATCACCAATGCACCCATCTCCCTCCTTCCCCACCCCTACCTGTCTTCGAGACAGGCATTCTATTTCTCTCACTAACATTGTCATGATAGTTATAGGTGTTGTTATTTATCTAACTGCACTCACCACTCTTTGTGGTAGCTTCATATCATGGGCAGTCCTTCCAGCTGGAGCTATTGTACAGCAGGTAGGGCATTTGCGTTGCATGCGACAGACCTGTGTTTTATCCCTGGCATCCCATATGATCCCCGAACACTGTCAGGAGTAATTTTTGAGTGCAGAGCCAGTAGTAACTCCTGAGCATCACCAGTTATGTCCCACAAACAAGCAAACAAACAAACAAAACAAAACCAAAAAATAAAAAGAATAGAAAAAGAAGAGGGTTGAAGAAATAATACAGGAAGTAAAGTGCTAGACTTCTCTGCAATCAACTATAGTTAGACTCTCTAGCATTATCAGGAGTCACTCTTGAGAACAGAGCCAGGAACAGCTCCTGAGCACAGCCAAGTATGACCTAAAAATAAATAAGGTGGCAAAGCAAATAGTGATGGAGTGAAAAAAAAGAGGATTCAAAAAGAAGAGTCTGGGGCCGGAGAGATAGCATGGAGGTAAGGCGTTTGCCTTTCATGCAGGAGGTCATCGGTTCGAATCCCGGCGTCCCATATGGTCCCCCGTGCCTGCCAGGAGCAAGCAATTTCTGAGCCTGGAGCCAGGAATAACCCCTGAGCGCTGCCGGGTGTGACCCAAAAACCACCAAAAAAAAAAAAAAAAAAGAAGAGTCAAAATGCAGTGGGCATTGTCTCATAAGGCTCGAAGTCTTTAGATGGTTAATAAAGGGGATAGGATGGGATGGAGAGATAGCACAGTGAAGGGGGTGTTTGCCTTGTATGTGGCCAACCCAGATTCGATTCCTGGCATCCCATATGGTCCTGGGAGCCTACCAGAAATATTTTATGAGTGCAGAGCCAGGAGTAGCCCCTGAGCACTACCGGGTGCGACCCCAAAACAAACAAACCAAAAAAGGAGGTGAGAGATAAAGACTTCAACTGGTTGAGCATAGATTTGTATGCAGGAGACCAGAGATCCATCCCCCTGACCACATGGTCACCCTGAGCATTGCTGGGAGTGACCTGTAAGCAGAGTCTAGAGTAGTACCTGGGAACCATTGAGTATGTCTCATATAAAACAAAACCACCATTCTCAAATAAAAAAAGAAGAAAGTGAATGGACAAAATGGACATTGGCAGCATTAAAACAAGACTTTTAACATTGTACTACAAAAGTTGAGTGGTCTAAAGGAACCATGCTGGTTCCTCAACAGTAAAGTGCCCCCCAAACAAGTCCAGTCAACATGCCACTCAGGACAGATAATTAAAGAGTGATGATCCCACGACTTCCTTAGCCCAGTTGTTCTTTTTACTTATGCAATTATCTGATTCATAGATAAGGGAGAGCATCTGGTATCTGTCCTGACTTACTTCACTTAACATAATTTCTTCCAATTCTATCCAAATTGTAGTGGATTGCATGATTTCATTCTTTGTGGCTGCTTAGTATTCTATTGGGACAGGCTGGGAGTGGGAGGGAGGGAACCTGTAGACATTGATGGAGGAAAGTCAGCACTGGTCTTGGAATTAGTGTTGGAACTTTGTATGCCTCAAATTCTATTATGAACACATTTGTAAATTACAACCTTGAGATTTTAAAAAACACACATATATAGATATGTATATATATGCTATATACAGATAGCATAGAGAGTTGGGCACTTCCTTGCATGTGGCCAACTGACCCAATTTCTATCCATGGCATCACATATGGTCCCTCGAGCCCACCAGAAGTGATCTCTGAGCACAGAGCCAGGAGTAAGTCCTGAGAATAGTTAGGTGCAGCCCCCAAACAAAACTTTCTATTTGAAAAAATAAAATAATAAAAATGTATAAAAGCCTGAAGGTCAAGATAACAATGAAAAATCTAAAGTCCTTATACATATGGCTAAGGTTCATGGTTCAACAGATGCATCAAACTAAAGAAGAGCATGGTGACCAAGGTCCCTTAGTTTTAAACTTTTTTTTGGTTTTTGGGCCACACCTGGTGATGCTCAGGGGTTATTCCTGGCTATGTGTTCAGAAATTTCCTTTGAATATTTCTTTTAGATATACTCCTTTAATAGGCATAACCATTATTGAATATCTTCTTATGTAGTGGCAACTTTCCCTATCCTTGGGATCCATTCAATATGGAATACTAGTAGATAAGTCTCTGTTCAGAGTTCATGTAAGCAAAAGGCTCTGGGGACTGTTGGTCTTGACACCTTGGCCCCCCACTTGTATTAGTAATATCTTGTGATAATGTCCCTTTTTGCATAGGCATATTAACATGGGAAAGGTTAATAGATGCAAACAAGTTCTTATCTAATAGAGATAGGAACACAAATTTTTATACTTCAGTGGGACCTTACACCCTAAATACTTGGCAGAGTGACTTGGCTTAGACTCCAGTTGACTGGACATTGACTATTCACCCCTGAACCATGGATACCACCTACGGAAACAAACATGGCTTCCCACATCAGCACCAGGAACATAAATTCTACCAAGGAAGGCCCCACTACCACCATGGCACTGGTTTATTCCAAGGACAGTTCTTATATCACCCTGACAATCGGGCAACAACAATAGTCTCTTTTAGGGCAGAACTCTCTGCAATGCTAACTGATGGTGAGATGGAACCAGAAGATACTACACACCACCCGGACTTCAACATAGGACCTATACAGAGACCAAGATCTATAACTACAATTACCTGACAGCAACAACTGTGAGGGTGAAGAGCTGACCACCAAGAATGACTATGGGATTGGACAACCTAGTATGCCTGGAGCCTTGAGTTGGACTTATGCCAAAATACTTCAGGGGTAAGATTTCCCTGTTGTTTGGGCCAAAGGTCTTCCCAATTCATTCCATATTTTACTGTGCCTATGCAAACAACATCTGCCTCCCACACATCGTTTTTCTTTCTTTTTTTTGTATCTCCCATTTCTAAAGAAAAAAAGGGAGCATACTAAACCTTTTGCTATTGTTACAACTTTATTGGTGATACAATAATTTCCACAAAGATAACTGCTAATGAACTCTCTTCCCTTCTTTTTGCATCTTTTTTTAAATTTTAATAACTTCACTTTCTGTCATCCTGAAACAAATGTATTATGATCAGTTATGTCAACTATGTGATGCATTTTCTTTTAATAAATTTTAAAAAATTAAAAAAAAAAGAAATTGCTCCTGGCTTGGGGAACCATATGGGACACTGGGGATCAAACCAAGGTCTGTCTTGGGTCAGTCACATGCAAGGCATGCGCTTTCGCTCCGGTCCTTCTTAGTTTAATCTTTAAGGACCCAAAACCTCCTTCACAGAGGGACTAATATGGTCCGGGGTGGCAAAAGGTCACAAAAACTGAGGTTGCCAGAGGAGGATGGAGTGGGGTGTCATGCCTGCTGTCTACCTAGCACTAAAAGAGTGGGAAAGAATATATGGAAGAATCCTTGGGGCCGGAGAGATGGCACTAGAGGTAAGGTGTCTGCCTTATAAGTCCAAGGAAGGACCAGGGTTCGATCCCCCGGCGTCCCAGATGGTCCCCCCAAGCCAGGGGCAATTTCTGAGCGCTTAGCCAGGAGTAACCCCTGAGCATCAAATGGGTGTGGCCCCCCAAAAAAACAAAATAAAAAATATATATGGAAGAATCCATCAGTGTCGTAAAGTAAGTGTGTGGGGAGCGGCCAATGACTTGATCACATGGTCAGCTAGCAGGACAATGAAAACCTGGAATTAAGGAGAGCCAGTGGAGAGAGTGAAGGAGACAGGCACCTCTACATATACGATCTGAGTGGTCTTTGTTTATGTGATCTGATTGGCTGCTCTGTGTAACAAATTAGATTGATCTTTTTTCACCTTTGAAAAATATTAACACCTTTGTTAAGATTAGACAAAGCCAATCACACAACAGCAGCTGGGATACATGTAGTATATAAGCACAAGTCATGATTGGCTAAGTATTGTGATCCTGGATGAGAAAACTAGTTGAGAAGCTTCTGCTGGAAAGAAGTCATGGAAGGAGAGCTGTTGGCAACAAACAACTGTTGGAAGCTATTAAAAAGGCTACTGCTCAAAAAAGCTACTGCAATAAAGGAGATGCTACTGGAGAGCTTCTGTTCTAAACAGGGGTACCTCTTGTGAGCTGCAAATAAAAACGGTGGCCCTGGCAAAGACTTACTCCAAAGAGGGTTCTCTTAACAACCAGATGACTTGGCAACAGCAACAACCTGCTTTCAGGGCAGGGCTCTCCGCATTGCCCTCTAATGGTGAGGTGAAAATAGAGGACGCTCCACATCATCCTGACTTGGATGTAGGAGATGCACAGAAACCAGGATCTTTAACTACAGAAACCTGACACCCAAAACAGCAATTGTGCAAAAAAAGTTTTACTGGAACCACAGAGAATGTCTTAGGGGTAGGACAACCTAGTATGCCTGGAGCCCATATTTGGTCTTATGCCAGAATACTTCAGGGGTAAGGCCTCCTTGTATTTAGGCCAAGGCTTTTTCTATTTCCCCCATATTTTGATGGGCCTATGCAAACAACAATTGCCACTCTCACACCGTTTTTACTGTATTTCTTTTCTTTTCTTTCTTTCTTTCTTTCTTTCTTTCTTTCTTTCTTTCTTTCTTTCTTTCTTTCTTTCTTTCTTTCTTTCTTCCTTCCTTCCTTCCTTCCTTCCTTCCTTCTTTCTTTCTTTCTTTCTTTCTTTCTTTCTTTCTTTCTTTCTTTCTTTCTTTCTTTCTTTCTTTCTTTCTTTCTTTTTCTTTCTTTTTTGTTTTGTTTTTGGGCCACACCCGGCGATGCTCAGGGGTAACTCCTGGCTGTCTGCTCAGAAATAGCTCCTGGCAGGCACAGGGGACCATATGGGACACCGGGATTCAAACCAACCACCTTTGGTCCTAGATTGGCTGCTTGCAAGGCAAACGCCGCTGTGCTATCTCTCCGGGCCCTTTACTGTATTTCTTTAACTCTTATACTTAAAATAAAAGAGCTTACTAAACCTTTTGCTAGTATTTTAAAGAGTTCATTGTTGATTCAATAATTTTCAAAGATATACTTGCTATTGAACTTTTTCTTCTTTCCTTTATCTTCCATATCTTTAGTTTTTTTTTAATAACTTTGCTTTTGGTCATCTTGAAACAAATGTATTAGAATCAGTTATGTCAAGTATATGATGCATTTTCTTTAAATAAATTTAATCTTTTAAAAAGCTGAAGTACTAAAGACAAGCAGTAGTTGGCTGGTATGCTATTCTTCCTTGCCATCCCCAAGAAATCAGAGGCTAGATTTAGTCCTTTGTGCTGTAATAATAGCACAGGGGGTTAAGGAGCCCATGCTGGTTAAAATCCCCAGCACTTCATAGGAATCCGAACTTTGCCAAGGATCCCTCCTGAGCACAGAGCCAGAAATAGTCCCTGAGTGCCTCCAGCTGTGGCCCAAAACCGACACAAAAAGTGATGTCCCCCGAATTTTGGTTTTCTGGGGGGTCTGGGGATGGGGGCTGTGTAAGATGTGACTATTGCTCTTGCCAAAGGCTGAAGAGGAAACTCTAGTTTCTGTTTCCTCTGTGATAAGGTGGTTAAAAGATCAGGGCTGGAGGGACAAGTCCTTGAAACAGGAATGATTCTTTTTGTTTTAAAAGTTTTGATTGATTGGGGCCTGAGAGATAGCACAGCGGTAAGGTGTTAGGTGTTAAGTAAGGTAAAGTGTTCTGCCTTAGACGCAGAAGGACGGTGGTTCAAATCCCGGAATCCCATATGGTCCCCTGTGCCTGCTAGCAGCAATTTCTAAGCAGAGAGCCAGGAGTAACCCCTGAGCGCTGCCGGGTATGACCCAATAAAAAATTTATTTTGATTGATTGGTTTCTGGGCTACACTTGGTGGTACTCAGGGTCACTCCTGGCTTTATGCTCAGAAATTGCCAGTGGCAGACTGGGGGACCCTATGGGATGCCAGGAATCAAATCCGGTTCTTCCCAGGTTGGCCGCATGCAAGGCAAATGCCTTACCACTGTGCTATCTCTCTGTGGCCCCAACAGGAACGATTCTTCAGCTTTGGGCTGGTGATGGTGGGAAATGTTACTGGATCTCAGGGGATCAAGCAGTGTGGGACATGCAGCCCTTTGAACTGTCTCCCTACCCTGGAACAGTGAGTCCTTTGGGGAGTAGGGGCTCTAACTGATGGTGGTCAGGGGCTACTCCTGCCTCATCTCTGGGATATATGGTGCTGGGGATCCAGTACATGTAGGTTGCCTGCAAGGCAACTATACTAACTCTTCACACACACAAATACACACAAACAAGAGTCATGAGTTATGCACATATGTGGTTGAGGCTGACCTGGAAGGTTAAACTGCTGAAATTCAATACTATTGTATCTGAACAAAAAATTCGTTGAAATCATCCAGAAGGGCTGGAGCAATAGGACAGCTGGTAGGGTGATTGCCTTCCACACAGACAACCCACTTTCCACCAGGAATGATTCCCTGAGCTGAGAGCCGCGAGTAAGCCCTGAGCACTGAAGGGTGTGGCCCCAAACTCCTAAAAAATCATCCATAAGGAGAGTTATAAACATGGAAACATAGATCAGCTCTGTCCCCTGTCCTTGTTCCTCTGTCTCATGTCTGAAACAGCCCTCTGGTCAAACTTGCTGTACTCGTCGAATATAAATACTGTACCACAAAAATCTATTTTTTTGTTTTTTTGAGCCACACCTGGGGTGACACTCAGGATTTACTCCTGCCTTGGGGGATCATATAGGACACCGGGGGAATCGAACCTCGGTCCATCCTAGGTTATCGCTGGCAAGACAAACGCCCTACCCGCCTGAGCTACCTGAGCCACCTGAGCCACCGCTCCGGCCCATCCACCTTTAAATCTTGAAGAAAGTACCTGGTACCTGGGTGTTTGGGGCTCTGAAAAGGAGAAAAGAGACTCCAGAAGTCGAGCTTTTCATACACAGCCGAGCTCTGGCCCTCATGTTAGGAAGCCAGGAACGGAGGGGAAATGTCTGGGTTTGCAGCGCCACTTGCTGTTCGGTCTGTGGTTGCAAGGGGCTGGCCTGGCGCCGGAGAAGAGCCGCTGACCGGCTCCAGGCAGGGCCTCTCAGCTCTAGCTGTTGCACTGCTTGCCTGGGTTCCTGACAGCCTTGAGTTTTTGTTTGGGGGGGGGGCACATCCAGCAATGTTCAGGGCATACTCCAGTCTCCACATTCAGGAATCTCCCCTCCTGAGTACCTGTGGGGTTTAGGTGATCATATTAACAGCCAATAGGGGGGTTCCGACTACGACTCAGAATCATGCTTCTCTCTCTCCTAAGTGCAGTGGTCTCTGAGCCTTGCAGTGTGTCCCCAAGCAAAGCTCCCTTCTCCCTAGGAAAGGAGCTTTCTGGGAGCCAGACACAGATGCCGAACTGTGGGTTGACGCAGCCCAAATGTGGAGCAAGAACTATGAGACTGGAAGGTTCCAAATTCTGCTTGGGGCTCCGCAGAGACCCACCTTAGGGGATAAACCCAGGCCAGATCAGACAAGGGATGGCGCTGGAAGTCTTTCCCGAGTTTATACCAAGTGGGCTGCAGGTTCAGAACTCGCACGGCTCCCCTCCAGAAACCTGCTTGTCTGTGGGGGGGGCTGTTGCCGCGGGAACCAGCGCTCTGACCTTCAAAGCAAGCGACTTCCCTGGGGTGGCGCGGCCCAAGCCTTGCAGGAGGGAAGAACTTTCTGTATTACACTAGCTGGTGGGGAGGAAATTTTTTACCGGAGCTCCATCTGGGGAAGAAATATTTTCCTGGGGCAGAAGTGGTGGCGCAAGCGGTAAGGCGTCTGCCTTGCCCGTGCTAGCCTAGGAAGGACCGCGGTTTGATCCCCGGCATCCTATACAGTCCCCCAAGCCAGGGGCGAATTTTGAGTGCATAGCCAGGAAGCCAGGAGTAACCCCTGAGTGTCACCGGGTGTGGCCCAAAAACCAAACCAAACCAAAACAACAACAAATAAAAGAGTCCCCCCCCCAAAAGAAATATGTTTTCCTACATTCAGTTGCCTAGACCTCGATGCCACAGACTTAAGGCTCTTAGCAGCTCCTAGGCAAGCAATGCAGAATCGAGGCTGGATAAAACTCAAAGCTCCTTTTGACACTGCATGCCCTGCCATCTTCATGTAGTGCCACACGGCAAAGTCTTGATACTCCTGCTTAGGTGTCTCCTGTCAGGGCACAGTGACCAGTAGGCAGAAAAAACTTGCAATAAAAAGAACACTTCCTTCCAAGTCTTTGGCCTATCTGTGGAGTTTGCAATATCTACAGGGCTCTTTCTCTTTCCCTTGGCCTAGCCAGTGGTCGACAACCTTATTTTTCAACCCAAATCTCGCCAAAACCACGATTGAAATTTATTTTGAGAGCCACACAGGGCGCACACTGACAGAGGCTAGGAGCAGAGTCCTGACTCCTGGAGCAGCCACCCGGCACACAGAAGAGCCAAATGAAAAGTGCAAAGAGCCGCATGTGGCTCGCGAACCGCAGGTTGCCAACCACTGGACAGCCAGTTGGAGACCAGGAACTGTAGGCCTGTCAGCCTTCCTCTTTCTTGCCTGCCTTCTACCATAGGTAGCTTTACGTTAAACATGATTTAGCCTATGTTTACCTGCACAATCGCCATTGACATTACCCCCCTTCTATTATTTTGGGGGTTGAGGCTTGGGGACCATATCCTGTGGTGCTCAGGAACAATTTCAGTTATGTGATCTCTGAGCACTGAGTAACTGTGAGCACCACCAGGTGTGGCCCCCAAAACAAAAACCAAAAAAAAAAAAAGAAAAGAAAAGAAAAAAAACAGGGTCTGCAGTGATGGTATAGCATGTAGCTACTTGGGTTTGATCCCCGGCATCTCATATGGTCCCCAGAGCCTGCTAGGAGCGATTTCTGAGTGCAGAGCCAGGAGTAACCCCTGAGCACTGCCAAGTATGGTCCCCCCAAAAACAAACAAAATAATTATTTGGGCCGGAGGGATGGTACAGAGTTTTAAGGTGTTTTCTTTTTTGTGGTCAACCCAGATTGGGTCTCCAGCACAACATGTGGTTCTCTGAGCATAGCTCTGAATGCAGAGCTAGGAGTAAGTCCTAAACACTGTTGAGTGTGTCCCCAAACAAAACAAAACAAAAAGGCAGGAGGTAGACTCAATGGATTAACTATGTGCTGGGAAAAGAGGTGACTAAGGCACATGCTGCCCACCCCGCAGCTCATGAAAAGAGACTCTCCAGCCTCCCTCTTCTGTAGAGTTGGCTTCAACCAGAATCATCCTGGTCAGATACTTCTATGGCCCCAGGTAAATCAGGAAACTATTCTATAATAGCTCTGACCTCAATGAACCCATACTTTATTTCAATTTCAACATATATTAATGGAACACCCAAGTTGGGCTTGGATGAGGTGCTCAGAATGCATTACTGAATAAATTAGATGTTTTCCATACTCACAAAATTTGCTATCCAATTGAAGACCCAGACAATGAGGTAGTACATACACAAAGGTGATGGTAACTGGTTAACCAGTTACTGCTATATAGCTTCTGCTATATAGTTACTGCTATGAAGAAACATAGCAGGAGAAAAGACAATACACTGGATTCTAATTTTGATTGTGAGATCAGAAAAGGCAATGAAAATGGCCAGAAAAAAATAGTAAAGTGGATTGGACTGTTAGTTTGTATGTGAATGACCTAGATTTGATCCCCAGCACTCCATATCATCTTCTGAACACTGCCAGGAATGATCTCTGAGCACAGAGCCAGGAGTAATCCCTGAGCATTGCTAGGTATGTCCCCAAATTAAAAAAAAAACCCAGAATGATAAATAAGAATGAGTCAAGTGAGACATTGAGAAGGAATTTGAGTTGAGAGGGTGTCCTATATTCCAGGGGTCATATAGCTGGATTATCAGAAGTGAGGAGGAGAGTGGCTACAAGGGAGTCTGGACAATTTAAATCACTGTATGTGAACATCATTATGGTATCACTATCTAAAAAGCTCTCTGTGTCCAAAAGCCAAAGAGATAGTACAGGGGTTCAGTTATTTACTTTACATGTGGCTGACCCTAGTCCTCCCTCCACACATTGCCAGAGTTCGTTCCTGAGCACAGAGCCACAAATATTCCCTTAGCACCTCCACGTGTGGCTCATATACCCCCAAATTTCTCTCTGGTCAGCCTTTTTATCCTTCCCTTTGCCTCAAACCATAACCGTGAGAACCACTAGTATTACTTTCTGTGTTTGCCTTTTTCAGGATGTCATCTAGAGGGAATCATAGTCATTGGCCTTTTCAGATGTCATTCTTTCACTTGGTCATGTGTTAAGTGTTCCACTATGTCCTGTCATAGATTGATAGCTCATTTCTTTTTAGCTCAGAAATATTTTTCCATTACTGGATAAACAATACAGTTTATTTACCCATTCACCTACTGAAGGACAACTTGGTGGTCTCCATTTTGGGCAATATGAATACAGCATCATGATTTTAATTTATTTATTCTGAAACAAATTTACTTGGTGCTTTGTAGGGGGCTAAGGAACAGAAAAATCATCAAATACGTGAACACCAGAAAACATCTATTTAAGGGATTTGGGGCAGACTATGCAAGAGCTATTTCTGGACTCTATGCCCAGGTATGATCCTAACATTGCTCATTTAATACAAGTGCCTGGACTTCTAGCACTTTGTCTCAGAAAACACATAAATTTAGATTCTGGAGTATGCTCTGGAGATGATGTGATTGTTTGCAGAATGTCAAACCGGAAGCAGAAACCAGAAGTGGAGATTGGTATACACACAATGGAACTAATTGTAGGCAAATTGAGGCTTGCATTTCAAGGAACTGAACAAGAATAACTTGGTGCAGCACTGTGGAGAATAATCAAAGGGTTCTAGCTTGATTAAAAAAACTTGAAGTACAGAAAGCCTGTGAGATACAACCCTAAACCATATAAGTAAATATCATTTCCATCTATCTGACTTCTGCAATTAAACTGAGATTCATTTGTTTTATTTTAGGGGACCACACCCAGCAATGTTCAGGGGTTACTCCGAGTTCTGCACTTAGAAATTACTCCTGGAGGGGCTGAAGCGGTGGCACAAGTGGTAGGGCATTTGCCTTGTACTTGCTGACCTAGGATGGACTGCAGTTCAATCCCTGCCCCCCACCCCCGGCGTCCCATATGGTCTCCCAAGCCAGGAACGATTTCTGAGCACATAACCAGGAGTAATCCCTAAGCATCACCATGTGTGGCTCAAAAACCAAAAAAGAAAAGAAAAGAAATTGAGTCTGGGTTGGCTACATGCAAGGCAAATACCCTACCCACAGAACTATTGCTCTGGCCCCAAACTGACAGACCTAGGTTTAATTCGCAGCATCCTTGCAGGTGAAATGCATTTGCTTTTATATTTCTTTGCAGGAAGTACAACTCCCTAATCAAACATCTACTCCCTCCCCATTAAATAGTTTCTTCATTCTGGTACACTGCATTCATAGCCTTGAGGTCCAAGGGAGGGAAAGATAACTCTACAAAATAATTTATCTTTGATCAGTTTTTTTTTTTTGGAGAGTGGCCATAATCAGTGGTGCTTGGAAGATATTCCATGGGACCATGTATTGCCAGGAATTAAACCTCGGTCATTCACCTGCAAGGCCTCAACGGCTTAGCTATCTCCCTAGCTCACTCTCCACAATTTTTGAATGAACCTATTAACTGACAGATGCTAATAAACTCTTTGTTTGGTTGGTTTTTGGTCATACCTTACAGTGCTCAGAGCTCACTCCTCATTCTGCAGTTAGGGATCACTCCTGACAGGGTTCAAGGGACCTTAACGAGATCAAACTCAGGCCAGCCATGTGCAAGAAAAAGAACCCTACCCCATGTACTATCTCTCCAACCACCAACCAATTTGAATTTAATCATAGTTGTGATTCCTTTTAGTATCCCCTCCCATTCTTTGCTCTGTAGCCCTTTCTTTCTCTGTCTCCTCCTGGAAACTTCTGTGAAAAGGCTCTGAGTTTCCTAAGCACCATTGGAAATTATACCTGAGTATAGTGTCAGAAGAAAGGTGAGCGCACCATTGGGTATGCCCCCATGCACAACATAAAAGGGAAAAATAATACGTTGTGGGTCAGAGACATAGTACAGAAGGTAGAATGCTTGTCTTGTATGTGGCAGACCCAGGTTTAATCCCCAGCATTTCATAGGTTTCCTGAGCCCTGCTAGGAATAATTTCTCAATGCAGAGCCATCAGTCCTGATCATAACAGAGTGTGGCCCCAAAACAAAGTCCTGGGTGTATTGTTTTGTATAACTGATAGGTTTGAATTCTAAATTCTAAAATTCTAAATTCTATATTTTAATACTCTAAATTATAAATTCTCAAATTATAAAATCTATATTCTAAAATTATCCTATCCATTGTTGTCGATTTGTAGGAGTAGCCATTTGAAATGAGAGGGAGGAGCAAATTCTGTTGCCAGAAATTTCTTGAGGTCCCCATTCATTTTTCCTCCCATACAGGTCTACCTCCTAATGAGGATTTCCAGGACTTGGTCATGGCTGCGAAGAAGGACATGGGTTTCTGATTCTACCTCTGCCTTCTGAGACATAGCGTACATGACTCATTATTCCTGTTTGCAGAGGCATCTAGAGCAGCATAAGAATGAATTTTAACAAGTATAGCAGGTCCTGGAATAAAGCCATTTCCCAAAATTGTGTTACAAGGTTCATGAGGTGAGAAAGCCAACAATTCACTGCCAGGGAAGGCACATATGTAGGATTGATTTGTTGGTTTATTCCCCATATGCTTGGATCCTATTTCTCTACCTGGTTGCCTCTACATCCCAAACATGCATGGGAGCTTTGCTGGCATGTCTCAATGGCCTTGTTTAAAAGCTGTAACTGAGGAAAGAGTTGAGGGGAAAACCAATTTGGCTGAAAAACAGCCAATTAGCCAAATGCAAGTCAAATTCTATGAGAACGAGAGAACGAACTTGGCCCAAAGTGCTTGGACTTTTACCTTGTCATAACATTGAAGGTTTATGCTTGCTTGAGCATGCCTTTGATCCCAGGTGCCTTAAGGAAGCTTTTTTTTTTGCACCACACTTGACACCTACAAACGAAATGACCCGACTTTAAGACTGCATCCCACATGGTCCCCGGAGCCTATCAGGAGTGATTTCTGAGCACAGAGCCAGGAGTAATCCTTGAGTGCCTTTAGTGTGGCTCAAAACCAAAAACCAAAGCAAACAAAAAAAGGATTCAGCTTCTCAGTAAATTCCCAAAGGAAACAATGGCCTCTGACTCTTCCTAGGCAGGCTGAACACTCTAGGGGTGTTCAGAAGGGGTGGGGGAAGATGGACTTTCTTCCAGAAGACTCAGCAACCTAGCCTTACATCCTCCACCAGAAATGGTCCAGCTCCACAATTAACTGTATCAAACTGCCAAGCCACCACATTTATTTCAGACCTAGAGATCCTGGACAACTCAAAATGTCAGAGTAGTGTCAGCCCAGTAGTATCACAGGGAATCCGATGGGGAACTTACAAGAAATCTGCCAAGCTCGGTAAGTCTACAGTAATCTATATAGCTCAACTAGCACCAAACACAGTCCAGTCTATCCTTAGACACTGACTTTAGTAACACCCTGGAGAGATAGAAAATTAATTCAAACTGACCCTCGTTGATCTAAGTTTTGCTAATTCCATTTGACCTTGCATTGTAACAAACAATCTGAAATAAATTGTGTCTGTTTGGAGGCCTCATTTTTCTCCATCACAGGGACCTGACCTAGAGATTCTGACCTAAACATGAGGGGGAGAATATTTTGGGAAATAAATCAATATAAATCCTTGTTTAATATTAGAGGTGTTGAAGGTTTGATTAAGAAGCACGACTACAGTTTGGGGACCAGAAATATCTTACAGGAACATCACTCTATTTTTATACATTTATTTTCAATTAATTAATTATTCTCACACCCAGCATGCTCAAGGGATCGTATAGTGCCAGGAGTTGACCCAGGCCATCTGGGTGCAAGGCAAATGTCCTGTTTTCTGTAACTTTTAGTTTTGGGGGGTGGTTTTGAGGCCACAACTGGAGGTGCTCAGGGGTAGATACTCTTGTTTCTCTGCTCAGGGATTACTCCTAGCAGGGTTTAGGGTGTCACATGGGAATTCCAGGGATCTTAGTCACATAGGTACATGTAAGACAACTGCCTGCTGTACTGTCTCAAGTGTGCAACAATACTCTTTAAACTTTTTTTTTAATTTTGGGGATGGTCTCCCAGTTGGAAACCAGGGGAAGAGGGGAGCCCTACTAGCAATGATCTGTCAATTGGAGGTTCAAGAGATGGTCTGAAGATAGAGGCCACGTTGGCAGTGCTGTGAGCGGCTCTAGGGCCACCCCCTGTGGTACAGAAGGTGCAGGGGGGAGCCTAAAATGCACCAGATTGAAACAGGGGTAGGCTAACTATAAGGCTGCCTCTGGCCCTATGCTATCTCTCTGACTTTGGGGCACTTCAGTATTCTCTCTCTGGCAATTAGCCTATAGTAAAACTGGTTTTATTATAGGCTGTTTGGCTGCAAGTTGTCATTTCCCAAACCCTACCAGTCATTAACCAGACTTGTTTATATTATTTGGAGGCTTTCTTGTTCCAGACCTGTGTACTCCACAATGGATGCTACCTCCTCCCCACTTCAGGAGGTGCTGGAAAGGTCCACTGAATGGGGTTTGGGGGCAATAGTAGCCTGAGATGCAACTTGGGGGTGCTTTTAGTGTGATTGCTTAAAGGAGGTGGATCTGGAGGCCAGAGAGAAATAGTACAGTGGTTAAGGAGCTTCTTTGCTATGGCCAATCCAGGTTCGATCCCCAGCATCTAATATGGTCCCCGGAATACCACCAGGAGTGATTCCTGAATTCAGAGCCAGGAATAACACCTGAGCATCACTGGTGTGACACAAAACCAAGAGATAAATAAGATAAAGAAGGTAGATCTATGGGAGGGCAAAAAGTCATTTTTAAGGGGGCAGTAGAACACTATAATGTTGGGAACTTGTTCTCAAGACCATGTACCCAAGATTCCTGAACCAGGCAGGAACTGGACCAAGCAGATGGGCTCATTAGGCCCTAGAAACTGCCACTGGTCACTCTGCGCCTCAAGCAAATAGTCCTGGAACTGAGCCCAGTTCCTCCTCCCTCACCACCAAGGCCCGTTCTGATTCAGTTGTTCAGATCCTACCTCCCTTTCACCGTCCCCATACCAGTTACACTGTTCTCCTCTTCACTTCTCACGTGTTAAGCCTGTGTCCACTTTAGTACTTGTCGTTCCCTCTGCTTAGAACATGCCGCGGGCCTGAGAGACTCTCGCCTTAGTATTGCTTCCCCTCAGATCTTTGATAAAATACCAGGGGTTCATTGAGGTACTGCAACGCCTCCCTTATCTCTAACTGAAGCACTCTCTTTGCTCATTTGTTGCTCTTTTTTTTTTTTTTTTGGTTTTTGGCCAAAAACCAAAACCAAAAACCAGGGGTTACTCCTAGCTATATGCTCAGAAATCGCTCCTGGCTTGGGGGACGAGATGAGACGCCGAGGGATCGAACCACCATCCGTTCCAGGTTAGTGGTCTATGTGGGAAAGAACTTTTCTAGAACTATTAGTTAAACAGTGGATTCTCCCTAAAACTGGAAGATACAAAATATTTATAAGCAGCCTCATGGCTATACAACTATACAAATATATTTCATAAGCCTATATGAAGATAGTCCTTTTCAGTTGAGGGGGGCACACCCAGCAGTGTTCAGTGCTTATTCCTTGTTCTGCACTAAGAAATGACTCCTGTCAAGCTTGGGATAAGATGCCAGGAACTAAACCCAGGTTGCTTGTGTGCAAGGCAAATACTCCACCTGCTATACTCTTGCTCTGGAAATGTAAAAATAAAATGTAAAAATATGTGAAATATATGAGTTTTTTCCATATAGTCACAGGGCCCTGGTGGATGGCTCAAAGGGCTAGTGTAAATGTTTTGCATGCAGGAAGCTGGGATTTGATTCCAGGCGTGATCCCTTGAGTTCTGATTTTGTTTGTTTGTTTTGATTTGGTTTGTTTTGTTTGGGGGGGGCACACCCGGTAGCACTCAAGAGTTACTTCTGCCTCTGCATTCAGAAATTTCTCCTGGCAGGCTTGGGAGACCATATGGGTGCCAGGGATCAAATCCTGGTCTGTTCTGGGTTGTCTGCATGCAAGGCAAATGCCCTACCACTGTGCTATGGCTCCAGCCCTTGAGCACTTATTTGTTAGCTCCTGAGTACCACCAATGTATCTTCTTCAAAAATAACAACAAACGAAATAATATAAACAGAGTTATGCTCTCCATGACATTATAGTTTGATTTATTTGCAAATTTGTGTCTCTAGCCTTACTGTTTTCATCACATTTTCCTATTCCCCATAGAGCTGCATATCTATTAGTAGCCATTCCAAAGTCCTTCATTCCCAGCACTTGGCAACCATGAATCTCTATGGATTTGCCACAGTCTCTACAGATTTTAAAATTACGAGTGTTCCATCAGATGAACTCATATAATATATGCCCTTTACATGTGACTTCCTTCTTTAGCATATAGCTCCAAGGTGCACCCATGATTCAGAACTTGTTTTTTTATGTAGTTTACAATTTAGTTTAGGTAACATTATTGGAATCAGTTGAGTGTTCTAGCAGAGATATTGAACACCAAGTAAGCTGAGTTGAGACATCACTAGTTATTCGCCCAAACCAAACAGAGTACAGAATTAATTCAGTAAAGTCCTAAACAGGGCTAGAGGGATAGTACGGCAGGTAGAGCAATTGCCTTGCATGGAGCCAATCCCTGGTATCCCATGTGGCTCCCAGAACCTGGCAGGAGTAGAGTCAGGTGTAACCTTGAGCACAGCCAGATGTGCACCCCTAATAAAAAAAGAGAAAGGGAGGAGTGATCTCATATCTTCAGAATCCACCAAGATAGCCAGAGGGCATTAGTGTGTAGACCACTAAAGGCGTCATCCTTTGAGATAGATCGTTTTGGAAGACCAAGATCCCAAGAGATCTTTGGGGAAGCAATTATCCAGAGAGTCCAAAAGAGGGCGCCCTTTATCCTTTTTAAAGGGACACTTTACTGTAGAAAAGGGTTTGTATGTCATGACACTTTATTTTATTTTTAATTTGCAAGATTTTTGGGGGGAACACACTTGGCATTGTTCGGGGGTTACTCATGGCACTACACTCAGGAATTACTTCTGGCGGTGCTCTGGGGACCATATGGAATATCGGTGATGGAACCCTGGGTAGGCTATACGCAAGGCACTGTACTATTGCTCTGCACCTCCTTTCTTTGAGTCCACTTTTGTTATATTCGTCCTAGCTGTTTTGTGGGCACCCAGAAATGTATCCGTTAAGATCTAACTTGTGTCATAGACCAATGGACTTAACCTGATCAGGTTTACTTGTGTTCAATACTTGGAAGGCACAGCACAATTAAACCTAGAAATATGAGTATGATAAAAACAAGAATGAAGCCTGGATGCTGAGTAAAATAAGTCAGAAGAAGAAATAGACACAGAATAGTCTCATTCATCTATGGGTTTTAAGGAAAATAAAATACATTTTTGTAATAATGCCCAGAGACAATAGAAATGAGGACTGGAAGGTTCAGCCCACGATATGAAGCTTACCACAAGAGTGCAGTTAGAAAAATAACTACACTAACAACTATCATGACAATCTATTTTTTAGGTGTGTAGGATCACTTTTATTTCTTTTTTTTTTTTTTTTTTTTTTTGGGTTTTGGGCCACACCCGGTGACGCTCAGGGGTTACTCCTGGCTATGTGCTCAGAAGTCGCTCCTGGCTTGGGGGACCATATGGGACGCCGGGGGATCGAACCGAGGTCCGTCCGAGGCTAGCGCAGGCAAGGCAGGCACCTTACCATTAGCGCCACCGCCCGGCCCCAACTTTTATTTCTTTTACATAATTTTCTTTTCCAAAACAAAGTGAGGTACATTTTTTATGAATTACATAAAGTAGATTTCTGATAATCTATTAATATTTTCTTAGTATAACCATTCCAGATTTTATTTTTTCTTGATAAGAATCATATTATTGGGAGATGATTAAGAAATTAAAAAAAAACCAAAGAAATTCTGAACTTGATGGGCATATTTTCTTTTTCCTAAAGATCTATGTTTCTTTTCTTTTCTTTTCTTTTCTTTTTTTTTTTTTTTGGTTTCTGGGCCACACCCGGCTGTGCTCAGGGGTTACTCCTGGCTGTCTGCTCAGAAATAGCTCCTGGCAGGCACGGGGGACCATATGGGACACCAGGATTCGAACCAACCACCTTTGGTCCTGGATTGGCTGCTTGCAAGGCAAACGCCACTGTGCTATCTCTCCGGGCCCAAGATCTATGTTTCAAATTGGGCAGCTTTTGTTAATTCTTGCTGCCTTGATGCTCCTATCTAAAGAAAAATAAACATTTTAACTGTCTAACTTATTCACTTCCTAGCAGTAGCCCCAAAATCTTTCTGAATTTTTATAGAAAGCATCATTCAAGATGCTATTTTTGGGAAATAAATATTTATGAAAAAAATTGTACATTACTCACAATAAGTCAATATTATTTAGTATCTTTTAGTCAGACAATATACACAGTTTATCTATGAGTATATTTTATAAACTCTGGCTTTGTGGTTTTGAGCTCTAAAATAAGGAGCATATCATGACAATCTTAATGAGTGAGAAAAGTAGAATGCCTGTTTCAAATACAGAAGGATTAGGAAGGAGGTGGGGGGGACATTGGTGGTGGGAATGTTGTACTGGTGAAGGGGGGGTGTTCTTTTTTATAACTGAAACACAACTACAATCATGTTTGTGATCATGGTGCTTAAATAAAGATAATATTTAAAAAGAAAAAAAAGAATGGGGCCTGGAGTGAAAGTATAGTAGGTGGGGTGCTTGTTTTTCACACAACTCATCTGGGTTCAGTTTCTGGCATCCCATATGGTCTCCAGACACTGCACTTACCCGCACTGATGTGGACCAAAGCAGTCAAACTTTCAAATGGAGGGGAAAAACGTCTCTACTTATTTGTACCCTGTCATCTCTCCTACCTTCTCTCTCCTCAGGCCAAATGGCTCCCATGTAGGCGTTTTTGAGGAGGCAGGGATCCAGTAATGTCCCCTTTAAAGAGTCACTTTCCCTCTCAAAGTTTCACAACAGAGGCCAGAACAATAATATAGAGGGTAGGTGTTTTGCACTTTGTTGAACTGGCTTCCATCTCTGGCATCCCAGATGGTCTCCCCAGGAATAATATATAAACATGCATCTGCGATGCTCAGGGATTACTCCTGATTCTGCACTCAAGGGTGCTCAGGGGACTATATGGGGTTGCCAGAGATCTAACCTGGGTTGGCTGTGTCCAAGGCAGGCTCCTTACCCACTGTACTATCTCTCAGGCTCTCATTCTGTTTCGTTTGTTTGTTTACTTTTATTAGAAAATTGAGTCTCAAGAACATGCTGCCTGGTGGGATGTCTATGAGTGGCAGGAACTGCTTAGAACCAACAATAATTTTCAAGTACATCTCAGATTGCATCTGAGTCTCTTCAGTCAGTGCCACTAGAGATAAAAGCTGCCTCTCCAGCTTTATTTTTTAAAATGTTTCACGAAATCACTGTGAGACACAGATTTAAAAGGTTTTTGATAGTTGAGTTTCAGTCGTGCAATGTTCCAACACCCATCCTGTCCCCAGTGTTCTTTACTACCACCCGTTTCCCCAATTACCCTCTTGTCACCACCCCTACACACACACACACACACACACACACACACACACACACACACACACAGACGGTCTCTATGGTGTCAGAAACTTTTTTAATGCAAAATCTTTATGTAAATCTTTATGATTACAAGCATGATTATAGTTGGGTGTCAGTCATAAACAGAACACCCCCCTTCACCAGTGCAACAGTCTCACCACCAATGCCCCCCTCCCACCTTCGCAACCCCTGCCTGTGTTTAAGACAGGCATTCTACTTCTCTCACTCTTTAAGATCGTCATGATAGTTGTTAGTGTAGTTATTTCCTTGTGGTGAGCTTCATATTGTGAACCGGTCCTTCCGGCCCTTTTCTCTCTTGTCTTTGGGTATTATTATGATAATGTCCTTAATTTTTTCTTAAAACCCATAGATGAGTGAGACTATTTTGTGTGTGTGTCTCTCTCCCTCTGATTTATTTCACTCAGCACAATAGGTTCCATGAACATCTACTTATAGGAAAATTTCATGAGTATGTCGGAAACTTTTTTCTTCTTTCCCCCTTTACTCCTTTTAGACACTGTGGTTTGCAATACTGTTACTGGACGGGTATCATGCTTATCACTTTGCTTCCTTTCCATTTCCAGTTGTTGTCCAGAGTGATCATTTCCAACTAGTATTTTCTTTTTTTCTCTTTTTTTCCCCAACTATTATTTTCATAGTGGTCCCTTCTCTGTCCTCACTACATTTTCCTCCATCATTTCTATTGTCTTTTCACCCAGCTTTCTTGAAGCCCTTCTGTTGAGCCTCTAATCTAGACCCACTGGGTGATCACAGCCAGGGTATGGGGGCTAAAAGAGAAGGACCAATGCAATGGTCCATCCTGAAATACCCGCACTTGTTCTGAGTGGAGAGGTCTCTGGCTACTGTGGTGTTCCCTATGGGATCTTCCTCGGATCCACACTGTTACTTCCTATGGCACTAGTTTAGGCAATTTACCATCCACAAAGAAAGTCCTGTGGCTTCTGCTAGCCCTGTCTGAGACTCATGGTGAGTTCTCTGTGATGTCCTCCGACCATTGAAAATGACCTACAAGGGACTGAAGTGATAGCACAGTGGTGACGCGTTTGCCTTGCACGTGGCCAACACAGGACAAACCCTGGTTCGAATCCTCATATCCCATATGGTCCCCGGAGCCTGGCAGGAGTGACTTCTGAGTGTAGAGCCAGGAGTAACCTCTGAGCACTGCAAAGTGTGACCAAAAAACAGAAGGAGGAGGAGGAGGAAGAGGAGGAAAAAGGGGAAGGAGAGGCGGAAGAGGAGGAAGAAGAAGAGGAGGAAAAAGAGGAAGGAGAGGAGGAGGAAGGGGAGGAGGAAGTGGAGGGAGAGGAAGAGGAAGAGGAGGAAGAACAGGAGGAGGAAGAAGAGGAGGAGGAAGAGCAGAAGGAGACGAGGAGGAGAAATAGGAGGAAGAGAAAGAAGAAGAGGAGGAAGAGGAGGAGGGAGAGGAGGAAAAAGGAAGAAGAGGAGGAAGAGGAGGAGGAAGAAGAAGAGGAAGAGGAGGAAAAAATGAGGAGACAAGGAGGAGAAATAGGAGGATGAGGAGAAAGAGGAAGAAGAGGAGGAAGAGGAAGAGGAGGAGGAAGAGGAGGAAAAAGAGGTAGAAGAGGAGGAAGAAGAGAAGGGAGAGGAGGAAGAAGGGGGAGAGGAGGAGGAAGAGGGAGAGGAGGAGGAAGAAGAGGAGGAAGAGGAGGAGGAGGAAGAGGAGAAAGAAGAGGAGGAGGAGGAAGAAGAGGAAGAAGAAGAGGAAGGAGGAGGAGAAAGAAGAAGGAGGAGGAGAAAAAGAGGAGGAAGAGGAAGAGAAGGAAGAACAACAACAACAACAACTACAAGTACCCTGAAACTCACTGTGCAAGTACCGCAAAAGATTTTCATGTTTGGGCCCGGAGAGATAGCACAGTGGCGTTTGCCTTGCAAGCAGCCGATCCAGGACCAAAGGTGGTTGGTTCGAATCCTGGTGTCCCATATGGTCCCCTGAGCCTGCCAGGAGCTATTTCTGAGCAGACAGCCAGGAGTAACCCCTGAGCACAGCCGGGTGTGGCCCAAAAAAAAAAAAAGGATTTTCATGTTTGTGTAGCACTTCCAATCAGCATTGTGCTGGGTTCAATAATCTGTTTGTTGGGCCAGAGCAAGCTTACAGGGGTTAAGATGCTTTTTTATTTCATGTGGCCAACCACAAGTTTGATTCTCAGCACTGAAAATGGTCCCTTGACAGGAGTAAGCCCTAAAATATGCCAGGTTTGGACCCTCAAACCACTCACTCATCTGCTTGTTGCACCAGTTATTCAAGAGATGAATCAAGCTAGAGAATGAATTGCCAGAGTGAATTAACAGGCAAAATAAAGGGGCTGGGGAGATAGCTCAGTGGTAGGGCATTTGCCTTGCACACAGCTGATCCAGGACAGACGAATGGTGGTTCGAATCCCAGCACCCCATATGGTCCCCCATGCCTGCCATGAGCGATTTCTGAGCACAGAGCCAGGAGTAATCACTGAGCACCGCCGGGTGTGACCCCCTCAGAAAAAAAAAAAACGAACCAGGCAAAATAAAAGCAACAGTCAACTGTTGTGTCATTTCTCTTGCATTAACTTGTTAAGGGGCTTTCAAAATGGTGCTCAAGAGACCTGGGAACTACTACTGATCATTCTTGGCCGCTGTTGTCAGTTCAATGCAAGGTTCAGAGGATGTGATACTTCTTGCCCTGTGGTGCTATGGACTACCTGATCTTAGCTGTGGTCCAGACCTTCTAGGGATGCACCGTATGATGCTGTGAGCGGGGACACCCCATGAAGATGTAACCATGGTTGATTGCATGCAAGGTATGCACATTTATCCCTGTACTATCACTCTGGTCCCAAATTTAATAAAGCTTAATGGGGCCCCAGGGTAATATTAAACTATGTATGTGGCTCAGAAACCAAAAAAGGAATTATAATGAAAGCACCACTGCATTAGAAATAGTTGAGAATTAAGGAGTCAGAGAGATAGTACAGCAAGTAAGGCAGTTGCCAGGCATGCAACTGGCTAGTATTCCATCTCCAGCAGTGCATTGGGTTCCCTAAAGCCCTCTAGAAAAATCTCTATGCACGGAACCAGGAGTACTACTGGGTATGGGCCCCCTGCAAATAAAACTAAAAAATATTAAGTTAGATCACCACTAAATGTCTGACTCTATAGTTCTCTATACACTGAATGATTCCTTTTATCCAATTTAATCTGTGTCTCTCCTCTTCTTTCTGTTTCTTTGTTTGGGGGCCACACTTGGAAGTGCTCAGGGGTTTTATCTGACTCTGGACTCAGGGATCTCTCCTAACAGGATGCAGAGGACCATATGGGATGCTGGAGTTTGAACCTAAGTTGGCTGCATGCAAGGCAAGCACCATACCTGTTGTACTATCGCTCCAACCCCCTGCTTCTTTTTAGTACCACAAGTTGGTCTTCGACTCTAAAACATCAATGTTGTTGTTTTTACTATCTACGACATGGTGTGCATGTTCTCCGTTTTTGGCTTATTTCACTCGGCAGAATACCCTGGAGCTCCATCCATGGTGTGGTAAATGGTAGGACTTTCTCTCTCATATCCCTTCTCAGGGAATAGCAGTCTTTTTCTACCTGGGATTCCCACCATCACTAAGGAGGGTAGTCTGCTTTATTTATTTAAATAAATAAAGTTAATTTACTTATTTGGGTTCAGGGACTACACCTGGAGATATACTGACTCTGTATTCAAGAGTAACTCCTGGTGGTGCTCAGAGGATAGTACATGGTGCTGGGCATTCGCTGTATGCAATACAAATGCCTTAATCCCTGTACTATATCTAGTTCTATCCCCTACTGAGTTCAGTACTAATGGTCACAGAACCATCTAGAGAAGCATTTGACCAAATAATTGGATACTATATGGCCTAGTTACGTTGACACATTAAACAAACCATAATAGGAATAGTTTGCACAATATGTTGGACATATTAGAAGATTTATTATTCTAATGTAGAAATAGGAAAGATTAGCATAAGAAATAGAAAAATTCACCACATGGGGCTGGAGCCATAGTATATATGGGTAGGGCATTTGTCTTGCACAAAGTTAACCTGGTTCTATCCCCAGCATCCCATTTGATACCCCAAGCTTCACCAGAAGTGATTTCTGAGCCGAGTAAACCTTGAGCACCACTAGCTATGGACCAAAAACAAACAAAATTTTTGTCAAATAGTCAACAAAAACAAAAATTGTGTAACTACTAAAAATGTAATCAAAGTTTATAGTGTGACTCATCTATGAGAAATATTTACAAGATCTTAGTGTGGATAGTGAAATAAGGGACCCACACCCCCAAAAGTCCACATCTTTTAGTGTCTGTTTAAGCCTCTATAGAAAGCAGTCTGGAAAGTGCTAAAAAATGGAAAGAGTTGTAGGGCTGGAAAGACAGAATAATGGGTAAGATGCTTGCCTTGTACCTTCAGACCCTGGTTTGATCCTCAGAACCCACATGGTCCCTTGAGCACTGTTAAGAGTGATCCCTGAGCATTGGTTTCTATCCTATTCAGGATATGCTTGGTACTCATTGGATGGAAGCACCTTTCAATTGAAGCACCTTTGGGATTGGTGCCTTAGACCACTTCTTCTCCTGCCATCTTTGGGTTCCTCATAAAGCTCCTTGGGGTCTTATGGGGAAGTGGCTTTTTGCCTGTTGAACTTTTTGCCTGCTGGCCTTAGGGCTAGTGAGCAGAAGGCTTGCAGTGGAAATCTGTAAACCTGTTTTATCTACATGACTGTGTGCATTATTTCCTGTGTCCAAATTTGTTTCAAGACCCGTGTCTGGCCAATCCCCTGGGATTGAGCCCTGAGGCTTCCACGCCACCTGAGCACAGAACCATGAGTAAACCATGAACACCACTGGAGATAGCCCTAAACAAAATACAACAAAATGACGAAATCTAAAAAGTTCAAATTCCATATGGCCCAGTGATTCCACTTATTGGCATCTACTCCAAGAACTCCAAAATATTAACTCAAAAAGATATGTATACGTTTATATTCTTTGCAGCAGTATTCACAGTAGCTTAGCTACAGCAATGACCAAAGTGCCTAATAACAGATGAATGAGTAAAGGTGTGTGGCTTATATACACAATGGAGTAATACTATGCAGCAATAAGAAAAGATGAAATCCCACAGTTTAAAGCTATGTGAATAGCTGTGGAGGATAGCATTCTGAGTGAAGTGAATGAAAGAGAGACAAATAACAAATGATCTCTCATTTGGAGTACATAGTAAGGGACTAACAATTAGAAGATGGTTGGGTTGAGACATAGTACAGTGGGAAAGACTCTTCCTTTGCCGCCAACTCAATTTTTTAATCTCCAGTATCCCATATGGTCCCCAAGCACCGCCAGGGGACTATCTCCTACTTATGGGAACCTCAGTCTTATGTGGTAGCACGTCCTCCATCAATGGCACAATATTTTTTCTCTCTTCCTCCTTTGTTCCCCCAATGTTTAGAAATCTTTTTTTTTTTTTTTTGGTTTTTGGGCCACACCCGTTTGACGCTCAGGAGTTATTCCTGCTATGCACTCAGAAATCTCCTCTGGCTTGGGGGGACCATATGGGACTCCAGGGGATCGAACTGCAGACCGTCCTACGGTAGCGCTTGCAAGGCAGACACCTTACTTCTAGCGCCACCTTCCCGGCCCCTATAAATCTTATTTAAGCACCATGATTACAAGCATGTTTGTAGTTGGGTTTCAGTCATAAACAGAATACCCTAATGGTACAATTTTCATCTGTGGCACCCTTGGAATATACTTGGGTCTCATGAGAGGGGACTCTGTTTGAGATACATAAACCTCAATAAGGAAGAGATGAAAATAAATCCTGCTAAGTTTCTTCCTGTTAAATTTGGTAAGCTATGAATACTGATGAATGCTGGATACTAATAACTAAATGAAAACTAAAGTGTGAGTTTAGTATTTGTGACTAACCACTCCTGACATGTGACACTACATGGTTCCCACTGAGCTTCACTAGCTGGGCCAGCATTAGGAAACAGCATTGGCCATACTCTACATGAGCTAGAATTATAATGAAAGCTGTGGAAGCCACAGTGATCTCCCTACAAGTAGTTTTGCAGACATTTCTTTTCTGGGGCGTTGGTTTTTGTTGTTGTTGTTGTTGTTTTTTGTTGTTGTTGTTGTTTTTGGTCACATCCGGTGGCACTATTACAGACATTTCTTGTCTGTAGACAGAGACCAAAGCACTTTGGAATTGAAGAATCCAACTAAGGCCTGTTGGTGGTTTCTTAGGCAGATATGAGGCCCTCCCTGGGGGTGATGGGAAACAGCTGGGAATGCTTTATCTGGAGGGGTTGCATGGAGGATTAGGACATTTCTGTTAGACCTGTGAAACTGAGGTATTAAGATACAAATGTCTTCACTGGGTGGGGTCTAGTAGCAGTTGTGCTTCAAGTATCTTCTATGAGTAAGTGGGAGGAAATCACAATGAAAAAAGAATGTGGGGTCCAGATTGGTAGCACAGTGGTAGGGTGTTTGACTTGCACGCAGCTGACCCAGGAAGGATGCAGATTCGATTCCCGCCATCCCATATGGTCCCTGAGACTACCTGGAGCCATTTCTGAGTGCAGAGCCAGGAGTAACCCCTGAGCGCTACCAAGTATGGCCGAAAAAGTGAAAGAAAGAAAAAAAAAACAATGTGAATACTGACAATAGTGCTCCATAGGAACCAAATTCAAGAATTCCTCAAATGTCCTGTGTGGCAGGGGTGTTCTGTAGGAATTCCTAGGCAGTACTCAGGATCCAATATCTGCTTGCTACCTCCTGATAAAACCTCACATTTAAATGTGGCTCCCAGCTCTCGCTAACCTGGCCTGCAGGCAGCAAGAATACGCGCATCGACAATTCAGCTGAAAAAGAAAGAAAAGAAGGGGGGCAGGAGATGGACCTGTAAAATGGCCGCCGAGTTTATTGTACTAAGCTCAGCTTTTAAGGCAGAGGTTACATAATGTGATTACATAAGGACCACGTGTTATGATTATGTAAGCCAGGAATGTTGACATTTTTTCATCCCATATAAGGCCATCATGCACACATCACATGGCTATTTCCTGGAATGTTCTGCTCTTCACCAAATAAGGGCAGAAAGAGAGAGAGAGAGAGAGAGAGAGAGAGAGAGAGAGAGAGAGAGAGAGAGAGAGAGAGAGAGAGCTATGTCCTTCTGTGCCACTTGGCACATGGACCCCTTGCCTAGGGCAGCTATCTGTTGGCATCACTTTCCAAGTGCTGTCTGTTATCACCAGGTCCAAGACTTTAATACCCAGGGTAGCTGCAGCGCTCAACTCTGAATTTTGTCTGTGTGGAGCCACAGTCAGAAGCCATGACTCTACGACTTGCTCTTAGATCTGTACAATGAGTCTGAATAGCTAAAAGACACTTTTAGCTAACAGTTTTTATTAAATAATTTCTTTGTCTCATAACTTTTGCACTTAGCATAATTTTTGTTCGATATCAGTGGAATCACTTCTGCTATCATCAGCTAAGTATCCCAATGGGAGATTTTTTCCTGTTCCTCATATTTAACCTAAGGTCTAAATGACTCAATGCAGGCTCAATGAATTCAATGCAGAATTCATTTACTCTTTGGGAATACTTGCCGCCATTGCCACTTTGTATTCTAAAGTTTACAGGTCTTTTGGTCTGTTTTCTCACTGCTTTTATTTGTGCTTACTTTGTACAGTAATATTCTCTGATTCCCCATTTCATTTCTTTTTGAGGTGGTGGGATATGGGGGTCACATACATGGTGTCTGGAGATAATATTTGTTGTTGGCTCAGGAGTGATCCTTACTGGTGCTCATGTAAACCATCTATGGTATTGGGAATCTAACAAGGGTTAGCTACATTGCAAAGGGGTTTGGTAACCAGGTTTGGTTTGGTTTGGTTTCACGTCTGGCAGTGCTCAGGAATTACTCCTGGTTTGGTGTGGTTTCACATATGACAGTGCTCAAGAATTAATCCTGGTTTGGTTTGGTTTGGTTTGGTTTCATATCTGGCAGTGCTCAGGAATTACTCCTGGCTCAGGAATCTTCTGCAAGGCCAGGGATCAAACCAGGATCAGAATGTGTGAGTCAATTTTCTTAGCATCTGTACTATCTCTCCAGTCATTCGGATGCTGTTTAATGAATTAAAGTTGATGTGCCTGAAAAATTAATGGTAAAATGATGGGGCTGGAAGTGTGACTCAGTAGCTAAAGTGCCTGTAATTCAAAATGTAAAAAGTATGGCTATACATGCTGGTGGTGGGTGTGATGTTGGAATATTGTATGCATTAAATTCTACCATCAACAGCACTGTAAATGTGTAAATCATGGTAGTTCAAGTACAGTTAATAAAATAGAACAAAAAAGGTTAATATAAATATATTAACTAGGGTTAATAGACCACGATTAAGAGATTCCAGAAATCAAAGTGGAAATAATTGAATGGTAATAGAAAAAGAAGTCTGGTTTGAAGTTGATTGCGGGAGGAAAACTTTCCAAGGAATCAGAGGTGAAAGGAATAAAAAAGAGCTGTAAAGGATGGAAATGATACTGTGGGAAGAGTAATCTGCATTTTATTATTTTTATGACCTTCACTAATATTCTTTATTTTAATGAGTGTTTGCTGCGGACTGTTTTATCCTGATGAGATAAAAAGTTCCTAAGCAAAACCTTAGTGAGTTCATTTTCCCACTGGAAGTCAAGCGGAAGCACGAAGAGGCGAATATGAAATATGAATTATGAAATATGAAATGAATGAGACCACACAGAATGCATGGGGACTTGCGTCTAGAAAGACGAAGACAAATTTATTTTTTGAGCTGGGTAGCTTTTAAGGTTGAGGTTTGGAATGCAGGGTGTAATTTTTGACATCAAAGAGAGTGGGAGATAGTTAGGGAAACATAATGAAAGACCATGGATAAAATTTGCACATTAAAGAACCGATACTGAAGTTGAAAAGAAGTTTTGTTTTGGGTTAGCTTTGTTTTGGGTAAGCAGGAGAAAACAGGTAATTTTCAGGGAAGTGGGAAGAGAGAGAAATGTTTTAGAGTTTTTGGGGAAAACTGAAAATTGGTTTACTATGAGCTAAGTTTTTGGGAAAAAAACATGATCTTGGCGCCAAGGTAGCAAAGATCACAAGAGTTGGTTAGTGGGAGACTTTTGGCGGGATTTGTACTGTCCTTCTTTGTTAGAAAGAATTAGTAAGGCCTGATTAATTAATAATGGTTAAAAATAAAGAGAGAGATAGTTACAGCCACATATTAGAATTATGGCCAAACAATCCACGCAAAGGGTCAACTGATTTTGACTGCTCTAAGCGGGCCTTTTTGGCAAATAATTCTTTTTCAGGAGTGCAACACTTTTTTGATGTGTGCCTTCCTGAGTGGGGTGCAACAAGTGTTCTTTATTTTTTCTTTCTTTCTTTTTTCTTTTCTTTCTTTTTTTTTTTTTTGTTTTTTGGGTCACACCATGCAGCGCTTAGGGGTTACTTTTGGCTCTATGCTCAGAAATCACTCCTGGCAGGCTCAGGAAACCATATGGGATGCCGGGATTTGAACCACCGACCTGGTGCATGAAAGGCAAATGCCTCACCTCCATGCTATCTCTCCGGCCCCTCTTTATATTTTCAATGTTTATTCAATAGCCTGTTTTGGGTATCCATAAAAAACTCTAAGCCATAAAGTAAAACCATTAAAACTTGAGTGAGGCTATAAGCTTCATCCCTGGTACCACCTGAATGCACAACTGAGCTGTCTGAGATCTACAGAATAACAAAAGAGTGCAATTACTAGTACATTGGGGCTATGTGAGCATTGCAACTGATAAATACAGCTGAAAAAAAAAGATGTGTGAACATTACAGCCAGCAATTCAACTTCCTTCCCCAGCAAACACATTGAATTAACATTACAACTAAACCTAACAAACATTATAGCCAGAACATGTATACACACAAGTTAATGAGTGGAACCCCCTTTGTAAGCACATGTGCAAGAACAGCAACACCTGTTGAGCACTGAAGCTAAGTGTGTGAGCAGCACAATTAAGCCTGGGCAAACCGTGGTCATCACAACAGTAAGAAAGGGAAGAGATGGGCAGGAGTGAGAGAACAGTAAATAGATCATTTGCCTTGCATGTAGCCAACCCAGATTTGATCTCTGGCATTCCATATAGTCCTCCATGCCCATCAGGAGTGATCCCTGAACACAGCGCTAGGAACAACTCTTGAGTACCACTGATCTGACCTCAGAACGAAAAAGGATAATGGAATGGGAACACTTAAAAATATTAGTGTGCAGTTGGGGCCGGAGAGATAGCATGGAGGTAAGGCATTTTCCTTGCATTCAGAATGTACGTGGTTCGAATCCTGCATCCCATATGGTCTGCCGAGCCTGCCAGGACAATTTCTGAGCATAGAGCCAGGAGTAACCCCTGAGCGTGTCTGGGTTTGACCCAAAAACAAAAACAAAAATATTAGTGTGCAAAATAGTATAAGAAGATATGCAGGGACCAGGGATGTGGCTCAAGTGGTAGGGCATATACTGCATTGTTTGAGGACCTGGATTCAATTCTACCATGTTCCCCCATCACTGCTCAAAGTTGTCCTGGTGGGACTTGATCCCTGCAGGGCAGAGCAACACAGGCCCAAGAAGCTTTGAGAGCTGTCCCTGGCCCCTGACCACCTCTGCGTGATCAATTATTGACCCTCACAATAATTTTTGGTTTCAAATTTAAATTATTTAAATTATACCAAATATACCAAAATTAAATTTAAATAATTGGCATTATAATGGCTTGCTTATTATTGTCTGCCATTAAAAATATATGTGTAGAATTAGCCACTATTCTCCTTTAAAAAAAACAACAAAGAGGAAAATGCTACATCCCTGTGTTAACAAATCCTGAGATCTAGGAAGACACCAAGTTTATAAAGGCCCTAATTGCCAAAGGGAGGGTTTTTTAAAAGCTGTGTACTATTACAGAAACTTTTTTCCAAGCAGTCTGTACGCGCAGAGAGGACATTTGAAAAAGTAGCACCTGCAAGAAAAGATGCTTGAAAAGAAATAACCTGTACTCACAGGCATTGGGGCCCTGAAAACACTTTGGTTGCTTGTCCATGAGAATTTGGGAAACAAAGGGATGTAGCATAAATATTAGGTGAGACATACCTTCAGCTGACATTCTAAGATTACTCAGATTTAATATTTACATGAATTCAAATATTCTTTGTCTAATAATTGCTACTCACTTTTCTAAGAACTTCTCTTAAAAATTTCTCAGATAGATAAACACACCTTATGAGGAACATTTGCTATAGATTTGAGTAATTTTATTTAGTATTACAGAATAATTGCTCACCCTTAAATCTAACTTTGCTCCTAACCTACATGCAGCCATATTAAGAGTTAACATTTCAGGCCCCAGTTCAGTGTGCATAAAACCGAAATAATTATCAACTGATCTTGCTACTGGGAAACTACTGATAGGAAGAAGCAACCTCAAAAGTGAAACTATCCTGCATCAGAAATATGCCTTGAGGGCTGGAGAGATAGCACAGAGGTAGGGCCTTGAATGCAGAAGGATGGTGGTTCGAATCCCTGCATCCCATATGGTCCCCCGAGCCTGCCAGGAGCAATTTCTTTATTTTATTTTTACTTTTTTATTTTTTATTTAAGTAACATGATCATAGTTGGGTTACAGTCACAAACAGAACACCCCCTTCACAAGTGTAACATTCCCCCTTCCCCTTCTCATCCCCTGCCTGTATTCGAGACAGGCATTCTACTACAGTTATTTGTTTTTTTTTTTTTGGGGGGGGGTCACACCGGCAGCACTCAGAGGTTACTGGCTCCATGCTCAGAAATCGCTCCTGGCAGGCTCAGGGGACCATATGGTATGCCAGGATTCAAATCAATGACCTTCTGCATGAAAGGCAAACGCCTTACCTTCATGCTTTCTCTCCGGCCCCCAGTTATTTGTTTTTAAGTTCAGTAAATTATATTTTCCCTTAAAGGATAAGAGTAAAAGAATAGTAAAGGTGTGATAGTGGCAGTCGCTGTTGGTTGCATAGGTCCAGAAAAATATGGGGAAAACGGAAAATAATCCTTGGCCTGATTACAAAAAGGCCTCATCCCAGAAGTTTATTGGCATAAGACCGAGTCTGGGTTCCAGGCAAACCAGTCTGTCCAACCCAAGTCATTCTCCGTGGTCCCGGTGAAACTTTTTCACACTTTAGCTATTGTTGGTATCAGGTTCTTATATTTAAAGATTCTGTATTCTGTGCATTTCTTTCATCGATGTCAGGCTGATGTGGAGCATCCTCTAGTTTCAGCATACCATTAAATGCGGAGCGATCTGCCTGCAAGCAGGCTGTTGCTGAATTGTCTGGGTGTTGAAAGCACTCTTTGGAGTAAGTCAATGCCAAAGCAGTGGTAGGTCTTCCCTGGTAGAAGCTTGGATCCTGGTAAAGTTATAGACAATTGTGGTTGTTTCCATAGATGGTATCCATTGTTCAGGTGTGTGTGGGCGATGCCCATTCTTCCAAGGCCTAAGCCAAATCATTATGCCAATGTTCAGGGTATAAGATGTAATTGCATTACCAAATTTGTGTTCCCATCTCTATTAGATAAGAACTTGTTTGCATATGTATTATTTTCCCATTTTAATGTGCCTATGCAAAAGAGAAGCAATGCCACAAGATATTGTTCATCTGGGGGCCGATGAATAAAGTCCAACATTCCCCATATCTTGGTTCAAACATGAAATCTATACAGAGATACTCTTCAACCAGTATTGCTTATAAAACAGATCTCAAAGGGGAAAAATCAAACATTCAAATAACAAAAGCAGTGGGCAAAATTGTCACTGTATGAGGATGTTCGAAAAGAGTTAGAGATGTTAAGGGAATATGTCTGAGATATAAAAAGGATAAACACGTGTCCCTTTTATGTTTTAGAAACAGTCAAGAGGGAGGGTGTTGTTTCCGAGACACCACTTTGGTCTGTGATTTGGACAAGCAAGAGCACATGGAGCCATGTCCTCCCCGTGTTGCCTGCTGAAGCTTCCGACTCCCAGAGAGGCATTTGCTTACTAATTGCTGGAAGTCAGAAGTTCACCAGTCCCCTCCCAGCACCTTGCAGGAACGAGGAAGCCTGGGGTCTCCTTTAAATTGCTCCTAGCTGGAACCCACTTGCTGGGACCTTGAGCAGGTGTCCAGGAATAACCCTGGGGTCCGGGAGGAAGGAGAGAGAGGCTGTGGGGGGCAGCCGAGGCTGCATCTTCCCCTTAGCTTGGCCAAAAAGCCTACAGGGTAGAGCCATGCTGTCCACGTGTTGCCTGCTGAAGCTTCAGACTCCATCCAAAAATTACTGTGAAAAATATGTAATCTGACATGGGGTTTGGGAGACCCCATGTGGAAGGCCTTCTCCCTAACTTGGGTGTGCTGGGAGCCTTGATAGGCCCCCAGCCTTCCCCTCTTCTGCCCCCGGCCTCCAGGCCTTCTGGGGTGGCAGCCCAGGCGGCCAGACAAGGTGGGTGTGGGGGGGGGTGTCCCTCCTGGATGGGGTCCCAAGCTTTCCCCGCCCTTCCCCCAGCTCTAGGGTGGGAAGGGCACAGTGTGTAGGGAGGGCAGATCCTGGCTTCTGGCTCTATCCATCCTCTTTTTTTTTTTTTTTTTTTTTTTTTTGGTTTTTGGGCCACACCCGGCGGTGCTCAGGGATTACTCCTGGTTGTCTGCTCAGAAATAGCTCCTGGCAGGCACGGGGGACCATATGGGACACTGGGATTCGAACCAACCACCTTTGGTCCTGGATCGGCTGCTTGCAAGGCAAACGCCGCTGTGCTATCTCTCCGGGCCCTATCCATCCTCTCTTCAGCTGGAGGCTAGCTCTAGCCACATGGGGTTTGGGAGACCCCATGTGGAAGGCTTTCTCCCTAACTTGGGTGTGCTGGGAGCCTTGATAGGCCCCCAGCCTTCCCCTCTTCTGCCCCGGCCTCCAGGCCTTCTGGGGTGGCAGCCCAGGCGGCCAGACAAGGTGGGTGTCGGGGGGGGGTCCCTCCTGGATGGGGTCCCAAGCTTTACCCGCCCTTCCCCCAGCTCTAGGGTGGGAAGGGCACAGGGTGTAGGGCGGGCAGATCCTGGCTTCTGGCTCTCTATCCATCCTCTTTTTTTTTTTTTTTTTTTTTTTTGGTTTTTGGGCCACACCCGGCAGTGCTCAGGGGTTACTCCTGGCTGTCTGCTCAGAAATAGCTCCTGGCAGGCACGGGGGACCATATGGGACACTGAGATTCAAACCAACCACCTTTGGTCCTGGATCGGCTGCTTGCAAGGCAAACGCCGCTGTGCTATCTCTCTGGGCCCTATCCATCCTCTCTTGAGCTGGAGGCTAGCTCTAGCCACATGGGGTTTGGGAGACCCCATGTGGAAGGCTTTCTCCCTAACTTGGGTGTGCTGGGAGCCTTGATAGGCCCCCAGCCTTCCCCTCTTCTGCCCCGGCCTCCAGGCCTTCTGGTGTGGCAGCCCAGGAGGCCAGAAATGGTGGATCTTAACTTGGGGTGTGCTGAGATTTGCTCGGTTGCGCTGTTTGTCATGGGCAATTTCTGACTAGTCCACATATGGAAAAACCGCGCGGGGGCACCCCCGCGCGCACTGCATGTATTAAGAGTAATCCTTATCTCTATGGTATGTTTTGCGTATCCAGAATGTCCATTTTGTATTCTGCCCTTTCCCACACCCCTACAAAGCTCATTTTTACTCCCTAACTCTCTCACCCCCCCAAACATCACTAACCCATATTACTCTTTTTAACTTCAGTACTGTACAATCCTTATCACCGACCAAAGCTGTGCATTGTGTGTGACAACCCCGAACTGTTTCAAAAGAGATAAAATGGGCATATATTTCTTTCGTAAATTTTTTGTTTTTTCTCTGATAGCTATAAGTCTTACTAAATATTCTCTTATACAGTGACGATTCTAACCACTTTTTATCTTCTCTTTATGAGCTGTTCAACAAGGAATTTTGGTGAAAGAGTCCCCCAGTTTAATGCTTATGATTGAACCATGTCATGAGGATTGTTGGACTTGTTCTTATGGCCCCTATGTATGCCAATAACGCCACGTGGCATTGCTCACTTTTTGCATAGGCACATTAAAATGGGAAAATACTATACATACAAATAAGATCCTATCTAATAGAGATTGGAACACACAAATCTTGTAGTGAAAAGGGACCTTACACCCTGACCATTGGCATAACGACCTGGCACAGGCCTCACAAAAAAGGGCATTTTCCATTCACCCCTGAACCAAGGAAGCCATCCACGAAACATTCAGGTTTGTCTATACTATCACCTGGAAGCAATCCTCTACCATGGAAGACCATACCACTGCTCAGACATCGACCTGCTCAAAAGAGACTTCCCTTAACACTGAGAAGACTTAACAACGACCTGCTTACAGGACAGGGCTCTCTGCATTGCCCTTTAATGGTGAGGTGAAATGAGAAGACACCCCACATCCTGACTTCAATGTAGGATATGCAGATTCCAGGATATTTAATACAGAAACATGATACCAACAACAGAGACCGTGTGAAAAATAAAAGTGTGGTGGCACTACAATGTCTTGGATTGGACGATCTAGCTTGCCTGGAGCCTAGAGTTGGTCTTATGCCAGAAAACTTCAGGGGTCGGGTCTCTGTATTTAGGCCAAGGTTATTCCTTTCCATTCCCCTCATATTTTGCTGGGCCTATGCAAACAACAATTGCTACTCTAACACCGTTTTTACTGTGCTCCTTTGACTCTAATCCTTAAAAAAAACCACTTAAAATTTGAGGTTAACTTAAGCTAATATGCATGTACATGGAAATGTAAAAAATACTATGCCTCTAATGTTTAAGGAGTTATGTAAGTTTTAGGGCTTTAGATTGCCTTGTGTGCTGTTAAGAAATATTATAATGTGTTACAATCTGGGGACTTGAGGGACAAAGTAATTGTACATGGATTCTGTTTTATTTACCTTAATGTTCTTTGGCTGAAAGTTCAAAGTTAAGATATCAGCAAGGGGACTTCTTCTGAGAATTATGTTATGGGTGACTGTCCTTCCACTGTAACTTTACCTTGTCCTCTTTCTTTGCATCTTTGTTCTCATAATTAAAAATAAAAATAAATTTAAAAATGTATGTAATCCACCTTGGCCAAAACAAAAATAGTAGTACATAAAAATGGTTAAATGTGGGGTATTAGGAGGTGGGAGTGAGGGAGTGAAGGAATAAAACAAGCTCCTGGGCGGCTTTCAGATTATGACAAACAGATTAAACACAATGATATCCAAATATTTGCCAATATGTTTCACAATGCACAGGTTTGTTTAGTAAGGAAATTTCCCTGGAACTTCCTGTAGCAGGAACCTATTGTGCTGCTATTCCCACCTCACTGGTTTGCTTAGGCATGTGGGCCAGGGCAAGCCCTGGAGTTCCGGAGGAAGGAGGAAGAGGGGTGCTGGGGTGACCCATGTCCCGCACCCCTTCCTAGGCCTGGCTAAGGAGGCTTCTGGCATGGCAGAGGGCTGCCAAACCCCATGCTGGCAGAACCTCCCAGCTCCCAGGAAGGAAGGAGATCCTTCCAGAGCTGGAAGGCTGGAAGGTCAAAGCCCACACCCAGACCCTCCCTCTGGAGCAGGGAGGGAAATGGGGAAAGCCTAGGGTAACCAATAAGCAGGAGCAATTTGAGTGTAGAGCCAGAAGTAACCCGAGTGCTGGTGGGTGTGACCAAAAACAAAACAAAACAAAAAAAGCTTGACTGTCAAGGTGTAGATCATAGATTTTTATATAAATGCTTCTATTTCTTTTTTAATAATATTTTTAAACACCATGATCACAACATAATCGTAGTTGGGTTCAGTCATAAAATGAACACTCCACTCCCTCTTCACCAGTGCAACGTTCCCACCACCAATGCCCCCATTTCCTCCCTCCCCAACCCCGCCGATATTCGAGAGAAGCTTTCTACATCCCTCAATGACATTGTAAATGCTTCTATTTCTAAATATTTTTCAGAAACAGAAAAATATTCCAGCACAGGGCCTCACTTTTTCACTTAGAAAAATTAAGGCTGGAGCTGTATATTGAACCCATTTTCTGTTTCACTGCAGTTGAATGCAAAGGCCCCAAGGGTCACCCCTACAGTGTTAGGGCCTCCTGAGCCACAAATGGCAGTGCTGGGGAGGGACTCTTGTGTGCATTTAGTGGTGCTCAGTGGAGGGGGGCCTGTGGTGCTGTGTTGAAGCTGCAACTGAGTCAGGAGTTGGATAGGCAAGGACCCGAAACTCTCTCTCCTGTCCTTGATATGACTGATCAGTACTCAAGGGAAGACTCTCTTCTTTGCTCATGACAGCTGCAACACCAGGTGGGTTACCTTTGCTGGAAGAGAATTTTCTCTGGAGAGACATAGCAACACTTTTTTTAAAATAATATTTTTAGGGGCCGGCGAGGTGGCGCTAGAGGTAAGGTGTCTGCCTTGCAAGCGCTAGCCAAGGAAAGGACCGCGGTTCGATCCCCCGGCGTCCCATATGGTCCCCCCCAAGCCAGGGGCAATTTCTGAGCGCTTGGCCAGGAGTAACCCTTGAGCATCAAACGGGTGTGGCCCGAAAAACAAAAAAAATATATTTTTTTATTTAAACACCTTGGTTACAAACATGATTGTGGTTGGGTTCCAGTCATATAACAGGGCACCCCCCATCACCAGTGCAGCATTCCCACCACCAATGTCCCAAATGTCCCTCCTCCCCACTCAGTCCCCACCTGTACTCTAAACAGGCTATTTCTCTCATTGTTAGGATAGTTTGCAATGTAGTTATTTCTCTAAACTCATCACTCTTTGTGGTGAGGCTCATGATGAAGTGGGCTGTAACTTCCAGTCCTCTCTTTTGTCTCTGAAAATTATTACAAGAATGTCTTTCATTTTTCTTAAAACCCAGAGATGAGTGAGATCATTGTGTCTTTCTCTGACTTATTTCACTCAGCACAATAGATTCCATGTACATGCATGTTTTTTTTTGTTTTTTTTTGTTTTTTTTTTTTTTTGTTTTTGAGCCACACCCTGTGACGCTCAGGGGTTACTCCTGGCTATGCGCTCAGAAGTTGCTCCTGGCTTCTTGGGGGACCATATGGGACGCCGGGGGAATCGAACCGCAGTCCGTCCTAGGCTAGCGCAGGCAAGGCAGGCACCTTACCTCCAGCGCCACCGCCCGGCCCCCCATGTACATGCATGTATAGGAAAATTTTACGACTTCATCTCTCTGTGCTCTGAGACCTGAGCTAGGAAGCCCTGAGACCTGAGCTTAACACCTCTGGGTACTGGGCCAGAAGTGAGAATTCACCTGACTGCCTCCTACTGCGAATCACTGCCAGGAACTTCTGATTAGAATAGTTCCTCTGAACAGGCTGTCTGCAAGAAAAAGGAATGGCAGCAGCAACTGGAGAGCACCTTTACCTCCTTGTAGTCCAGAAAAGCTGTTAAGAAGTCAGTCTCCTCGAAGTTGTCTGTTTGCTGTAAACAACTGGACCCAGCCTTGCCAGCAAATAGATATTCTGCCACCGGGACACCTAGTCTTGGGTAAAAAACTCTAAGGTACTGATCTGTGGCATAGAGGGCCAAGAAGGCAGGGGTACTAGGAAGGGGAGGAGTCTGTGAAGCCTCTCTGGGCTCAGAGAAATCTGTGAGAGTAAATCAGAGCAAGAGCTGCAGGAAAAAAAGCCTCCTACTTATTCCAGTCCTGGCTCAGGCTATTCACAACCCCATCTGCTGAGCCCACAGTGACAGAAAGGAGAAAAATTTAAAAAGAAGACTCCCAATTCACTGAAAGAGCAAAACATTCCCAATAGCAGAAGCTTAAGGTTTTGTGTTTCTAACGAACAGAGAGCCTTTGGTGACAGGCCATGAAACAAGGACGCAGGAACACATTGGACCTTAAACAGGAAAGTTATCGACCTCAAGCTAACGAAAAAAGCACACAGTCTGTCAAGTACAGCTTCTTTATTATTTAGTAAAGCAGGGGTAAAGGCCCACTGACAGTGACAGACCAAGTGGGGACAATGGGTGGAAGGCGACGGGGTGGCATAGGCTGGGGATAAACAGGTATGTTAGGGAGCACAGGCTGCATGGCAGGAACAAACCCTGGGAAGACAGGTACAGCAACAGGCAGCACTGGGTAGGGAGGTAGGAGGCCTGGTGGGTAGGCAGGAGAAAGCATGGGCACTAATGGGTAGGGAGGTAGGAGGCCTGGTGGGTAGGCAGGAGAAAGCATGGGCACTAAAGGCATCATCAGAGGCACAAAGGAATGCGGCACTACGGGCACTTGACTGGGCATCAGAATCAGCATGGGCACTGCATTGAGCACTGGGACCACAGGCTCTTGACTGGGCACTAGGGCCACAGGGGCTTGATTGGCCATGGGACCTTGACTGGGCATCGGGACCACAAGCTCTTGACTGAGCACTGGGGCCACAGGGGCTTGATTGGGCCTGGGACCTTGACTGGGCATCGGGGCCATGGGCACTTGAGAGGGCCCGGGATCTTGATTGGGACTCAACTGTGTTTGGTCTGGTTTCTTCGTGTTTCTGAAGTTTCTCCTGAAGTTTCTCCTCAAATTGCCGGTGATGGGATTATTCTGGCTCCTGTTGTACGGCATGATTCTCAGTCGTTTCAGCTTGGAACGGCGGTGCCTAAACCAAATCTGCCATGAGAGAGCAAAGGGTTGGTTGGGGAAGACATGAATTCCTGATTACTGACCTGTTTCCAGGGACCGCCTGAACACCGAGCAGGTGTTGGGATGGAACCCACACCCGAACAAGGGTTGGCACAGTCCTCCGGTGAGAGCTCAGCTACTCACTAACACTTGCATGTGTGTCCCACAACTACGAGTGGTCACAAACAACAGCAAAGAAAAGGATTCTGAAAGTACAAAAGCCAAATAGAAACTCAAGAGCCTCCATGTTAAGGAAGGTGTCTGGGGCCGCAGAGATAGCATGGAGGTAAGGCGTTTGCCTTTCATACAGGTCATCAGTTCGAATCCCGGCATCCCATATAGTCCCCTGTGCTTGTCAGGAGCAATTTCTGAGCATGAAGCCAGGAGTACCCCCCCTGAGCACTGCCGGGTGAGACCCAAAAACCGCACATACAAAAAAAGGAAGGTGTCTTGGTCCATCCCTCAGAGGATGGTCACACCATGCCCCCCCCCAACAGGGTGATCCCCACAACCACAAGTGCACCCGAGTATAGGATAGCAAGTGTGTCATCTTCGGACTCCAAAGTGAGCACAAAGGGCAGAGGAATCCAAAATGCAAATACTCCTGGGAGACTAATTGGATGTCCCCAGGGACTCAAGCAGCCCCTCCTCTCCCTCCAGGGGATCCCAAAAACTGATCGTGACCCCAGCAGGGCCACAAGGATGAAAGGTTTGGGGATCCCGTGGGCTCACTCAGGACATACGTAGCACCATCAGGAAGACACTGCTCACACCACAACTTCAGGGCAGCACCATAGACAGGGAGAAGAAAAGGCTGACATGGGAGACTCCAGGTTCCCTGGGTGGGCTGGCTGCACTAGGGCCCACATGTCATGTCTCCCAGACCCAGGCTCTCAGACACAATTCTTCTCTCCTCTCCTGCCCCACCTTCTTACCTCAGGGCAGTGCAGCGCAGAGCACCTTCTTGCTCCCTGCTCCCAGACTTTTTAGCCACCTTTAACATTTCAGGTGACTTTCCCTAGATGGAAGCCATTGCCTGCTTCCTGCCCCGACACACAGCCTACAGTTAGCAATATTCCAGTCTATTAGTCCAAGAACCCCAGGGGGAAAGGAAGCTGCCATTGTAGGCAACCCTTTACCTAATACTGCCATAGGGCTGGCCTCTGCAGAGGGATATTTCTGCTCTGCTTCTGTTAGGGCCTGAGGGGGATCCCAACTAGGCAGCAGAGATCCTCTCCGTGGGAAACCCAAGGGTGACCCAGAACGCTTTGAGAGCCCCAAAGGAGAGAGAGAGAAGTCAAGTTGCACAGGTCACCTAACCCCAAGATTCTCCAATCTCCCGCCAGCCCATTCCTAGTGCACATTTATTTTAAGTCATTAGTGTTTGTCAGAAAAAAGTGTTTCCCTCCCTCTAATGTAAAGAGTCACTAATCACTGCAGAGGTGGATAGCTAATTCCTGTTCTACAATAAGTAAAATAATTCTGACTCCAAGATCCCTCTGGTAGAAAACCCAGTTCTGCTGGTGAGTTGAACAATTCCTAAGAAAATGAAGCCTCATCCTGGTTCCCCGCAAGTATTAAAATGCCCTCAGCAGAATGCTAGGCAGAACTGAACTTTGACAGGGATAGAATTAGAGATTAAAAAATGGATGCAGGGGCCGGAGAGATAGAACGGAGGTAAGGTGTTTGCCTTTCATGCAGAAGGTCATCGGTTCGAATCCCGGCGTCCCAAATGATCCCCCGTGCTTGCCAGGAGCAATTTCTGAGCATGGAGCCAGGAGTAACCCCCTGAGCACTGCCGGGTGAGATCCAAAAAAACAAAAAAATATGGATGCAGAGATCAAAACATTACAAGAAAAAAACCAGACAGGAAGATGCAGGACTGGAAACTGACCTCAAGATATTTTGCAATCGGTCCCAGGGCCCTGCAAGCTAATCTAACCCAGACACAACCATTGGAAATGCTTTAGGGTAGAGATACCCAGCTTTGGAGAGCTTTCAGAATATGGCCCCAAGGGGGTTGTTTGTGAAGTGCAGGTACTCACGTTAATTCTACCCTCAGTCACGTTCATAATTCTTGCGAGGTCATTGCTGTGGGGGTAGAAGGGAAGAGATTTAGTATTTGTTCTAGCGTTGCAAATTCAATTAAGAGCACTCAGTTCCTGGCTTTTTCAAAAACATCCTCCCTCACCGTAGTCCCGGTAGAAAAAAGAGCTTGCCCAGCCCAGGAATGGGCTCTCATAGCACCCCTGGTTCAAATCCAGCACCCGAAGATGTGGCATAGTGAAGGGAAAAAAGGCAAGGTCGGGCCCGGAGAGATAGCACAGCGGCGTTTGCCTTGCAAGCAGCCGATCCGGGACCAAAGGTGGTTGGTTCGAATCCCGGTGTCCCATAGGGTCCCCCGTGCCTGCCAGGAGCTATTTCTGAGCAGACAGCCAGGAGTAATCCCTGAGCACCGCTGGGTGTGGCCCAAAAACCAAAAAAAAAAAGAAAATATTTTTGGTTTGATTTTGGGGACCATTCTTGGTGCTACTCAAAGTTCAAGAATCACTCTTGGGCCCGGAGAGATTGGTTCGAATCCCGGTGTCCCATATGGTCCCCCGTGCCTGCCAGGAGCTATTTCTGAACAGACAGCCAGGAGTCACCCCTGAGCACCACCGGGTGTGACCCAAAAACCAAAAAAAAGGCAAGGTCCATCTCAGTTGATGAACGCAGAGGAAAAACAGAGAACATGTACTCAACCATGGAGAAACGGAAACGAAAAAAAAAAAAAACAGTTATTTCTCTAAGGCCACCTACCATTCCCCCAAAACTCAGCGCTGGCCTTTTGTTTTACTTACCGCAGGAGCGAGCAGGGATACGGAGTCTGTTCAAAGATACTTTCCAGTTCTTTCACGTGTTCTACAGTGAAATGGTGCTTGCTTGGGGTGCTTTCCTGGGCCTGGGTGTTTTGCTGCTGAACCCCTGCGTCGGCCTCGCTGTCGTCGTCTTCCTTCTTAACGTCATCCTTGCTCTCCTCTTTCATCTGCTGGTTTTCTGGACCTCGGTTGTGGCTCTGCTCCACTCGAACGTTCTCACCGTCATCTTGGCGGTTGGCCGTGTCGGCGCTGCCGTGCTGGCTCTCGGGACGCGGATTGAGGTTCAGCGCCGCTAGGGCCCCGACGCCATCTTCGCCCCCTTGCTCCGCCGATTCCTCTTTCTCCCCGGCGTCTTCAGAACCGACATTGCGAACGGTCGGCTTCTTCAACAGCTCGTGCTGGGCCTTGTCGTCGGGGCCATCTTCCTCTGACTGGCGGGGGGTCTCCTCGGTCGGGGACAAGGCTGCGGCCGCCATGGCACGGGCCTCTTCGTCGTGTGGCTTGTACCAGGACAACCGAGTCAGGGACATGTGACCTGTGGGGGCGGCGAGAGAAAGAGAACGCGCCCTCAGGCCGGATCTCGCGAGAGCTCACGATGCCGCCGGGCTTTTTGGCGGGAAGTGGGTGCCGGCTTCCGGCCGCCATGAGCGGCCCAGCCCTCAGCTTCCGCTGCCCCGAACTCGGCCGCGACTCACCCCCCAAAGCTCGGCCCGCCTCTCGGAGAACCCCTCAGGACACGGGCCTCGACCTAGAAGCTTTTTTACTCCCCGCACGGGCTCTAGCCCTCAGGGAGTTCACAACTGGCCGGGCCTCGAGGGCTCTTCTCAGCCTCCTCAGGGCCCACGGCTACTCACGTTCCCACTCACGGTACCCCAGTTGCTTCTGGCTTCTCTGGAGCGGCGTGCCCGCCTCCTGGCTCGTGCTGGTCACCGAGCCGGTGCTGGGCCACAGGGACCAGCTCCAGCTAAGTAGTGGGCCGTTGGGGCAGCACGGAGGGTTCGGGTTCGTAGGTCCTGACTTGCTCTCGGGAGCCACACAGCACGTGGACTCTGCCTCCCCCACCAGCATCGTCGTCGAAGAGAAAGAGCGAGCGAGCGAGCGAGCGACCGACCCGGCCGCGAGATTCGGGACCACGCCCCGCCCCCTGGCTGCGCATGCGCCTCGGGGTCTGCGTGCAACCGGCCCCCGGCCCCCCCCCCCCGTGCTCGTGCGCTTGTTACCCCCCCCCCCCCCGCTTGTGCGCTTGTAGCGAGGCTCCAGACCCAGCTGTCTCTCTCTCAGTCCACACGGGTGCAGGCCTCTCACCTCCTCTGAGCCCGCCAAAGCACAGCAAGACCTCCGGAAACCCCCCCCACCCGGCTAGAGTGCCCCCCAAAGTTGCAAGTTTTTGTTACAAGCAACAGGTGTGTCAGTTAATTGACAGGCAGCTCAGGCCTTGGACCCCTCCCCCTGTGCTTGCACCCCGAGGTTGCAGTTTGGTGGGCTCGTCCTCTTGCAAGGAGCCTCGAGTCCCCAGAGCTCTTGTCCTGCAAAACCACGATGATGAGCATGCCCAGAGCGGAAGCCACCATCTATAGGGGTTCGCTAGTGACGTCGTAGGGCATTTGCTCGCACACAGCTGACCAGGTTAGATGCCCAACATCCCATAGACTCCGCCAAGCATTGGCAGGAAGAATTCTATTTTCAGAGCAGGAGTCAATCCCAGAACACTAGGTGTGGTCCCAAACCAAGCAAAAAGTTACTTATACACTTAAATTCGGACGCTATTTTTCTGGATGTCGAAGCTAATGTGTTTTTTATACCAAAGAAATGGCTTAGGGCCTAAGCCTTAGGAGAACATTTCTCTAATAATTGAGTTGTAGAAGAAACAGAGGACAGGGGGAATCTGTAGGCCAGATCCCAGTGAAGTTGTGAGCACAGGGGACAGAAAACTTGTACAATCAACTTTTATCAGTCCCAGACAATGTACAAACAGCACTACTGCCACCAAAACGTGGAGAAGCAAGGATCTGCTCATCTGGGTGTGTGTAAGACTCAATAGGTGCATAGAACTGTCCTAATGTTTTTGACCAAACCAAACAAAAACTGAGTTTTTGTTGTTAAATAATAACAATGCAGGGGCCAGAATGATAGCACAGCGGTAGAGCATTTGCTTTGCACGTGGCCAACCCAGGATGGACCCCAGTTCTGTTTCTGGCATCCCATATAGTCTCTTGAGCCTTCTGGGAGCGATTTCTAACCCCTGAGTGCCACATGGTGTGACCCAAAAAGTCCCATCATCATAATGATGATGATAATGCAGGCCTGAGAAAAAAAGTGCGTAAGGTGCTTTCTTCCATGTTGTAGGAAGAATTCCATCCTGGGCATCCTACTAATTCTTTGAATCCATCTGGAGATTCCTAAGTGCAAAGCCAGGAAAGACCTCACAAAAATACCACCTGTGACTCAAAAACAAAAAAGACCCACTCAAACTACCATTGCAGAGAGGAAAGAAACAGCAACAAAACAAAAAATGCAGACAGCTCTTTCCACCCTGATGTCTTTCCAGCCTCCAGCAACCCCCCCTACCCCCACAACTCCCCAGGTTTCAAAGGGAGTCTCGATGAATGATGGTGCTCTAGGCAACGCCCTTGCCTTCCCTGTGGCCCTTAAGTCTTGGCTGCTGGGCAGCCCACAGGGTCCTCGAGACCTTCCAGAAGTCCTTCCAAAGTGAATAGCCAGCAGTAACCCACCCTGAAGCACTCAATGGTGTGGACAGAGTCAACACATGGTGACCATAAATTCTGTGATTTCCCTCCCACTGCCACCAGTGAACCCCTATAGGTGACGGCTTCCACTCTGGGCATGCTCATCATCGAGACATGGTTTTGCAGGAAAACAGCTCTGGGGACTTGAGGCTCCTTGCAAGAGAGCGAGCCCACCAACCCCCAACGCTGGGGTGCAAACGCAGGGAGTGGTCCAAGTCCTCAGCTGTCTCTGAAAAAAAAAAAAAAAACGGTTACACTTATAGCTTGCAGGGAAAAGCTTGCAATTTCAGGGGGAGGGACTTTAGCCGGGGGCGGTCCGGACATCCTGCTGTGCTTGGAGGGCTCAGAAAGAGGAGGTCCCACTCAACACTTTGTGCTTGTGGAGCAGGACGGCTTGTCGCTTCCAGCTTTTCCCTCAGAAGGCCATGCAAGGAATTTGCTGGGGCGCAGAGCCCTTGCACGAGGCCCGTAGGCCCATGCCCACCGCAGAGCAGGGGCTTTGCCCGAGTCCCCTAGGCGGATACCCGCTGCTTCTGGCTGGACGTGGTCACGGGGCTTCTCTGCCCTCGATTTGCACCATGCCAGGACCCAGGCTGGACGCTTCCCGTGGCGGGCCTAGGTTCTCATGCCCTGCCTGCCTTTTAGAGAACCAACAGTGGCCCGTCTGGCCCTTCCAGCATGCGGACAGGAGTACCCCGAGAAGCCCGATCCCAGCAGGGTCCCGTGAGTGGGAAGGTAAGTAGCCGTGGGCCCTGCGGAGAGCCCTTGAGAGGCCCGGAGAGCCCTTGAGAGGCCCGGCCAGCCCTGAACCCCCAAAAGGACAGAGTCCCGGAGGCTGGGACGCTGGGAGCCCCCAGGGACGCAGCCCAGAGCTCCTTGGGCCTAGAGCCCGCGGGGAGCAGAAGTTCGAAATCGAGGCCAGCGGCCTCAAGCGTTTCAGTCACAGACGACATTTTGTTTTTTTTGGTTTTTGGGCTACACCGGTGGTGCTCAGGGGTTACTCCTGGCTGTCTGCTCAGAAATCGCTCCTGGCAGGCACGGGGGACCCTATGGGACACCGGGATTCGAACCAACCACCTTTGGTCCTGGATCCGCTGCTTGCAAGGCAAACGCCGCTGTGCTATCTCTCCGGGCCCCCTTTTTTTTGGGGGGGGTTTACCTGGTTTTTTTCTTTTTTGTTTTTTGGGCCACACCCGGCGTTGCTCAGGGGTTACTCCTGGCTATCTGCTCAGAAATAGCTCCTGGCAGGCACGGGGGACCCTATGGGACACCGGGATTCGAACCAACCACCTTTGGTCCTGGATCGGCTGCTTGCAAGGCAAACGCCTCTGTGCTATCTCTCCGGGCCCCCCCTTTTTTTGGGGGGTTTAACCTGGGTTTTTTTTTTCTTTTTTGTTTTTTGGGCCACACCCGGCGTTGCTCAGGGGTTACTCTTGGCTGTCTGCTCAGAAATAGCTCCTGGCAGGCACGGGGAACCCTATGGGACACCGGGATTCGAACCAACCACCTTTGGTCCTGGATCGGCTGCTTGCAAGGCAAACGCCGCTGTGCTATCTCTCCGGGCCCCCTTTTTTTTGGGGGGGTTTATCTGGTTTTTTTTTCTTTTTTGTTTTTTGGGCCACACCCGGCGTTGCTCAGGGGTTACTCCTGGCTATCTGCTCAGAAATAGCTTCTGGCAGGCACGGGGGACCCTATGGGACACCGGGATTTGAACCAACCACCTTTGGTCCTGGATCGGCTGCTTGCAAGGCAAACGCCGCTGTGCTATCTCTCCGGGCCCCCTTTTTTTTGGGGGGGGTTTACCTGGTTTTTTTCTTTTTTGTTTTTTGGGCCACACCCGGCGTTGCTCAGGGGTTACTCCTGGCTATCTGCTCAGAAATAGCTCCTGGCAGGCACGGGGGACCCTATGGGACACCGGGATTCGAACCAACCACCTTTGGTCCTGGATCGGCTGCTTGCAAGGCAAACACCTCTGTGCTATCTCTCCGGGCCCCCCCTTTTTTGGGGGGGTTTAACCTGGGTTTTTTTTTCTTTTTTGTTTTTTGGGCCACACCCGGCGTTGCTCAGGGGTTACTCTTGGCTGTCTGCTCAGAAATAGCTCCTGGCAGGCACGGGGAACCCTATGGGACACCGGGATTCGAACCAACCACCTTTGGTCCTGGATCGGCTGCTTGCAAGGCAAACGCCGCTGTGCTATCTCTCCGGGCCCCCTTTTTTTGGGGGGGTTTACCTTGTTTTTTTTTCTTTTTTGTTTTTTGGGCCACACCCGGCGTTGCTCAGGGGTTACTCCTGGCTGTCTGCTCAGAAATAGCTCCTGGCAGGCACGGGGGACCCTATGGGACACCGGGATTCGAACCAACCACCTTTGGTCCTGGATCGGCTGCTTGCAAGGCAAACGCCGCTGTGCTATCTCTCCGGGCCCACAGACGACATTTTAGGTGGTGGGCCGAGGCCCTAGAGGTTGCGGTGCGGCCCTGCCAGGGAGCAGAGCCCGAGGAGTGGGCCGCGCTGTACCCTCTGAGGAGCGCGGCTCCCTACAGTGGCCACCATTGTCGCGGAAGCCGAGCTGGGGGGCGTGGGGGGCTCCCTGGCAGCGCGCGGTGGCGGCCTCAGTGGCAACTCACACTTACGGCCCAGACGTCGCCATAGTGCCCTCGCCATCTCTTCATCTCTTGCCAGGTTCACGCCTCTTGAGACTCTTTTTCTCATCTCCACAGATAACAGGAACCGGGGGCAGCCGTCAAGGTCGCACGTGAGATCCAAGAGAAGGGCCTACTCGGCGGAGGCCGCAGGAGCCAAGACCAAGGACCATGCCCGCCAGCCGGACAAAGATGGCGCCAAGGTGCAGGGGGAGCAGTTGGCGAAGGAAGGTGGCAGAAATGACCGGCGCAAACCGCTGCGTAACCCGGATCCAAAACCGAAGCCAGATCCTGACCCCGAGCATCAGGGGGCGAGCAAGGAGGCGACTGGCAGCGCTGAGGTGGCTGACCCACAGCAGCCTGAAGCTCGCCAAGATGACAGTGAGGGTGATGATGGCGACAGCGAAGCCCAAGAACAACAGGAGGAGGTGTGTTCAAGTTTGATATGTATTATATACTAATTTGTTTTTTAACCAATATTAATAAGATTTGCTTAATTCACCTAGGGCTAATAATAGTCATGACAATAGTCAGGCCTTACACAGGCAGAACCAAGAAAAGGCTAGGCCTATTTTTCCTCAATCCTTATCTATATACTAACTCCTCATAAAAGCATCTTTTGTACAACTGTTTATGGTATGCATTAAAAGTGGCTCTAACGTAACACCACTATCTTGTATGTCAATTAAGACCTATTGCCTTATAGGAATGCAGAGAGAACGGAAAACACGATGTGTGAAAGTTAGAACTAATGTTTCACATGTCAGGGTCCACAGTCAAGAGGTTCATCAGGAAACTGTTTGGACCCCTGGCACCCAGCTAAAAATATTAAGAAAAATCCTGATTAGCATGCCTCATAAATTGGCACTCTGTCTCTCTGGGTTTTGGGGCAATGGGTAACTAACTCTAATTCTAACTCTTCGACAGGTGAAGGAGGAAGGCAAGAATCTCGAAGATGATGACAGCAAAGGGAAGGAAGACGAGTATGGCAAGGAGAAGAATGATGATGACAGCAAAGTCGAGGAAGACAAGAATCCCAAAAAGGAGGATGATGAAGGCAAAGTCACAAAAGGCAAAGACCCCAAGGAGGATAACAGCAAAGTCGAGGAAGACAATCCCAGTGATGATGATGATGATGGTGATGATGATGATGATGGCGGCAAAGCCACAAAAGGCAAGAATCCAAACGAAAAAGAAAACAAGGATGATGATGGGAAAGTCAATGAAGCCACAGCAGGGAGTCAGCAGCAGAGCACCCAGACCCAGGAAAACATCCCAACAGTGTACATGCAGCCCTTCACTCCACATCAGCTGAGAGAGTTGGAGAAGGTTTTTTACGTAAACCCATCTCCTAGCTACCCGTTTCGGTAAGCAAAGCCCAAAGGCAGCACTGGGTTGGGGGTGGAGGTAGGGAGGTCTTACAAAAATAATGTTTTTTTTTTCTGTTTGGGTTTCTCTAGAGTTGATAACTAGATTTTATATATTTCCTCTTATCTTTTCCTTTGGGTTGATCAAGGATCTTTGTCTTTTTGCTTTCTCTGCATTGGTCAACTGAGATAGGCCTTTCCTTTTTTCCCTTTGAGTTGCTCTGCTGGGTCCTTAGGTGCTAGAATTGAACCAGGGGTGCTGTAATAGACCATTGCTGGGCTGAGCAAGCTCTTTACCCTCTATTTCTACTAGGGCTCAGGCAGGGTGGGGGAGGATTTTTTTTTAAAGCCAGAATCTGAGTGCTCTTAATTGAATTAGCAACACTGGAACAGTAAATGTCTGTCTTCCCTTCTACCCCACAGCAATGACCTTGCAAGACGCTTGAATGTGGCAGAAGGAAGAATTAAGGTATCAGCACTTCAAACAAACCCGGTGGGACCATATTCTGAAAACACTGTGAAGCAGGGTGATCTGGCCTAGGGTCTTTCCAGTGAATTGTGTCTGGGTTGGATCAGCCTGCGGGCCCTGGGACTGATTGCAAAGCATCTTGAGCTCAGTTTCCAGGCCTGCATCTCCCTGTCTTGTTTGTTTTTTCCTCTGTCAGTGTATTTATCTTTCTGCATTCATTTTTTCATCTCTAATTCTGTCCTGTCAAAGTTCAGTTCTGCCTAGCAGTCTGCTGAAGGCATGTAAATACTTGCGAGGAATCAGGGTGAGGCTTGATTTTCTTGGGAATTATTCAACTCACCAGAAGAACAGGGTTATCTACCAGAAGACTCTTGGAGTCAGAATTATTTTAGTTATTGTAGAACAGGAATTAGCTATCCAACCTCTGCAGTGATTGGTGACTCTTTAGATTAGAGGGAGGCAAACACTTTTTTCTGACAAACACCAATGACTTAAAATAAATGTGCACTTGGGATGGGCTGATGGAAGTTTGGAGAAGTCTTGGGGTTAGGTGACCTGTGCAACTTGACTTTTCTCTCTCTCCTTTGGGTTTCCCGCGGAGAGGATCTCTGCAGCCTAGTTGGGATCCCTCTTCAGGGCTTCAGAGAAGCAGAGCAGAAATATGTCTCTCTGCAGAGGCCAGCCCTATGGCAGTATTAGGTAAAGGGTTGCCTACAATGGCAGCTTCCTTTCCCCCTGGGGTTCTTGGACTAATAGACTGGAATATTGCTAACTGTAGGCTGTGTGTCGGGGCAGGAAGCAGGCAATGGCTTCCATCTAGGGAAAGTCACCTGAAATGTTAAAGGTGGCTAAAAAGTCTGGGAGCAGGGAGCAAGAAGGTGCTCTGCGCTGCACTGCCCTGAGGTAAGAAGGTGGGGCAGGAGAGGAGAGAAGAATTGTGTCTGAGAGCCTGGGTCTGGGAGACATGACATGTGGGCCCTAGTGCAGCCAGCCCACCCAGGGAACCTGGAGTCTCCCATGTCAGCCTTTTCTTCTCCCTGTCTATGGTGCTGCCCTGAAGTTGTGGTGTGAGCAGTGTCTTCCTGATGGTGCTACGTATGTCCTGAGTGAGCCCACGGGATCCCCAAACCTTTCATCCTTGTGGCCCTGCTGGGGTCACGATCAGTTTTTGGGATCCCCTGGAGGGAGAGGAGGGGCTGCTTGAGTCCCTGGGGACATCCAATTAGTCTCCCAGGAGTATTTGCATTTTGGATTCCTCTGCCCTTTGTGCTCACTTTGGAGTCCGGAGATGACACACTTGCTATCCTATACTCAGGGGTGCACTTGTACTTTTGTGGATAACCTTGTTGGGGGGAGCATGGTGACCATCCTGTGAGGGATGGGACCAAGACACCTTCCTTAACATGGAGGCTCTTGAGTTTCTGTTTGGCTTTTGTACTTTAAGAATTCTTTCCCTCTTTGCTGTTGTTTGTGACCACTCGTGGTTGTGGGACACATTTGCATCTGTTAGTGAGAAGCTGAGCTCTCACCGGAGGACTGTGCCAACCCTTGTTGTTTCGGCGTAGGTTCCATCCCAACACCTGCTCAGTGTTCAGGCAGTCACTGGAAACGGATCCTTTGGCCACATTCCCCCCTCCCCCTTCTCACACTCCCTCTTTGGTTCCACACTTTGACCTGTTTGTCTGAATTTGCTCTTTTCAAATTTCTAGCCACAAGTCCCATCATCAACTTGTCCAAAGGACTGATTTTTTTTCATGCACACAGCAGGCTGCTGTGGGTGGTTGAAGGCTCAGAATCTGAAGGAGGCAGTGTTTCCAAACTGGGCTCTTGTGCTCATTGTGACTTTCATGGGCATCACTCTCTGCCCTAGTCAGTTTCCTGTAACCAGAGTGAGCTGCTGAATCAATGTGAGTCGCACATGTGAGAGCTGAGGGTCAGCAGTCATGACAGGCCTGGCAGAGACAGAATCATGAGTCAGTTCTTCTGCTTCCGTGTAGTGGCCAGGCATGTTTGTGGTGTGAGGAGAGAGACCAACAATGAATCTGGTACAGCCTGGCACACCGCTGATGATAAGGAAACAGCCTTGGGCAGGTGGGGGGATTGGTAGACAGCTGCCTGTTGTGTGTTCGTAAGTGTGGTAATTGGCACTCCATGACTTCCCCCAACCCTTTGCTCTCTCATGGTAGGTCTGGTTCAAGAACCGCCGGGCCAGGCTGAGAAGAATGAGAGAGCTGCCAATCCATAGCACTCCTGGAAGCCAGAACATACCAGTTGTCATCAGTTTGGGGAGAAACTGCAGTGTCTCCGTCGTTCCACAGCCAGGCCAGCCAGGCCAACCATGGATGAGGCATAATGAAACACCATTGGCTGCAGTGCCTGCTCAGCACCTGCAGGTGCCCCCTGCTCCTGTTTATTCTCCTGCCTGCCCACCTCCCTATTCTATGATGCAGCCTCCTCCTGGAGCCTCTTTTGTATTGGCTCCTCCTTCTGCCATGGCTCCTCCTTCTGCCATGGCTCCTATGTCTCCCCTATTAGCTCCTCCCATGCAGTCTCCAGTCCCGAGAGTTCCGATGAATTCTCCGCAGATGTATGTGCCACAGTATCCGCCTCCCCCTCCCTCTGGTCCCACCTGGTTTCCCAATGTCCCTGGGCCCAATTATTACTCCTTCCAGTAAAATTGTCTTGAGTTTCTTGCCCTAGATCCTCTTTGCTTGTTTCGTAGCCTTTTATTGAAGATTTTACTAATCACTGTTAGTAACCCAAACCCTAGAAAAACTTTAAATTGATATCTTTAATTACACTTTGATTACAAATATGGTTACTTTTTTAATTAATATCTAAACAAAACCCTAGAAATTTTGATTTTGTACACATACTGTTCTTTCAATAAAGTTGAGCACTGTTGAAATTGCTGTTTCATTTGTGGGCTCTGCAGATGTGGGTAGAAATTTCTTATTCACACTTGAAATTATTAGAAGACTGCTTTTCTGCAGTTACCCTGCTTTATCATGCCAGAGATTTACCAGAACTCTGGAAGACCCCTTTAGATTTCTCCCCCAACAGCCAATTTCCCGATCTAGGCTTTAGAAGAATGCTAAAGACCATTCCTATCTAGAAACAACCTCTTACTGTCATATAGAGGTTGTATGTTTGATGTTCATCCCTACCCTTCGTTGTCTTGAGATAGACCTTCTAAGTAATTGTAACTTATTAAAATTCGTTAGCATTTGTAAGCTTTGCTCAAGCATACTCAAAGGTATACAAATTATATGATTTTTGGCCTCAGGTTTTCAAGATTGTGTCTGGTTACTAAAAGAACTGAAAATTTACTAAAGGAACTCAGAAAATTTCAGTCCACATCCCAACCTCTAGCAAGAAGATTTTTTTTTTTTGGTTTTTGGGCCACACCCTGTGACGCTCAGGGGTTACTCCTGGCTATGCGCTCAGAAGTTGTTCCTGGCTTCTTGGGGGACCATATGGGACGCCGGGGGATCGAACCGCGGTCCGTCCTAGGCTAGCGCAGGCAAGGCAGGCACCTTACCTCCAGCGCCACTGCCCGGCCCCTCAAGAAGATATTTTTAGAAACTGAGTTCCTCTTCAGTAGCAGTTTAGTCAATCATGCTTATATAGAAATTTTGGCTTCGCTTTTCATGAGTTTCCATTGAATTGAAAGAAGATATAACCAGCATTAACCATAAGTGCCAATAAGTTAGATTTGTCAAGAACCTCTTAGAGAGGCCAGGGTGATAGCGTGGTGGTAGGGCGTTTGCCTTGCATGCGGCTGACCCAGAACACACCTTGGTCTGATCCCCCAGCTTCCCATATGGTCCCCCAAGCCAGGAGCAGTTTCTGAGCGCATAGCCAGGAGTAACCCCTGAGCATCACCGGGTGTGCCCCCCCAGAAAAAGAAAAAAGAACCCCTTAGAAATAACTACATGGGGGGCTGGAGTGGTAGCACAGCACCACTCAATTCGCCTTGCACGCAGCTGACCCAGGACAGATGCAGGCTTGATCCCTGGCATCCCATATGGTCCTCCAAGCCAGGAGCAATTTTTGAGTGCAGAGCCAGGAGTAACCCTTGAGTACCACCAGATGTGGACCAAAAAAATTACATGCATGGACTCTGGACTTCATGATCCTCTTAAGATATATCTATTTTTGGGGCTGGAGAGATAGCATGGAGGTAAGGCGTTTGCCTTTCATGCAGGAGGTCATCGGTTCGAATCCCGGCGCCCCATATGGTCCCCTGTGCCTGCCAGGAGCAATTTCTGAGCCTGGAGCCAGGAATAACCCCTGAGCACTGCCAGGTGTGACCCAAAAACCAAAAAAAAAAAGATATATCTATTTTTAGATTTAGAGTGTTTGGTCCACATCTGGCATTGCTTGTACACTTTCTGGTGATGCCTGAGAGGGATGCTGTGCCAGGGACTGAACCTGGGTCACTTGAGTGCAATTCAAGCACCAAAATCCATGTATTATTACCTAGTCACCCTCATTCTCCTTTTGACTTGCCAAGTTTTCATGCTATACAGTGTCTAAAACATCATATGCCCATTCCAACATCCCAGATTGACATAACTGATCTTCAGATAGTTTTTCATTGATCTTCATCTAATCGTATGAAATTGGACAGGCCCCAATACCCCAAAATCTTTTTATCAGCATAGACGGAGTATAGCTCCTACCTTATACACTATTAGGGATTCTTATACTAGGGCTATATATTTGTTTAATTTCAACCATTACTTCTTAGAATACACTTCCTAGCAGATTTTGTCACTATAACAGTCTTCCCTCACTCCCCTCCCTCCATCCCTTCCTACCTTCCCTTCTCCTTCCTTCCTTATTCCTTCCCTCCCATTATATTCCCCCTTTGGATCAGAGCACACTGCCTCTTGACCTACTACAACTTGATTACTTTGCAGTTCATGGAGCTTCTTAGGACGACATCTATGACAAGGAGTCAATGCTTTACGAAAAGATAGCATCAGGTTCCTATAACGTCTATTGGGGTTAATTTGGGATTAATTCTCCAATTCTTTGTTGTTTTCTGAGCTATACCCAGTGGTGTTTTGAGGTCATTCTGTTTTTTCAGGGGACCATACAGTGCTAGGAATCATACCAGGGACACCCACGTGCAAAACGTGATCCAGCCCTCTAAGCTATCCCCAGCACAATTTGTTTTGTTTTTGGGGGACTACATCCAGTATGATGCTCAGAGGTTACTCCTGGCTCTACTCTCAGAAATCGCTCCTGGCTTTGGGGGACTATAAGGGATGCTGGGTACGAACCACCATCTGTCCTGGATCGGCTGTATGCAAGGCAAACACCCTACCACTGTGCTATCTCTGACCATAAGTATATTATTTTTTACAAAAAATTAGTGTCAGAAAGAGAGAAAAGCAAGTTTCACTTCTCACAATAAAATGTACTCTTCCAGGTTACATCCTCTAAAAGAAGGGTTTTTAAACTAGCAAAAAGTAAAAATGTACACTTTTAAACAAAAAAATCCTTTAAAATATATTTATGGGGGCTGGAGAAATAGTACAGCTAGTAAAGTATTTGCCTTGCACATGACTGAACTGGGTTTGATCTCCAGTACTCCATATGGCCCTCTGAACATCACTAGGACTGATCCCTGAGCTCAGAGCCAAGATTAAACCCAGGGCACCATGAGGTGTGACCCAAAAAGCAAAACATTTTTTAAAAAAGTATAGCACTGGAGGCAAAACAACCTTGAGATAGCTCAGAAAGGACACATAGTTTGTCCTGGGCAAAAAAGTTTGCAAAAAAGAGATGGCGCCAGAGGTAAGGTGTCTGCCTTGCAAGCGCTAGCTGCCTGGCAAGCGCTAGCCAAGGAACGGACCTTGGTTCTATTCTTCCCCCCCTCCCCCCGCGTCCCATATGGTCCCCCCTAAGCCAGGGGCAATTTCTGAGCATCAAATGGGTGTGGCCCAAAAAAACAAAACAAAAAAAGGTTTCAAAACACACCTTAATTTGTTTCCTTTTTCCCTTGCTGGGTTTATTTTACCAGGACACAGCTCAGAATCATCCTAGACTTTCAGCCCAGCAGGGTGGGGGCAATTAGGAATCTGTGGCTTTCAGCTTTCAGGGGGAAAATTTCAAGGGGAAATTGCTTTATATACAGCCTGTCCTGGTTTAATGCCTAGCACATGGTTCCCTGAGCGTTGTCAAGTTCAGCCCTGAACCCCCTGAGTACTGCTGGATGTTACTCTGGAGGCCCCTAAACACTACTGGGTTGGCCCAAGCTATCACAGAAACCCCAGGGCCTGAGCCCTCAGGCCTTCCCATCTACCTCTTGACTGAGAATCCAGGAACACTGGGAAACTCCCAATTTTATTTAATCTCAAAAGTGTATTTGTTAATTGGAAAGTTCCATAACTGATGGATTCTTACCCACCAAAATGAGAATGAGACAGAACAGGGGCACACAAGAATATAGTTATTTCTCTACACCCAGAGGAGAAGTTAAAACAGGAAACCTGACTGTAAACCTATCTGCCTTTGACTCTTCAGAGACAAGAGGCAGGCATGGATTCCACTGTCTCCTCCTGGCTCTGAATCTGGGTACTAGCTGTCACATAGGCAATGGTCTTAGCAATTCTTTTAAAGAGGTTTGAGTATCAGAGCCTTCACAGGAAGCTAGAACCTGGGAAGAGGGAGGCTGCGCCTGCAGTTGTGATCTAAGTTGTTGTTACTTTATCCGGAAAGGCATATTTTATGTCAGTATATATCAGAAGCAAAACAAAGGATGGGTCTGTGCAAAACAACCTTGAGATAGCTCAGAAAGGATACATAGTTTGTCCTGGGCAAAAAAGTTTGCAAAAAAAAAAAAAACCACCTTAATATGTTTCCTTTTTTCCTTGCTGGGGTTATTTTACCAGGAATCAGAATCATCCTTGACTTTCAGCCCAGCAGGGTGGGGGCAATTAGGAATCTTTGGCTTTCAGCTTTCAGCCAGCTGCTGGGGGTAGGTAAAAAGATGTCCTGCACTTCAGTTTCCCCACATCTCCATTAGGTAACTGGGGGAGGTGGAGTCGTTCATTTTCGATAAAGGATAAAAGTATAAGGCTGTGGTTCTTTGCCTGGGGAATCTTCATTATGTTTAACCCTAGCAAATTTGGTCCCATGTAGAAAATCTCCATCTCCTACTATTTTAAGAAATCAGTTTTTTTCCATAATCTCTGCTAATGTTCCTCTTATATTCCACAGAAAGTCTGTATTCTGAAGTATTTGTCAGACTTTTCCTACAAACTTGTCTGAACACTAGTTTTTAAAACAATTTTGTAAATGGTAAAAAGCTATCAAATGATCAAAGGTAAATATTTTTCTAAATTACAATAGGTAAGGAAATGTGTTGAATTACATGGCATATAATTCCTGGAATAATATCCTAAATTTGGAAGAACATATTAGACTCTATAAAGTTAGAAAGTTCTGCATACTTTTAGAATGCATTATTATTCATATATGTTAACATTTATTATTATGTGATACTGCTTTCCATAAAACTTTATATCTAATACACCTAATCCACATGGATCGCTCTTTCCAAAAGGGGAACAAATAATTATTTGGGATTTCCTAGGAGCTCTTTAAGATTTTACTTATGTTCTTTTTCTTTTAACTCAAATTTTATTGTATTTTAATTTTTTAAAAAAAACTTTATTGATAGATTGCTTTTGGGGTCACACAGAGAGGTGCTCAGGGGTTACTCCTGACTGCACTCAGAAATCACTCCTGGCAGGCTCGAGGGACAGTATGGGATGACAGGAATCAAACTGAATCCCTCCTGGGTCTACAACATGCAAGGCAAACGACCTACAGCTGTGCTATCTTTCCAGCCCCCAATAAAAACCCTTATTGTATTTTTAGAATTTTACTTCCGTTTTTACTTCCATAAAGTTTTGTCAGAGATACTAAAGTATTTAAGGCATGCAAACTAGGGAGAGAGAAATATTCCAGCAGGTAAGATGGTTGTACCTTCCTCACACCTATTATTCATTGCAGTGTTGTTTAAAATAGCCAGACTCTAGAAACAGCCTAGATGTCCCTCAATAGATGAACGGCTAAAGAAACTGTGGTGCATATATACAATGTAATATTATGCAGCAGTCAGGAGAGATGAAGTCATGAAATTTTCCTATACATGGATGTACATGGAATCTATCATGCTGAGTGAAATAAATCAGAGGGAGAGAGAGACACACAGAATGGTCTCACTCATCTATGGGTTTTGAGAAAAATAAAAGACATTTGTGCAATGATTCTTAAAGACAAAAGAGAGGACTGAAAGGTTCAGCTCACGACATGAAGCTCACTACAGAGAGTGATGGGTACAGTTAGAGAAATAATTATGCTGAGAACCATCATAACAAAATGTGACTGAATGAGGGAAGTAGAAAGCCTGTCTAGAGCACAGGCCGGGGTGGGGTGGGGAGGAGGGACACTTGGGACATTGGTGATGGGAATGTTGCACTGGTGAAGGTTATATATATAAAATAGGGAAGCCATCTGGCCTGAAAAGCTTAGACTACGCTCTACCTGGTTCTTGCAGAATATGGTCACTGGTTCTTGTTTTGGAGGAAGAAAGTTAAGTCACTGAAAAAAAAGCTTATATAAAGGACTGTCTTCCTGTCTGACATCTGTCCAGTCTTAGGCCATTCTTGTGCTCTCATCTGAGTTTTAAGCATGGCAATCTATGTTTTCTCCATTCCTTTGTGCCTCACACATTTTTTTCTTGTTTTAGTCTATGTGTTGACTCCAAATTTTAGCTATTGTATTGAGTGCTGAAGTGAATAAGCTTATGCATATGTCCTTTTGAATGAATGTTTTTCTATTCTGAGAACAGATACCCAAAAGTAGAATTGCTGGGCCACATGGCAGCTCTATTTTGAGTTTAGTGAGATCCCGCCATACTGTTTTCCAAAGGGGTTGGATCAGGCAGCATTCCCTCCAGCCGTGAATGAGAGTTCCTTTTTAATCACATCTCCACCAAGGGATTGTTCCCAGTATTTTTCATATGTGCCATTTTCACTGATGTTAGATGATATCTCATTGTTGTCTTGATTTGAATTTCCCTAAAAATAATTCCAAATGTTGTTTTTAGAAAAACTTGTGAAATCAAGTCATTTATTTTCTCTGTTTAGACAACACAAGTTAATTCTGTTTGCTAAACACAAATAGTATAAAATGTTATATCCACTTTTGTAGCTTTAGAAACATGTATATTTGAAATTAAACTATTATTTTAAAAATAAATTTTATTTGCAAGATTATTTTTCCTTAGGTTTTCTTAATTTTTACTTTATTTAAAGAAAATGCATCATGGGCCCGGAGAGATAGCACAGTGGTGTTTGCCTTGCAAGCAGACAATCCAGGACCTAAGGTGGTTGGTTCGAATCCCGGTGTCCCATATGGTCCCCGTGCCTGCTAGGAGCTATTTCTGAGCAGACAGCCAGAAGTAACCCCTGAGCAATGCCGGGTGTGGCCCAAACCCCCCCCCCAAAAAAAAAAGAAAAAAAAAGAAAATGCATCACATAGTTTACCATAATATATTTGTGTCTAGATAAATGAAAGCAAAGTTGTTGAAAAATAGAAAGAAAAAAATAAAGAAAAAAGAACAGAAGGTTTAAAAAAAGAAAAAGTACAGTAGCCAGTACATTTGTGAAAATTATTGTTTCTTCAATGAAGTCATTAATACAATGGCAGAAGGTTTAACAAGAAATCTCTTGTTATTAGCTATCCATTTTGCTACATTGGGGTGTTCCTTTAGTGATGACAATATTAAACAAATGAATTTGTCCAGAAATTTAAAGCACTATTACTGATACTTTTAGGGGTATGTCCTCAGCTGAAATGTTTGCATATATAGTCTCTGGGGGCTCACTCTCTTAGTTGAGGTGCACAAATTATGGTTTTGGGGGGCAAAGTGATAGTACAGCAGGTAGGGCATCTGCCTTGCACAAAAGGATCCCAAAATTTCCATACTTGGCATCCTATTGGTCCCCAAGCCTGGCTGGAGTGATCGCTGAGTGAAAAGCCAAAGTAGGCCCTGAGAACTGCTGGATGTTATCCCCCTAAAAAAAGTAATCAAATTCTGTTTGTGGTGTTCACCAGGAGTTAATTGGTACTCACAGCTGTTAGTTTTCTTAGCTATGGCTTTTAAACTTCTTTTCAGTTGTGATGCTCACAGCAGACTCAGGGCTGCATTCTTTTCCTTTCATGATGTTGATAATTGTATGGTGTTGGCTGTGGTGTATCACAGACAGCGGAGGCCTAGGCTCAAACTTCAGAATTGCCAGGATTTCCCTGGGCACACAAGAGTACATTTACTTCTTCAAGCCAAGAGGGGATGTTCGAATGGGAAACCTGATGACAAGCACATCTGCCACGGATTCCCAAGAATGGAAGGAGGATTGACCCTGGATTCTGGGTTCTGGGTTTGAGCTATTACATAGAATTCTCTAGACTTGGCATTCTCTTTAAAAGGTTAGAACTTAAGGGCCAGGAGAGAATTAGTGGTTAATATGCATGCGGTTTAACAGAAGAGGGTTCCCCAAACATCTCCAGATGTGTCCTGGAGGTCCCAAAACACTGTGCTTGTGTTGAACCTTGGCAAAGGTGGCCAAGAATCAATGGTATCCACCCTTCCCCAGCTTCCTTTGGGAGCTCTCCTCCTCCACAAAAGATAAAAATTTTAGTCAGTGCTTTTCCTGGACTGTAACTAAGAACTTGCAACTTTCTAGGCCAACAGAAATGGACCCAGAAAATGAGGAAGAAATTCCTCTGCATGAGGAATTCATTTTATGTTGTGGAGTTGAAACCCTGGACTGACCTCAAAAATGATCAAAGTGGCAACCAATCTAAACTGCTTATTTTCATTATTACTGGTAATCCAGGTTCTAGTTCCTTTTATGCACCATTTATCAAGGCCTTGTACTCTTCAGCAAACTTTTTTCCCAGTTTGGACTATCAGTCATGCTGGACATGTCATGGCCCCCAAAGACAAGATTATTACAGTCTCAGATGAGTCAAATGCTCAAGAAATCAAGGACATCTATGGATTCAGTGGTCAAATAGAACATAAGCTGGCTTTCCTGAGAACTCAAGTGCCAAATGATATGAAACTGGTCATTGGCCATGCAATAGGCTGTTATATGACCCTTCTAATTTTGAAACTTGCTCCTGAGCTCCCAATAATTCGCTCCTTTTTTATATGAAATCTTTAAGCACCATGGTGACAAGCACGATTGTAGTTGGGTTTTAGTCATAAATAGAACACTCCCTTTTACCAGTGCAACATTCCCACCACCAATGCCCCCCACTCTCCTCCCCCACCCCTGCCTATATTCGCGACAGGCATTCTACTCTCACTCATTACTATTGTCATGATAGTTGTTAGTGTAGTTATTTCCTTAACTACAATCACCACTCTTTATGGTGAGCTTCATATTGTGAGCCAGTCCTTCAGGCCCTCATCTCTATTGTCTCTGAGGATTATTACAGCAATGTCCTTAATTTTTCTTTAAACCAGAGATCAGTGAGACTATTCTGTGTCTATCTCTCTCCCTCTAACTTATTTCACTCATTCATCTATTGAAGGGCATCTTGGTTATATCCAGATTCTGGAAACAACCAAGATGCCCTTCAACAGATGAATGGTTAAAGAAAGTGTGGTACATATACACAATAGAATATTATGCAGCTGTCAGGAGAGATGAAATCATAAAATTTTCCTATTCGTGAATGTACATGGAATTTGCCCCTTTCTTCTCTTTCCAACGATTGAGCACATGTCTGAATCCCCCCATGAAAAGATCACCACTCTTCTTCTATGATGACTTCATTATGCTCTCTACACTACTGGCTACATGTTACTGAAACCCTGCCCTGAATTCATCAAGTTCTTAATAATTAAAATTTGCCTTTGGTTCATAAACGCAGAGAATGAGCATTTCGATCTGTATTTACTTGAATCATTCTGTCTTGCCAATGTAACTTATCGTGGGGGCCAAGAGATAATGCAGGTGGTAGAGAGAGACAACAAAGTCATAAAAGAACATTTATCTAAGTTTACATTTTACTATGGAACTATAGATAATTGGTGTCCAATAAATTATTATAGAGACATAGAAAGATTTTCCAGACAGAGATATTCGGCTCTGTGAGAAAAAATACCTCATGTCTTTTTTTGGGGGGGTCACACCTGAGGGCGCTCAGGGGTTACTCCTGGCTCTGTGCTCAGAAATCACCCCTGTCAGGCTCAAGGACTATATGGATGCTGGGATTCGAACCATTTTCCATCCTGTGTCAGCGGCATCCAACGCAAAAACCCTACCATTGTGCTATGGCTCTGGCCCAATCTCATGCTTTTATCCTCAATTTTTATCAAGAAATGGCGACTATGGTAGAGACTGGCTAAAGGATGATCTGTCCAACATATAAATACCGACACAAAGAATGAAGACATTGACAGCTAACACATAGTAGCTGTGTGCTTGCTGCCTCTTAGTAATAAGTAGCTTAGTGAATAAACACTTTAAGTTTAGTGTTTGTTATTTGAAGAAAAATGTTGAGAATCACTTGGCCTAAAAGCAACCAATTCTTGCTGAAAGGAGGTAAAGTGATTTGCCTGATAACTCTTCAGCAACAATATTGCAAACCATGGTGGCTAAAAGCAAGAGTGGGAGAGGGAGAGAGGAAGGAGGGGAGGGATGGAGGGAGGGAGGGAGAAAGATAAGAAAAATATCTACCATAGAGGCAAGCAGCGGAGAGGGTCGGGAGGAAACTGGGACATTGGTGGCAGAAAATTATGTTAGGAAAAATATAGGAAGTTATGAAACAACATTCTAGGAAATGTAAAAGATCAGTGAATGTGAATTATATGTAGGGTCAGTAAGGCTTATGAGATCATGTGGAAGATACACAGGAAGCATGGCAAGGGATCTAGGCAGTGACCCCACAGCAGCTGAGAAGCAAGAGCTGAAGACCAGCCCAGGCTGACATCATACAGGCCTTGGCTGAGGTTATCAGCATCAGACTGGTTAACAAGACAACTTACAAGGCCACCTGTCATTCCCTATGGCACACAGTATGTCACAGACCATCGAGTTATCATGTAGTCTGGCCATTAGTAAGCACAGGCCAGAGAGGAGCCAACCTCAGGAGAGGTGCTAAGTATGTCCAGCTCTAGAAGCTTCTGCAAGGTGTGTGGCACTCTGATCTCATCTACCTCATCTCCCTCTGCTCCCTCCAGCGCTTCCAGAGCTGGGATGGGGAGACAGTGGCTGCCCAGGTCAAGTCTGTGCCTGCTACATGCACTTGCCCTCTGTGTGTGTGTGTGTGTTCCTTTCCCATAAAAACCTGTTGAAGAGGACCGGAGAGATAGCATGGAGGTAAGGCATTAGCCTTGCATGCAGAAGGATGGTGGTTTGAATCCCGGCATCCCATATGGTCCCCCTAGCCTGTCAGGAGCGATTTCTGAGCATAGAGCCAGGAGGAACCCCTGAGCACTGCCGGGTGTGACCCAAAAACCAAAAAAAAAAAAAAAAAACCCATTGAAGATCAGCAGCAAGCCTCGTACAGTGCTAGGAATTGAGGACAGAGTTCTTAGCCACTTTGGGGTTCTTCTGAAAATCTTGCAGTGCCTCATCTGAAAAGGGGTCTCTTTAAATTATTGAATAATCACTATAAATGAGTTCCCGATCTCTGCATTAACTTAATTAAAAAGAAATTATTTTACCTGTGAACCAAAATAAGTCCCCCTATTCTATGAACTCAAGTTTTCTGAGTGCCAGAGGCCTAGTCAGCAGGTTCTCTCCCCTGGAATAGCCTCGGTGCCTCTACTTTCCTGCTCTCATTCAGCCACTACAGGCCACAAAGCCAGTGACTGTAGAGGATGGTTGTCTCTAGGAGACATGTTCCTTCCTTCAAGACACTAGGACACTCAAGCACTTTCCTTCCTCAAACCCCAAGGCCCTGAAGAAAGAGCCAGATCTGATATGCTGCTGTCACCCCCTATGGAGAAGGCTGATTGCTGAGATCTGTCCTATGTCACTGCTGCAGCAGATAGAGAGCAGATAAGCTCTGGAGAGTCCCCATGCCCAGGGATAAAATAGGAGGCAGAGGCCCAGAGGGTTTCTGTTGACATCTCTGTAGGGAGACCACAAGAAGTACAAAGGTGCTACAGCCTCTGCCCTGTCAGATTGTTCAGAATTCAGAATCCCTTCCCCAGCTTTTCTTTCAGCATTATTTTTTTTATTATTCCATATTTCAAATGTCCATGGGCTTGCATTTATTATCTTGTCACTTCAAGAGTTTAAAAATATAAAAAGTAAAATGATCAAGCAAAACGACTAGGCCTTCTTTTCTGTTCAGCATTCTAAGCATGAGATGAAATTTTTTATAAAGGTTTTCACCACCCTTGTAACTGCCTGGCTGATTTTCTGTGTGGCTGAGTAGGAGCAGATACTTGAGAAGTTCTGAGTTTCCTTGAGTTAAAGTCTTTCTGGTAAACTGCAAATCTACTTGCTCAGTGCTTCTCTGAAAGAAGATTGAAGTTTCATGAGGAATAAAAGGCTGCAGACAAAAGGATGGGGTAAATTAAGTCATGTAGACATTGGAGGCCTTGTGATCTGTGTGGCTTTGTGTTTTGGGTTTTTGTTTTGGGGACATAACTGGTAGTGCTCAGGGTTGCTCCTGGCTCTACACTCAGGAATCACTCCTGGTGGGTTCAGGGACCATATGGGATGCTGGAGATTGAGCTCAGGTTGGCCATGTGCAAGGCAAGCACCTTATTTACTATATTATTTCTTCAGCCCTTGTGTGATTTTTAAGCTTTTTATCTACTTTTGCCTCAGTACCCTCATTTATAAGATAGGCTTAATGAGAGGATTCAGAGCAATGAAGAATGAACTCAAGCAGTTAGTACACTGCCTGACCAAGAGTATCTTCTTTTTTCTTTTTTTCTTTTTGGTTTTTGGGCCACACCCGGAAGCCCTCAGGGTTACTCCTGGTTCTATGCTCAGAAATCGCTCCTGGCAGGCGTGGGGGACCATATGGGATGCCGGGATTTGAACCACCATCCTTCTGCATGCAAGGCAAACGCCTTACCTCCATGCTATCTCTCCAGCCCCCAAGAATATCTTCTTGATAGAGATTAAATATAATAATTATTCTTATCATAATAAAAATAAACAAAAGACCTGAGTTGATAAGGAGTGGGTGAAATCCACTTTTCAGGAGCATTTCTGACTGTATGTCCCAGTGAGCCCCATGGATGGTCCTTGCCAGAGATCTGATGTCATTGGGGCTTTCTAGAGCCTATGGAAAGAGCAAGTTTGGGGCCATAGCCAATGCCCACATTGCTCTCCATCATTTTGGGCCAGGAAGAAATCTGCAGACCCAGGCCTAGTACTTCGTACACCCTAATATCTATGGTTGCCCAGGCACTCTCTATGTCTGCTTCCACAGGCTCATTTCCTTTATCCCTTATTATTAGTAGGAGTGAGGAAACCAAGGACACATGGCAACTTAATGCCACACCAGATTCCAGAGTCAGTGTTTTTTTTTATTTAAAAAAAATTAAAGATTTTGGGACAGCTTGGAAACCTGAATGAGCTCTATTAGTATCCCATTCCTGCTTATTAGACTTGAGTGTTGATTTTCTGACTTCAGAAAATTGTGATTTCTTATTCATAATGCTCAACATGGAGAAGAAGAAAAAGGCCTATTTGTACCAAAGCCTTAGTGATGTAGCCAGGGCATGGGGTGTGGTATTGATTTTTCTCTCAAATGATTTGGAGGAAAAAGAAATATTCTTTGTACTTTGACTGCATTTTTTCATGTTTAATTTTGAAATTAAAAAAAAGAATTTTAGTCAGAGTCAGCAAAGGAAGGCTGAATACAGGAAAAGGGAGTTTTTGTTTGTTTTTGTTTTTGTTGGTGTTTTGTCCTATTTATCTTTATCTAGAAGCTAGCTACAGTTGCATTCAAAGTTGTCATCCCATCCAAAAGGAGTATTTTATATGACAATACAGATAAGGGCAGAACAAAAGAAGGCTCTGTGCACCAGAGCCCTGAAGAAAGATCAGAAGGGATACATAGTCTTACCTGGGCACAATATAGCTCTCTTCTTATGGGGCTATCAAGTCAGGTTGAAATCCCAGAGCTGGCCTAAGCTTTCAGCCCAACACCTTTGGGACAAGAGGAATCAGTATCCCATACTTGGTTTCCCAAAGAACATTGCTGCCATTGAGGGTTCAGTATTTCTCAATACTGGATAAAGAATATGTCAGGGATAAGTCTCTGGCTCTTGAAGGCCTTCCTTCTGCTTTTCTACTAGCCCCACTCCACTTGCAAATGCTCAGGTGTTCTGGGTCTTTGTTCTAGGTTTTCTGGAGGGGATACAGGAAATCGGCCCCTGTTTGAAACAAATAACTAACTCTCCTGAGTTCTCTGCCAACTGCAGGTGATGAGACCTCATTCCCTCAGACCAGTGAGATTCTTCAAAATAGACTCTGGAATCTGAGATAGAAATGGAAGGAATAAGAAGAATATGGAAAAGTCAGGGCAGGCAAAAAACAAGTACAAGGAGAATGGTGTTGAGGGACTACCATAAAAGCTCTGGTTCCTGATGTGGCCAGGCAGCTCCAAGCACTAGAATGCTACAAGATACAAGGGCAAAGGATCCCACAGCAATCTCTTGGTTTGGCCCATTTTCTGCCAAGCTGGTTCTCCAGTATCTTGAATGGCTAAGAACTGAGTTATCATGAACTTGGAGCCCCATTTAGTGTATCAAAGTTGTTCTAGGAGCAGCTCCTTCTAGGCCCAAAGCTGGCATGTGGATAACATTCTGAAAAGATTTTTCAAGAAGACTTGCATGTGTGAAAGCAAGAACCTTTACTGGAAAGGTACAGGCATTGTAGCTCTTGCCTTGCAGTCAGCTGACCCCAGTTTGCTTCTCAGCACCACATAGGTATCACCTTGAGCCTCCATAGGAGTGATCCCCGAGAACAAAGCCAAGAATATGCCCTGAGGTGCCAGATGTGGCCCAATCCACCCATCCCTCAAAAAGAGAAGGAAGCTCTAATAACAGAATGATATCCCTTCCACTTTGAGTACCTATTAGGTTATTAGCAGAGAATTTTTTTGGGTAGAGTTGAGGTTCTGTGTTTACCATCATGAACCCTGTGATGAGACAACTAATGAAAGAGGTTCTTTTGTTCAATTTAGGCCCTGAGGTTTCCAAAACTGCTCGATATAGTTTCACTTATACAATGGTCTAACTCCATTACATTGAGGGTGTCAGCATTCTTCCACAAATGGCCCCACAAACCCACTTTATTTGCGAACTCAGTTTTATACAAATGTAATTACTATAGTTAGAGCCACATATTTATAATAGTGTTGAGGCTTATAGCAAAATAGGTTTTTTTTGGGGGGGGGGGTCACTCCCTGTGGTGCTCAAGGATTACTCCTGGCTCTGCACTCAGAATCACTCCTGGCAGGCTTAAGGAACCATAATGGGATGCTGGGATTTGAACCACAGTCTGTTCTGGATCAGCTGCATGCAAGGCCCTACAGCTGTGCTATGGCTCCAGCTCATATAGTAAAATAGTTTTGAAATTTAATCATCATAGTTTTGGTCAAATGCTTATGATAGTGTTGACATACAGGAATTTTGGTGGGGAATTTGAGCCACACTCAGCAGTATTCAGGGTTTACTCCTGGCTCTGCACTCAAGGAATCACTCCTAGAGAGCTCAGGGGACCAAATGGGGTGCTGGGGACTAAACTCAGGTTGGCTGCATACAAGGCAAGCACCCATTGTTCTATCGCTCCTGCCCAGACTCATGTCATTTTGGATATACAGTTGTTTGATCTCCCTCCGCCAAAGAACACAGTTGAAATTATTCTGTGCAGGTGCAAGGTGACTAATACTGGAAAGCAGTGCCTGAATTATATTGTCCTGCCTTTCCCTCTGGACCAGGGCTTTTGTGTTTTGCATATGTGAATTCTTTTCTCCCTAAAAATTCATATGTGACCCTGATTATAGGTATACAAAAAGGATAAGTCAAACTCTTACTAATCCTAAGGGCATTCGTTTTATGCCACCCCTAGCATGTATGCTAGACTCACATAGATCACAACCCACAGAATAAGCAGGTACTGCAGTAATTGTCAACCTATTACTGATCTTACTCCTTTCTTTACCTTGCTTCTTTCCTGTCCCCCACCTGGGCCCAGTCCTAGCAGCTAGCCCCCTAGTCTCATGCTGTGCCCCACCCCATGGACTTCATTTTTGCTGTGTCTCATTTGGAATATCCTGGGTGTCTCCATTGAGAAACTATGCTCTAGAACATTTTCAGCCTTTTCCTCCTGGTCTCCCTTTCCCTCTGATTGATCTTTTCCTTAAGACTTCCTCACATCACAGAGATTGGCACACATCACAAAGAACAAGAATAATCAGTGCTGGCAGGGATGCTGGCAGAAAGGAACTCTCATTCACTGCTGGTGGGAATGCTGTGTAGCCTAGTCCTTATGGAAAACAATATGGAGATTCTGCAAAAAACTGGAAATTGGGGCTGGAGTGATAGCACAGTGATAGGGCGTTTGCCTTGCATGAGGTCAACGTGGAACAGACCTGGGTTTGATCACTGGCATTCCAAGCTTGCCAGGAGAGATTTCTGAGTGCAGAGCCAGGAGTAACCCCTGAGTGCCGCTGGGTGTGGCCCCAAAACCAAAAACAACAAATGAAACAAAGAAACACTGGAAATTGAGCTCCCATATAGTCCAACAATACCACTCCTAGAGGTACACCCTTGGAACACAAAACCAGAATACAAAAAAATGCCCTCTGCAAGCCTATGTTCATTGCAGCTCTATTTACATTAGCCTGAATCTGGAAAAAACCCAGATGCCCCAAAACAGATGAGTGGCTAAAGAAACTATGGTATATATACACAATGGAATACTATACAACTATCATGCAAAATGAAGTCATAAAATTTTCGTATACATGGATGGTCATGAAAACTATTATGCTGAGTGAAATGAGTCAGAGGGAGAGAGATAGAGACAGAATATTCTCACTCATGTATGGTATTTAAGAAAAATAAAAGACAGTATGGTAATAATACCCAGAGACAATAGACGTGAGGACTGGAAAGAGTGGTGAGCACAGTTAGAGAAATAGCTAAAACAACAACTATCATGACAATGGTAGTGAATGAGAGAAATAGAAAGCCTTTCTCGAATACAGGCAGGCACTAGGGCAGGAGGGAGATGGGGGCATTGGTGTTGGGAAGGTTGCACTGATGAAGTGGGGCGGACTTTTTTTAATGACTGAAACCCAACTACAAACATATTTGTAACCATGGTGCTTAAATAAAGATATTAATAATAAGCAAACAAAAAAACTTTCTTAAGTCTCATTATCAGGTCCCTGCCCAGAGAGACTGACATTTTATCTTTGATCACTTCAAGGAACACTTTAGTCAGTTGAGCATGGGAGACAGGGCATGGGGAGGGGAAATGGTTAGGCTCTCCACAGCAGAGTTATTCCTTCCTATGAACTTGGGCTTCTGAACTTATCCTGATGTCTCTCCCCTACAGATACCTAATTTGCCATAGCAGGCCCCAGGGAGAAGGATACTAGGGAAGTAGAATCCTAGAGGGCAAGAAAACCCATTTCCCTCTGCCCCTCTAGGTTATTAGTAAAAAACGCACCTCCTTGCCATAAAAGATAGATTAACGGAACAAAAACTGATGAGAAGTTTATTAATACTATTCTTTTGGGAAATAGTAAACCAAGAACTTTACCCATGCAAAGCAAGTCTTCTACAGCTATAAAGCACCTCCAGCCCTAAAGACAAAGAGAAGTTTAATGAACATGTCTGCTCCCTCCAGCAACTTGGGAGAATATAAAAACAAAACAAAACAAAAAAACCTCAATTCCAAATTATCCCAATTATTACATTACTAAAGTCAATGTATATCAAGGGGTTCTTCAGGCAAAACACAGTAAGCCTGAGTATATTGGTCAGCAGTTTTAACATGTGAACTCTCCACTGATAAAATATAATGGTTCGGTTATCCCCTTTTCCTGGTATTGGAGAGAGAAACTCATACAGATGAAGATTTCTTTAATCATGTAAATGTCTCTTACAGAAAAGTACCTTCTTCTTGGTGGGTGTTACATTTGGGGGTGGAATATGGAAGTTGGGCACCACTGAGTAATGCTGGGGCATCAGTGAGGGCTTCCTACCGCCTCTGCTTGGGGACGCTTCTCACTGCTTGAGTGATACTTTGAGGAGCAAGTGCTATTAAGCCAGTGGCATGAAGGCAAGACTCTTAGCCCCCCCCCTCCCCCGTACTGTCTCTCCTACTTGGTTTTGAGGGTGCCTGTTTCAGAGGTCTCTTCAAAATAATTAGCCTTGGTAGTCAGAGCAATTGTACCTTGAATAAGGTACTTGGCCTTTTTTTTTTTTATCTTGCTGCTTTCCATATTCTAACTCTATTGTTTTTATTCTAGTGACTAGGATGTGCCTTTAGGGTGCTTTTATTTAAATCTCCTTTAGCTCTTTGAATGCCCAGGATGTGGGTGCTTGTACTCTTCAGCTCCGGAAACTTGTAAGCAATGATGTCTTTGTTGCTTCTTCATAGGGATTTTCTTCCTGACTCTCTGGCAACCCAATGAGGGTCAATGCTAGAACCAGGGCAAGGAGTTAGCCAGAGAAAGGACCAAAGAAACGAAAACAGTAGCAGAAGCAGCCAAAGGCAGCAGGAATAAGAAGTCCAGCAAACAGTTTCTTCAGCAATTAAACCATCCAGCAGGGGCAACGTGGTAGCCCCCCACTTCAGCCCCAGGCTTATATACTCCAGGTCCAATCGTCCTCCAGTGGCAGTTTTAAGGGTCCCCTCATAAGTGTCGCTTTAATCCTTAAAGGGATAGTAGCATGCTTATGGCTAGTCAAGGGCCATAAGAGTCTCCGTTTCCTTATACCATTGGGTCCCCCAAGCCCTGCCAGTACTCCCTGAGCACTGAGAACAGTTGACTGTGGCCCCCAAACTAAAATAGCAATATAATAATAATAATAATAATAATAATAATAATAATAATAATAATAATAATAATGATAAGCCTAGGGTCAGAAAGCTAGCTCAATGGACTGAGCCTATGCTTTGTATAGGAGAGGCCAAGTTCTAGCACACATGTCCCCTCCCACTCCAGCACAACCAGGTGTGGTCCAAAACAAAAAACATAATTACCCTAAAAAATTCTGCTTCCTGGACCAGAGAGATCTTATAACAGGTAGGGTGCTTGCCTTGCATGTGGCTGACTTAGGTTTGATTCCTGCCACCTCATATGGTCCCCTACCAGGGGTCCTCAAACTTTTTAAACAGGGGGCCAGTTCACTGTCCCTCAGATCATTGGAGGGTCTGACCATAGTAAAAACAAAACTTATGAACGAATTCTTATGCACACTGCATATATCTTATTTTGCAATGAAGAAACAAAACAGATACAAATACAATATGTGGCCCGCGGGCCATAGTTTGAGGACCACTGCTAGACCATCAGGAGTGATCCTTGAACACAAAGTCAGAAGTAAGTCCTAAGCACTACGGATATCCCAAAACAAAAAAAAAAAAATTCTGCTCCTCTTTAATAGCACCGGCCATGTCTTCCACTATGCCTAATCTATAGGTCAGGGTTTCCCCATCTCAATCCAACATGCCTCATTTGCGGGGGGGGGGGGGAGGAGGAGGGGGAGGGGGAGGAGGGGGGTACAGCTGGTGGCACTCAGGAATTACTCCTGAATCTTCACTCAGTAATCACTCAGAAATCACTCCTGGCAGACTTGGGGATCCATATGGGATGCCGGGACTCTAACCCAGGTCTATCCTACATCGGCTATATGCAAGGCAAACGCTCTACCTTTGTGTCATCTCTCAGGCAGAAAACAGGTTTTAAATTGTTAAATGTCTGCTTATTGGGACTATGTTGAAAACAATTTGAATATTTCTGTTTGTACTCAGATCTGTAGGTGATAGCCTGATGTAAAGGAGAAAGCAATCTGGAGTCAATATGAGAAGCCATCTTTGCCTTACTTATATCACACCATAAATCATCATATGGGGGGAGACTATAGCAATAGTACCAGATAAGGTGCTTGCTTTGCATGCGACTGACCCTGATTTGATCCTCAGCACCCCATATAGTCCTTCAAGCCTGCAAGGAGTGATTCTTTTTTTAATTTAATTTTTTGGGGGTAACACTCGGTGGTGCTTAGGGGTTACTCCTGGCTCTGCTCTCAGAAATCACTCCTGGCAGGCACGGGGACTATGTGAGATACCAGGATTCGAACCATCATTTGTCCTGGATCAGCCACTTGCAAGGCAAATGCCCCACCACTGTGCTATCTATTCTGCCTCCAGGAGTTATTCTTGAGCTCAGAGCCAGAAATAACCCTTTAGCACCGCTGGGTATGACCCTAAAATAAAACAAAACAAAGGATCATATAAGCTGGAGCAAATGTGAGCAAAAGACTCAGATCCCATACAACTGCATGGTACTGCATGGTCCTCGGAGTACCACTAGATCTGAACCTGTGCTGGGAATGTTCCCCAGCATTACAGAGTGTGGCATAAACCAAACCACCTCCTCCCACCAAAAAATCCAAAAACCAGGACTGATCCCTGAGTTCAGAACCAGGAGTAAGCCCTGAGGTCTACTGAGTTTGGCACCCCAAAACAAGCAGAAAAAGGAATGAACCTATAGCAGACTATTGTGTACAGTTGTTTTTCCTTCCTTCCTTCCTTCCTTCCTTCCTTCCTTCCTTCCTTCCTTCCTTCCTTCCTTCCTTCCTTCCTTTCTTCCTTCCTTCCTTCCTCCCTCCCTCCCTCCCTCTCTTTCCTTCCTTCCTTTCTTCCTCCCTCCCTCCCTCTCTTTCCTTCCTTCCTTCCTTCCTTCCTTCCTTCCTTCCTTCCTACCTTCTTTCCTTCCTTCCCTCCCTCCTTCTTTCCCTTCTTCCTTCCTTCCTTCCTCCCTCCCTCTCTTTACTTCCTTCCTTCCCTCCTTCCTTCTTTCCTTCCTACCTTCTTTCTTTCCTTCCTTCCCTCCCTCCTTCTTTCCCTTGTTCCTTCCTCCCTCTCTTTCCTTCCTTCCCTCCTTCCTACCTTCTTTCTTTCCTTCCTTCCCTACCTCCTTCTTTCCCTTCTTCCTTCCTTCCTCCCTCCATCTCTTTCCTTCCTTCCTTCCTTCCTTCCTTCCTTCCTTCCTTCCTTCCTTCCTTCCTTCCTTCCTTCTCCCTCCCTCCCTCCCTCCCTCCCTCCTCCTTCCTTCCTTCCTTCCTTCCTTCCTTCCTTCCTTCCTTCCTTCCTTCCTTCCTTCCTTCCTTCCTTCCTTCCTTCCTTCCTAACGCCTAGAGATTCTTAGGGAACTACTGGCTCTATACTCAGGAATAATGCCTGGTGGTTCTTGTGGGGACCATATTTGATCTTGGAAGATCGAACCTGGGTCAGTTGCATGCAAGGCAAGTACCCTACATACTGTGTTTTCGTTCTAGTTACTGTAGTTGTTTTCTTTTACAATTCATGAAAAAGACTTATGTGTTACTGCCATAATATATATCTGATAAACAGTAAGCAAGAAAAAATAAAATAGAATGGTCACAATGAGCTTAAATCTATTATTCTACAGATGAGATTGAGGCTTAGCATATAAAAAGACATTTGCATATATCAGTTGGGCAGCAGAAAACCCAACAATAAGACTATACCTTGCATCTAAACAGAGCTAGAGGAGAGTTTCTTTTTCATTTTACTGTATATTATTATTTTTTCAAATAAGAGGCATTGACAAATTTGGCATGTCATTGAAAACACAAAATAAATTTCTATAGCATGCCTGTAGGCAAGTGGCCAAAGAGGCCCAAGCTATCATTAACTTGTTAAAACAAATTTGAACAGATGGCTGATTAAGCTCATTAGATAATGTAATCTTCAAACAAGTGTCTATAATACACAATATATGTTAGGAATTAAACTGACCCTACTGGGGCCAGTATGATAATACAGCAGATGGAGTGCTTGCCTTGCACATGGCCAACCTGGGTTCTATGTCTGGCATCCTATATAGTATGCCACGCCCACCAGGAGTAATTTCTGAATACAGAACCAGGAGTAACCCTAAACACCATTGGATTTGTCCCAAAAACCAAAATAATTAATTAAATGATCCTATTATTTCTCTTTATTAGTTGTACTCTGTTTATAGAGCATGATATTATATGATTCTCCAGTGAGGTTTTTTGGGTGGGGGAGTTGTATGATCCATATTCAATAGTACTAGGGGTTACTTCTAGCTCAGGGCTTATTGGCCTCTGACAGTGGTGCTCAGGGGACCATGCAGTGCCAGGGATGGAACCTGGATTTCTTGCATGCAAAGCTTGTGCTCTAGTCCACAGAACACTCTTCAACCCATATGATTCTTTTTATTTTTGGTTTTGTGACTATACCCAGCAGCTCTTAGGGCTTGGTGCTCAGGGAACCATATGGGGTACAAGTGATTGAACCTGGGTTAGCTGCATGCAAAGCAAGGGCCTTACCTATTGTACTATCACTCTAACCCCCATATGATTTTATGGTGTTAGATAAGTGAGCCCAAGGTGGTCTCTGAATTGACTCCATATTGCTACTCCTGTACAGTAGGCAGAAATATACATATTCAAATTGACCTGACATAAGCCTTCATAGAATTAAAAGAAGGACCTTGAGAAACCATATCTGAGCTCAGATAAAGAACTTCTTATAATGCAGTCTTTCTGGGGTGTTTTCTGGGAGAGTCTTTGTGTATGGCATGAACTGTGCAATAGAGAACGTACATGTATTAATCTGTATGTTTGTTGATTTGTGTGCTACCAAATCTGGCAGTGTTCCATGCAGGAAACATGAACCAAACCAAGTTCTACTTGCATCTTTCTTTGGGTGGGTCTGGAGGTGTGAGGTATGACATAGGGTTTGGGCCACCCCTGGCAGAGCTCAGGAGACTATATGAGGTGATGGAGATCGAATTGGGATTGGCCCTGAGCAGAGCACCTTACTTGCTGTAGTATCTGACCCCTACTGGCATCTTCTCTGGGATGCTGTCTCCCTAGGAGGGCTCAGCTTTGCTGTGCAGATCTGAGGGTATAGTGCCAGGGCCACCAAAGTAGTGCCAGGTAACTCTAAGGTGCATCCTGGGCCATATCATAAGAACCAACTTAATGAACCAACTTAACTTTTGCACATAGGCTCCATGGCTATGGTTCCTACACAACTCTCTTAAAACATGTTGTTTCTAGACGTTGCTCAGAGACCATGTCCTAACTTTGAGAAAAACATGAATCAAACTATTCCTTTTGCTTCATTACCAGGACAATGACAGATAAAACAATGCCCTTTAAGGCATGGTTGTCAGATGCTATAGTAATAATAGAAGGCAAGGTATTTGCCTTGCATGTACCATACCCAGATTTGATTCCTGGCATCCCATTTGGTCCCTTGAGCCCCACAGGTGTAATTCCTGAGTGTAGAGCCAAGAGAGTAGCATCTCAAAATTTCTGGGTGTGCCCACTCCTCAAAAAATGTAGCATGGAACTGGAGTATTGGAGGAAGGGAGTGTCTATGGATCCTCTGTGGGCTCTGGGAAACCTCTCTGATAGTAAATCAAGGCAGTGGTTATTTCAGTCCTGACCCAGGCCATTTCCACCCCATCTGCAGCATACACAATTGCACACAGGAAGAAGATTTGAGTAATGCTCAACTTTATTGAAATAGCAATACATGCCCAAGAATATAAGTTCAAGGGTTTGTGTTTTTAATTAATACATGAACAGGTCTTTGGTGAAATGCTTTGGAGCAAGAAGCAGGGAGGCTCTGGAACTGGGAAAGTGAAGTAGGCAAATGGTTGCAGAGCCCAGGGTTTTGTGAAGTGAATAAGGCCCATTGACAGTAACACACCAGGTGGCCCCAGTGGAGGACTGGCAATTGGGTGGCACAGGGTGAGGATACACAGGCAGAGGATAAATTGTGATATTAGAGAGCTGAGACTGCATGGCTGGCTGGAGCTGCAGCAGGGAGAAAGGGATGGAAACAGGAGGTGCAGCAGGAAGCTGCACAGGGGAGGGAGGCAATTAGGGAGGAAAATACCCAGGGACATAGGGCAGCCTTGGGGGCAGCGTTGTCAGTCGTTTAGCAGGCACTAGATCCACCTCCATCCACAGGTGCGCTGGCTGCTGAAAAAAAGAAATGCTGCAGGTTTTGCCCAAATTAATGGTGACATGATGGTCAGGGTCCTCGGGGAACAAGAATTCAGATAATATGCCCCCTACAGTCTCCTCTTCCTGGATCTGTAGTTCTTGAGCTGCCAATAAACAGCAAAAGGACGGAGCCCTTCCTGCCACATCTGAGAACACTGCAGGTAGAGCAAGCCCCTTCATCTCCCAACCCCTGCAGGGATCTAAAAGCTTATAAGAGGTTGCTTCTTTCTGGCTCACCCTCTGAGAAAGGCAGCACCAGGACTGCACTTCAGGATTCCAAATGTTCAATGGCCAAGCATGACCCCAAACTCCACAAGTAAAGTGAGATGCTTCTGTCCCACTCTACATGGGTGAGGCTGGGTGCAGTGGGCTGCCCCCACATTCCGATACTATATACAGGGGTCTCCAGCACCTCAGTCTAGACTATCAAGTGTGTGAGCCTGGCAACCGCAATCTCCAGTCCTCCAAAGTGACTACAAAGGGCAGAGGAAACAAAAATACAAATAGTCCTGGGATTTGATGTCTCCAGAGACTCAAGAAGCTCCTACTCCATGGACTCCTAAGAATGGAGTGTGACCCCAGCAGGGGCACAGGGTGAAAGGTTTGAAAGATTTGGGAATCTCCTCTTCTAACTCAGAACACAGCACCATCAACAAGATACTACTCAAGCCAGCACTTCCAGGTAGTAACATAGATAGGGACAAGGAAAGGCTGATATGTGAGGAAGGGCAGGTGAAGATCCCGGGTTCCTTGGGTGGCCTACATGTCTCCAAGACCCAGGGACACACAGAGAATACTTCTCTCCTTTCACTCCTTACATCAATGCAGGTGCACATCATTTCTCTCTGGTTCCTTACTTTCTACCTGCCTTGAATATTTCCAATGACTTTTCATAGACGCAAACCATTCCCTTCTCTCCACCCTAACACGCAGTCTAATGTTAATAATCAAGGCTAGGAAGTCCAAAAAACCCCAGGGAGAAATGGAAGTTGCCACTCTCTGCAACCTCTTACCCAACACCACCATAAGGGTAGCCACTGGAAAGAGACATAGTTCTGCCCTGCTTCTCTGAAGCCCTAATTTGGACTGTGCGTGCAATTCAGAGGTAACTCAGCATGTTTTGAGAGCCCCAAAACCAAGAATATGTACTCTTGCTCCCCAAAACCGTGTGTATGTATTGTGTGGGTGCGTGAGTGCGTGCGTGTGTGGGGGGGGGCCTTGGGCCCAGCCCCACCCCAGGAAACTGATGATGATGATGATGAGAGAAAGAGAACCAAAGCAGCACAGGTCACCTAATCCTGGGACTCTCTTCTCCAATCTCCCATCATCCTAGCCCCAGTGCCCATCCAATCATGTCATTAGTGTCTTGTCGAAGTGAACAAATCCCTCTCCAATGCCTAAAGTGCCATTAATCACTCCATATGCATGGATCTAAGTCCTGTTCTGAAATACCTAAAATAATTCCATCTCAGAGACCTCTTATAATTCAGTTCTGTGGTCACTAATTTGAACAATTCCCAAAAAATCTGACTCCTGGCATTTGTGATCCCCTAAGAGATAGACTAAAAAGGATTGGATTATATATGGACAGATGAATGCAGAGAAGTTCATATATTGAAAGATGGAAAATCAGACAGAAATGGAGAGGCATGCATGAGAACTTATACCCAAATGCTTTGTAGTTACCATACCCTATAAACCAATCCTTCTCTCTCAGGCATGATATGCAACCAAAAGCAACTTGAGAGCCTCTCAGTGAAAGGGGCCTTGGTTTGAAAGCAGCTTGCAGAATGCACCTGGCTCCTGCCCAGAAATATTAGTTAGAGGTGGATACTCACCATTATTCTACCTTCAGTTACTTGCTTGCATCTAGCAGGAGAATGACTGGGAAAAAAAGAAGAGAAAATGTGTAACCCAGGTGTGGGAAGCAAAAGGAACAACATGTATGTTTCATGCTGTTTACAAGTATTTATCTAATGAATCTCCCCACTCACACCTATTACTCTAGAATATTCTTGTTGCAAGAAGCCTTGCAGACAATTATCTCTCAGACACACACTTTAAGAGTATGCTCAAAATAGCAATCATCAATGTAAAGATGTTAAGGGAGAACCCAATATATGCCGATAGAACTCCGAAGACTCAACAGTGTGAACTGGAAATACCACCACCTCAGCCTTGTTCCAGTAGAAAGTAATTTCCAAGAACAGACAGGGCATAAAATATTTTCTCCTATCTCACTAAAATTCTAAGTGATAATAATGATCCATATCCCACTCTAGGTAGGCCTCCTCCCAAGCTATATATGAAGTTCCTGATGTGGAAAGGGTCCTCTCAAATCCCCCCACATTGCAGCTTCTAGTGCCCAAGATGGCAGCACTTCACTAGGAAAAGACTTCTGAACCTCTCTCTTGCTCTGAACCCTCAACCTTCCTGAAAAAACAGCACCCACACACATAACCCAGTGCTGCTCTTTGCTTACTGCACAGTGAAGCAGGGCTATGGGGTGGTATGAAACATATGCTCCAGGGGCCAGAGAAATATCATGGAGGTAAGGCGTTTGCCTTGCATGCAGAAGGACGGTGGTTCGAATCCCGGCATCCCATATGGTTCCCTGAGCCTGCCAGGAGTGATTTCTGAGCTTGGAGCCAGGAGTAACTTCTAAACGCTGCCGTGTGTCACCCAAAAACCAAACCAAACAAAAAAACATATGCTCCAGCTCTTCAGGTTGCATGGTGGGGGGGAAGGAGAGGCTGTGCACTAGTGCTGGCTTGTCTCCCTCTGGGGGGCTGGTTTGGCACCCACTTTGGGCTAGGGGTTTGTATTCCTGCTTCCCCTCTCCTTTTCTTCCTCCTGCTCCTTCACCTGGTCCTTCTTACCTGCCTGGTTGTCATCCTGCTCCTTAGGGTCTTCATTGTCATCACACTTGCCACCATAATTCTCAACAGTGGGCCCTTCAACATGATAATATCCTTCACCACAATCATCATAATCATAATAATCATCTTCTTCTTCTTCATCATATTCATCATAGTGGTCATCATCATCTTCATCTTCGCCATAGTCGTCATCATCATCTTCATCATAATCATCATCTTCATCATAGTCATAATCATCTTCATCATTGTCGTCTTCAGAATCACTTTCATCTTCATCATCGCTCTCCTCTCCACTGCTTTCCTCATCCAGATCACTTTCTTCGTCCTTCTCTTCATCTTTATCGCTGTCAGAGTCTTCCTCCTCCTTAGGCTTCTCCAAGACTAATTTCTTCTTCAGCTTTTTTTCCTCATCCTCTTCTTCCTCCTCGTCCTCCTCTTCCTCATCATCAGCATCACCATCAAATTCAAAGGGGTCAGGAATGCCTTCATAAAACTGGATGTCATCGTCATCATCACTCAGGCCATTGAACTCCTCATAATCTAAATATTCCAGCCAGTAAACCCATTCACCTGGGAATTCGTAAACCCCCAAATCAATGACAGGTGCCATCTCAGCTGCAAAGGATGAAAGGGAAAGTGAAGTGAGGACCAGAGTGATGGGAGAGTGGATAGGCAGCTCACCTTGCACCAGCCAATCCACTTTGCATCCCTAGCATACCATGTGGTTCCCCGTGCCCACAAGAAATGATCCCTGAGCACAGAGCCAGGAGTAACCCTGTGTACTTTCAGGTGTGGCCCCAAAACAAAGCCAAGAAATGAGAGAGATAAGTCAAGTGTTGAGCTGGGAGCTGAATGGGCAGCCAGGGCTGCTGGGATGGAAGATAGCTGGCCACCTGAACTTTATGAAAGTCTGTGAGTTTTCTATTTTCAAATCGAATCTGTGGCCATGAACCAAGCAGCAACCACTGCATACTCACGAGCAATGGCTCTTAATCGCCACTGCTTCCTAAGGAGCAAAGCCACATCTGCTATGCCAGGGGCTGCCTACACTTGTCCCCAAATGTCCAGTCCTCTGTGTGAGGGGATATGGTCCAGATCACCTCCTACTTTCTCTGTGTTCTCTACATCTCTCTTTATATACTTTAGGAGAAGTATATCTCCTAAGTCATTGCTTTTATGTGAACACAGTCGCTTTCATGTCCAAAGACAGTCACAATCACTGATATTTATAGGAAATTCCTTTACAAGAGTGTTCTAGAGACTCTGGCTTGTGCTAGTTTAAGAAAAAGAATCTTTTCTGGGGAGTGGGAGTGGTTAAGGACTGCACCAAGTGGGGTTCAGGGGCTGCTACTCGCTGGGTGGTCTGGATGAAGAAAAAATTTAATTAAAGCTGCCTTAAGGAATAAGGACAGTTGTTTTGGTGCTGCTGTTGAACTCAGAGCCTCACCACTCACACTACAGCTGAGTTACATCTCAGACCCGAAAATAAAGAACTTTTTTATCTTGCTCATATGAAGCCCATGGGCAAGGCAAACCAGTTATATGTTTGAAAATAATAGTTTCATCCTCACTTTTGCTCTGCCAAAGTGAAGCTTACTGGGATGTACTCAGAGGCAGCTACCTTATAGTTTTAAAGTGGCTGCTGTAGGTCTAGGCATCACAGCAAATACCAGCATCTAGTGTAACTGAACAATATGAGCTTCAGCTCAGCTATCGTGGAGGGCCTGGCTTCCAAGATCTGAGAAAGGCAAGACTGTTGAGTGTGCTTTTAGCTCAACTTAGAACAGCAACTATCGGGGCTGGGAAGGTGGCGTTAGAGGTAAGGTGTCTGCCTTGCAAGCGCTAGCATAGGACGGACCTCGGTTCGATCCCCTGGCGTCCCATATGGTCCACCCAAGCCAGGTCAATGCTCGAGGCCGAAAACACCCAGCATCAAGGCCCCATGGTCTATTTTGCTTTCTTCAGGAGCCACTTTCCCTAATTTGCTATAATACAACTTTGGTTCCCATTATATTTAAATACATTAGGATAGGCTGACAAATTAGGACAGGCTGGGCCTCTAAACCACATCTTTTTCACTTATAACACCCCCACGTTCAAAATACATTTTCCAAACGTGAAAACCGTCAAAGGTATCACTCGTTCTAGTTCAGCCCATGGTTCTCAAATTGGACTCACCAGACACCCAATTCCAGCACTTGGCTTCTCAGAGATGATCCTGTTTAAGAATGTCAGTTGTGGTCCAGCCTTCCAGAAGACGTGAGCGTTGTGGGCGTATGGAAGCGTCTTCAGGTGAACGAAATAAAAAAAAAATTTGGGGAAGCTTCGATGGGCAACAAGGTACCCACAACGAAAAGGCAGCTTTAGAATGGCTGCCTCTGCAGATGTGTCAAGTATGCCCTTGTATCCTGCAGAAGCTTCTGGAAGGAGAGCTGGAAGGCTCAAGAGCCGGAGCTGCAGGGAAGAGGCAAAGACACCTCCCTTCAGCTCCTGCTGCTGGCCTCACCTCACTGTCCTTCTGCCCAATATTCTGTACACTCCAGAGTGAGGCTGGACTCTTTATGTACTCTAAAAAGAGCTTCCCCCACAGCTCAGGGTTGCAAAAAATGAATACAATCACGTGTGATTTTATAAAATTACAATTACTGCTTATCCAAAACGAGATTACAGCCAGAACTGTCCTTGCTGCACTCCCACAGCCCACCGGGCTGTTTGCTCCTTATCCTGATCTTGACAATGGTGCCTATCACTGTGGACTCAGGATGGAAATCAGGGTACAGACTCCTCATTATATTCAAGTGAACACTGTGCAAAGATTGGCCTTGGTTTCCAGAAGTCTTACCTACAGTCTGATATCCAATGGGTGGGCAGAAGGCCCCATGTGCTGGAATCAAGGTGAGCCTCAGCTTGGGATAGAGGGGGTGGCTTGGAGACACAATTAAGCCTGGCCTAGCCAAGACTCCCAGGAACATGGGCAGCACTGCAGCATGCTGCCTTAAGGGCTGGTAGGAAAATATCTCCCTCTCCAGCAGTTGCTGCTAAAAGGCCGGGGGCAGAGCAGTGGCTACCTAGAGTCCTGTGATTGCCTGAAGGAACTCTCACAGCCTTTGGCTGGTGGTGTGGAGGCCAGAGCTCCTTGAGTGAGACCCTCTTTTCTGTTGCATAACCTGAAGCCACCTGAGCTCGCAGCATCACTGCAGCTGGAAAGGTGGCAAATGCACAGCAGTGAGCAGGGTGCTGGAGACTAAATTCTGGGTAGGATAAGACCATTGCCCCAGCAGAAAGCAGCAGAGGGGCAGGAGCAATAGTACAGTGATAAAGTGTTTTCCTTACATGCAGCAGAACCAGGTTAGCTCCCCAGCTTCCCATGCAGTCCCTCGGGCACCGTCAGGAGTGATTCCCAAGTGTACATCCAGGAGTAGATCCAGTGCACTACCATGTGCACCACCACCCCCAAAGTAGAAGAGACCTATGTGGTTTTTTGTCTGTTCTGAGCTCCCAGAATACACTTACATCTTGGAGTTGACTTAGGACTTATTCCCAGGCTCTACACAAATTCTCAGTAACTCCCTCACACTATTTCTTCATGATTGCAGCTTGACTCTGAAAGTCTACTCTGGAGTTCTTAAGTGGGGAACTCAGTAGTCAGAGACTCTCGTGGGGTGTCTGATATCAGAGATCCTGTCACTTTCAGACTCCAAGTGCATGCCTTGTATCTGAGTCACCACTACTAGATTTTGGATGAGTGAGGACTGCTGCTGGTCAGAAAAAAAGCGGTAATACTAAGTCAGGCTGGAACCGACAATACTATGCCAGGGCTGGTCAGATAATACAGCTGTGGGTGGCTTGCTGTGCACACAGGCAACCCAGTGTCGGTCCCCAACATCACGCAAGTCCTTTAAGCACTGTCAAGAGTGTGCACTGAGCTCAGACCCATAAGTAAGCAATGAACACCACCAGGTATAGTACAACAGAAAGAAAGAAGAAGGAAGGAAGGAAGGAAGGAAGGAAGGAAGGAAGGAAGGAAGGAAGGAAGGAAGGAAGGAAGGAAGGAAGGAAGGAGGGAAGGAAGGAGGGAAGGAAGGAGGGAAGGAAGGAGGGAGGGAGGAAAAGAAAGAAGAATGAAAGAAAGAAGAAAGAAAGGAAGACTAAGAAAGAAAGGAAGACTAAGAAAGAAAGGAAGACTAAGAAAGAAAGGAAGAAAAAGAAGCAAAGAGAGAAAAAGATAAAAGAAATAAGAAAGGAATGGAAAGAAGAAAAGAGAGAAAGGAAACAGGGCCAGAACAGAACCAGAGCAATAGAATAGCATATAGGTGATCCCCTTGCAGAGAAAAGAAAGAAAAAAAGAAAGGAATGAAGGAAGAAAGAAATAAAGAAAAAGAAAAATGAAAGAAAGAAGAAAAGAAAGAGAAATGGGGCCAGAACAGGACCAGAGCAATAGAATAGAAAATAGGATGCTTCCCTTGCACATAAAAGAAAGAAAAGAAAGCAAAAGAAAGAGGGGCCGGAGAGATAGCATGGAGGTAAGGCGTTTGCCTTTCATGCAGAAGGTCATAGGTTCGAATCCCGGTGCCCATATGGTCCCCCGAGGTTGCCAGGAGTGATTTCTGAGCATGGAGCCAGGAGTAACCCTGAACACTGCTGGGTGTGACCCAAAACCAAAAAAAAAGAGAGAGAGAGAGAGAAAGAAGAGATAAAGAGAAAAAGACCGAAAAAAGAAACAAAGAAAGAAAGAGAAAGAGAAACGGGGCCAGACCAGGACCAGAAAAATAGAATAGCATATAAGTGATTCCCTTAAAGAGAAAAAAGAAAAGCAAGAAAAGGAAAAGAAAGAGAAAGATGAAGAGAATGAGAAAAAGAACAAGAAAAAAGAGAGAAAAGAGAAATAGGGCCAGAATTGGACAGAGCAATAGGATAGTAGATAGGGTGCTACCCTTGCAGAGAAAAGAAAGAAAAAGAAGAGAAAGATGTAGAGAAAGAGAAAAGAAAGAGAACGAGAAAAAAGAGAAAAAGAGAAATAGAAAAAAAGAAAGAAACAGGGCCAGAATAGGTGCAGAGGAATAGAATAGCAGATAGGGTGCTTTCCTTTCAGAGAACAGAGAAAAGGAAAGAAGGAAGGAAGGAAGGAAGGAAGGAAGGAAGGAAGGAAGGAAGGAAGGAAGGAAGGAAGGAAGGAAGGAAGGAAGGAAGGAAGGAAGGAAGGAAGGAAGGAAGGAAGGAAGGAAGGGAAAGAAAGAAGAAAGAAAAAAGAAAGAAAGAGAAAGAAAGAAGAAAGAAAGAGAAAGAAAGAAAGAAAGAAGAAAAGGAAAGATAAAGAGAAGTTCCTAGTACCCCCAGATGATGGTCCCTCATATCCTGAGTACTGCCAGTTGTGGATCGAAATCCCCCCAAATTATTATTATTATATTATTGTTAATTATTATTATTATTTAAAATACGGACTGGTGAGATAGCACAGGGGTTGGGCGTTTACCTTGCAAGCAGGTGACCGAGGACAGACCTGCGTTTGGTCCCTGGCGTCCCATATGGTCCCCCAAGCTAGGAGCTATTTCTGAGTGCAAAGCCAGGAGGAACACCTGGGTGTTACCGGGTGTGGCCAAAACATAATCAAAATAAATAAATACATAAATTAGGGGCTGGACTTTGTACAGTAAGGGACTTGTTTGACCACTGGCACTGTATATGGTGCTGGAGCACCGCTAGGAGTGATCCTTGAGCTCAAAGCTTCAAGTGAGCCCATAGTCCAACTTCATAGGGTGCTTGCTCAGCCTCCAGCTAACTCAGTCTCTACCCTGAGCATAGCTGAAGGTTCCAGAATCCTGCTGAGCGAGCTCTGAGCACAGTGTCGAGGAACTAACGTGTGTGGGGGGATATGGGGGGGAAGAAGGAGGTGGGCACCCGGAGTATTTAAGCTCTGGTAGAGACAGCAGAACGGCACTCCACCTGGTGGCGTAGGCTGACAGAGTCTGAAGTAAAAGCTATTGCAGGGGGCCAACCCAGGACGGACCCCAGTTCTATTCCAGGCATCACATCCCGAGTGTACTGGGAGCAATTTCTGAGCTCAGCGCTGAGTAACCCGTGAGTGCCGCCGGATTCCCACCCCAATAAAAAAATGAATAAATAAATAGCTAAGTAGCTAAATAAATAAATAAATAAATAAATAAATAAATAAATAAATAAAATAAGAAATAAAATGGATTTGTTTGTTGGGGCTATACCCAATAGCGCTCAGGGCTCACACCTGCCTCTTCACTCAGGGAACACTCCTTTTTTAATATATTTTTTATTTAAGTAACATGATCATATTTGGGTTACAGTCATAACCAGAACACCCCCCTTCACCAGTGCAACATTACCCCCTCCCCCCTTCCCATCCCCTGCCTGTATTCGAGACAGGCATTCTACTACAGTTATTTGTTTTTTCGTTCAGTTAGTTGTATTTTTTTCCTTAAAGGATAAGAGTAAAAAATATAGTAAAGGTGTGGAAGTGGCAATTGCCATTGTTTGCCTAGGTCCAGAAAAATGGGAAAATGAAAAAAAATCCTTGACCTGATTACAAAAAAGGCCTCACCCCAGAAGTTTCTTGACATAAGACAGACTCTGGGTTCCAGGCATACCAGTCCTTCCAACTTGAGTCATTCTCAAGGTCCCAGTGAAACTTTTTCACACTTTACTATTGTTGGTATCAGATTCTTATATTTAAAGACTCTGGATTCTGTGCATTTCTTTCATTGATGTCAGGCTGATGTGGAGCATCCTCTAGTTTCAGCATACCATTAAATGCGGAGTGATCTGCCCTGCATGCAGACTGTTGCTGAGTCGTCTGAGTGTTGGGAGCACTCTTTGCAGTAAGTCAATGCCAAAGCAGTGGTAGGTCTTCCCTGGTAGAGGTTTGGATCCTGGTAATTTTGTAGACAATTGTGGTTGTTTCCATAGATGGTATCCATTGTTCAGGTGTGTGTGGGCGATGCCCATTCTTCTGAGGCCTAAGCCAAATCATTATGCCAATGTTCAGGGTAAAAGGCATAATTACATTACCAAATTTGTGTTCCCATCTCTATTAGATAAGAACTTGTTTGCATATGTATTATTTTCCCATTTTAATGTGCCTATGAAAATAGAAACAAGATACTATTGGTGCATCTGTGGGCTGACGAATAAAGTCCACTTGGTTCAAACATGCATTCTATACAGAGATACTCTTCTACCAGTATTGCTTATAAAACAGATCTCAAAGGGGGAAATCAAACAATTAAATAACAAATCCAGTAGGCAAAATTGTCACTAGATGAGGATGTTCGAAAAGAGTTAGAGATGTTAAGGGAATACATTACACAGGGAACACTCCTAATGGTGCACAGGGGAACCATATGGGGTGCTGAAGAGCAAACCTGGATCGCCTTTATGCAAGGAAAACCCCCCTGCCCGCCATACTCTCGCTCCAGTCACCTCTGTGATTTTTTTTAAATTTCTTTTCAGTACTGTGGTTCACAAACTGTTAGTACGATTGCATATTAAGAACTATTCTAGTATCATACCATCCCCTCAGGGGTCAGCTTCTCCCCAACATAGTTCCAGTGTCTCTCTACCTCCCACCCACCCACCCCCAAACCCCATCCCAAAGTCCAGGCTTCTTACCGACGGAAAATTCTGTTTTTTTTGTTTTTGTTTGTTTGTTTGTTTGTTTTTGGGTCACACCTGGCAGTGCTCACGGGTTACTCCTGGCTCTAGGCTCAGAAATCGCTCCTGGCAGGTAGGGGGGACCATATGGGATGCCGGGATTCGAACTGATGACCTGCTGCATGAAAGGCAAACGCCTTACCACTGTGCTATCTTTCCGGCCCCTGGAGAGAGTTTTCTTTTAAAAAAAATGGCAAGGAGTGAGGGGTATAGTGATCACTTGGTATTTTAGGGAGGCACCGGTTGGGAACTTTACTCTGATGGAAAATAGAGCAGTGGGGACTAAAAGAGTGACCAGGGAGAGAAAACTGGCCATGCAAACAGGCAAGGGAAGAAGAGGGCTGAGGTTGAAAGGGGCTCGGTCAGGACGCGGCATCTTCTGTGTTCCCGGGAGGCCCCTGCACCCCAGCCTGTGTTGAAGGGTTGGATGGACGGATGGGTGCGAGTCGCAGGAAGAAACCAGGACGGACTCTGAGGCTCCGTGGTCCAGTGCTCCCCAAGCGAAGGCAGTTCAGTTTTGTTTTGTTCTTTGGGGTTTGGGGGGCCACGCCCGGCGCTGCTTGGGCTCTGTGCTCAGGAGTCCTTCTTTCCCGGCGGGGCTCAGAGGACCGGCCCTGTGGGGAGCCAGGGCTCAACCCCGGGTGGGCGCGCTGGGCCAGCTCCCTAGCTCGCCTGTCCCTGGAAGCTTTAAAGCAAAAAGGATGCACCAAACAGGCTTAAAAAGTGGAAGAAAACAGGCGCCCCGGAAGGGTGCAATAGGCTTAAAAGTGGAAGAAAACAGGCGCCCCGGAAGGGTGCAATAGGCTTAAAAGTGGCAGAAAACAGGCGCCCCGGAAGGGTGCTCTGAGCCTGTCAGGTCACCGCAGACTGTTCAAGTCCCAGAGGCGGCGGAGAAGCAAGGGAAAATATCGAGGAGCTCAAGGGAAGACATTTCCTTTCGAAAGTCATCTAGGCAGCCAGCCACTGACTGCACTGGAGGGCAGAAACGCGTGTCTCCCCCTCCGGCCCCGGGGCAGGAGCGACAGCGCACGGGGCCGACCCGGGAAGCACCTGGGTTCCATGCCCGGCGTCCCACAGGGTCCCCCGAGCCAGGAGCCATTTCTGCACGCAGAGCCAGGACGAACCCCTGAGCGTCACCGGGTGTGGCCCCAAAACAAAACAAAAAAAAAAATAGGTGGAGCTGAGCGATAGCACAGCGGTAGGGCGTTTGCCTTGCACCTGGGTTCGATTCCCGGCATCCCCTATGCGATTTCTGAGTGCAGAGTCAGCAGTAATCGAGAGAGAGGGGGGGTGAGAGAGAGAGAGAGAGAGAGAGAGAGAGAGAGAGAGAGAGAGAGAGAGAGAGAGAGAGAGAGAGAGAGAGAGAGAGAGAGAGAGAGAGAGAGAGAGAGGAGAGAGAGAGCAACATCAATTTCAAGTATTTCACAGTTATATTTCAGGCACATAGTGACAGTGAATTAGGGACATACCCACCACCAGTGTTGACCTCCCTCCATCATACTTCCCTGTTTTCTTTCTTTTCTTTTCTTCTTTTGGTTTTTGGGTTACACCCGGCAGCAATCAGGGGTTAGTCCTGGCTCTACACTCAGAAATTGCCCCTGGCAAGCACAGGGGACCATATGGGATGCCAGGATTCGAACCACCATCCTTCTGCATGAAAGTCAAATGCCTTACCTCCATGCTATCTCTCTGGCCCCTCTTTTACTTTTCTTTATTCTTTTTTCTTCTTTTAATTTTATTTCTATTTAAGTACTTCATTTGAACACGGTCTTAAGCAACAAACCTATAGAAATAAACCTTGGGAAATGAGAAAAATGGGTAAGTTTATATTCACCGGTACGTTTTAACCACTAACTAAATACAAACTCTTTAAATCAGATTGGGTGCTCCCAAGCAGTGCTAAGGGGTCATTCCTAGCAATACTCTGCCATCTGAGCTCGATGGTTCAAGGAAACAGACCAGTGATGGGGTGCTGAGAGAGCTCTTCAGATGAAACCAGGGTCCTTTGCATGCAGAACATGCAGTTCTGACCTCTGGACCATCTCCCTAGCCCCAAAATTGTTCTAGGACCACACCACTGTCCAGAGGTGTCCAGAGGCTACATCTGCCTCTATACTCAGGGGTCATTCCTGGTAGTGCTCAGCAAATCCGTACCAGGGATGGAACCACAGTCAGCTATGCACAGAGCAGGCACTTAGCTCCCTGTTCTCCCATACTATGGCCGGGAAGTTTCAGAGGAGGATCAATGCCTCCCTTGTGTCCTTCCTGTTAGCTAATATTGAAGATAGGATTGTCAAATACGGAGTCATTTTCTTCCATCTTGTATTAAATAGAGCCTGCATTTGCCATTCACACACTTCTCCACAAGCAAAGTGCTCGTGCTTTGGGAAGGTGGGAACAAGAGAGAGAAAAAGAAAGAAAGAAGCAAGGACCAGAGGCTGGAAAGATAGCAGCAGAAGGGCATTTGCCTCACATGGGGCCAATCTGAAAGGGCCTGGTTCAATCTCCAGCATCCCATATGGCCCCCCAGCATGCCAGGAGTAACCCCTGAGTGCCACTGGGTGTGGCCCTAAACCCAATCAATCAATCAATAAAGTTTAAAATTTTTCTTTAAAAAAGAAGCAAGGATTGGGGCCGGCAAGGTGGCGCTGGAGGTAAGGTGTCTGCCTTACAAGTGCTAGCCAAGGAAGGACCGTGATTCAATCCCCCGGCGTCCCATATGGTCCCTCCAAGCCAGGGACAGTTTCTGAGTGCTTAGCCAGGAGTAACCCCTGATCATTAAACAGGTGTGGCCCGAAAAAAAACCCACAAAAAAACAAAACAAAACAAAAAAAGAAGCAAGGACCAGGTAGGTACAACTTATACACTAGCCTCGTGTCCAGTATTTTGGGGGCACATTAAGAGAATTAGAACTGGGGCAGTGGAGCCACAGTACAGCTACTAGGACTCTTGTCTTGCATATAAATAACTCAGGTTTCATCTTCACGTTTTTGGTTCCCTGAGCACCATCAGGAGTGATGCCCGAGTGCAGAGTTAGGAATAACCCTTGAATATTGGAGAAAAAGCCCTCCAACCCAAAAGAGAATGATAGTTGGAAATAAACAGACCTATTTCAGAGGTAAACTCACAAAAACAAAACTGAGAGGACAAAGGGAGTATGTCTATGTTAACTTTACAAATAAAACCAGGAAAAAGCAAATGACTTCTCCTGGTGCAATTTTAAACGTCTTAATGAGGTTCGGGGCAGAGAGATAGTACCCTGGCTAGGGCATTTGCTCTGCATTTGGCCAATTCAGATCCAATCTCTGGCATCCTACATAGCCTCTTAAGCATTGCCATGAGTGATTCCAGAGTCAGGAGTAATCCTTGAGTATTGCTGAGTGGGGCTCCAGAAACCAAATACATAATAAAAATTTAAAAGGCTGTATCATAGAGCTAGGACAGTGGGGAAGACACTTGATTTCACTAGTGATCCCTGGTTTTAGCCTTAGCACTGCACTGCCAGGAGTAAACTCTTGACCATAGAGCCAGGAGTAAGCCCTGAGTGCCGCTAACTATGGCACAAAACCCAAATAGTAAATAAATTTCAAATGTGGCTAGGGTGCCAGTTCCAAAGGCTGGAGCTCCCCGACCTCTCATGGTCCTTGATTCCTAGCACTACAGAGTAGCCCACAGTTTTCCATGCTCCAGCAGCACTGGCTGTGATTTAAAAACTCCAAAACAGGGACTGGAGACATAGCACAGTGGGTAGAGCTCTTGACTTGCAAACAGCTGACCTGGGTTTCATCCCTGGCATTCTGATGGTCCCCTAAACCCTAAGTGCAGAGCCCTGAGAAACACAGGAACATTATTTTTGTTTTTTTGGAGGGATCACACCCAATGAAGCTAAGGGGTTACTCCTGGTTATGCGCTCAGAAATTGCTCCTGGCTTGGGGGACCCTATGGGATGCCGGGGGATCGAACCACGGTTTGTCGTAGGTTAGCCACATGCAAGGCAAATGCTTACGGATGCGCCACCGCTTCAGCCCCATAGGAACATTTTTTTTGTGAGAAAGACATTCACAGCTCTATGCTTGACCACCAAACAAAACCAAAAGCAGGGGCTGGAGCAACAGTACAGCAGTTATTAAAATTAAGATCAGCTGCATGCTCAGCATGCATTTTCAACTCCTGTACTGGATCTCCAGACCCCCACTTCTTAAAATGTACTACATTTTAGTAGCTGTAAGGATGGTACAGTCGGTAGAGTGCTTACTTTGCACAGAGTAATCCCTAAGTGCAGTCAGGAGTGATTCCTGAGCCATATATAAGACCTGATACGGGCCAAAAGCAGAATCCAAAGCCTAACAATCCTGGTGGCCTGTATTTTGTGTTTTTTCTCTTCTGCTATTCACTTCAATATATGATATCCAACCTTTCTACTGCCCTCTTTCAGTTATAGATTTGTTTCAAGAATAAGAGGGTCTGGGACCAGAGAGTTAGCACAGTGGTAGGTAGGGTGTCTGCCTTGCACCACTGACCCAGGACAGATGATGGTTCGAATCCCAGCATTCCATTTGGTCCTCCTTCTAGCCACCAGGAGCAATTTCTGAGTGAAGAGCCAGGAGTAACCCTCCCCCGAAAAAAAAACTTAACAAAAAAACACAAAAGGGGCCGAAGAGATAGCATGAAGATAAGGCGTTTGCTTTGTGTGCATCCCATATGGTCTCCTGAGCCTGCCAGGAGCGATTTCTGAGCATAGAGCCAGGAGTGACCCCTGAGCACTGCTGGGTGTGACCCAAAAACCAAAACCAAAAACAAACAAAAAAATTAAAAGAATAAGAGGACCGGGCCTGGAGAGATAGCACAGCGGTGTTTGCCTTGCAAGCAGCCGATCCAGGACCAAAGGTAGTTGGTTCAAATCCCGGTGTCCCATATGGTCCCCCGTGCCTGCCAGGAGCTATTTCTGAGCAGACAACCAGGAGTAACCCCTGAGCACTGCCGGGTGTGGCCCAAAAACCAAAAAAAAAAAAAAAAGAATAAGAGGACCAAGTTCTGGTACCACCAAAGACCATTCATGAATGAGAGTGAAAGCAGCTATTCTTCCTCCTGCTACAGGACTCATAGGTTGCCATCATTGTGCAAAAGCCAGATTGGAGAGGGGCAGCGCCACTGATGTCAGCCACTTCTGCTACCTAGGCCAATCTCCTCTCCTATGTCCTTCCTATCTCAATAAAAAAGAGAAATTCAAAATAGATTCTGTTTTGGTGTGCAAAATGAGACAAGTAAGGTAGGTATGGAAATTGCTAAAGAAATGACATCTAGACATAATTACAACAGGGTCTCCCTTTTGTGTGTGGTGAGGGGCACTCCAAGCTCTGTGCTTAGAGGTCAATATGTAGTGCCAAGGATGGAACCAGGGTTGAACTAGTAATATCTCTCTGGATTGTGGCCCAGAACCAGCTGTGCTCAGGGATCTCTGCTAGCGGGGCATTTGCCTTGCATATGGTTGACCTAGGATTGACCCTCAATATCCATTATGGTCCCATAACCATCACCAGGAGTGGTTCCTGAGCAGAAAGCCAAGAGTAACCTCTGAGGGTTGCCAGGTATGTCCCACAAAATATAAATAAATAAAGGAAACTCAACAAAAAGACTTCTCAAAGGGACTTGTGGCAAAGTGGATACTGAGCCTTCATCATGCCTGCTCTAAGTTGTGGCCCTTAGTTGCCGTTTTCATGGGGAATAATGGGGAGATGAGTCATTGGGCACCTAGGCACTGCTGCTCCAAAAGAAATCGAAAGAGACTATTGAGGCTGGAGAGATAGCACAGTGGTGGGGAGTTTGCCTTGATGCGGTCGACCCAGGAGGGACTCAGTTTGATTCCCGGCATCCCATATGGTCCCCTAGTCTGCCAGGAGCGATTTCTGAGAGCAGAGCCAGGAGTAACCCCTGAGTAACTCCTAAGATTGGCTTCAAAACCAATCAATCAATAAATAAAGTTTTAAAAAAAGAAAACGATTCTATCAAGGTCAGAGAAAGTAAGAGGGCTTTCCCCCTCTTCTTTCCACTTCTCCACCCACCCAGGAGAGTGGATATGCTGCTTTCCCACCTCAGAAGCAACCAAGTCTTTAGATGTATGTTATCACCCCCAAATAATGGCATGAAAATTTAAAGGGAAAATTTTGGTTTAATTCTGCTCAAAGCAGTAGTCAGAATGACTCCTGAACAATGTTTCTAAGCACCAATTGGAAATACACCATCATTCTATTAATTGCTCTTTGTTTTCTTTGTTTATTTGGGGAAGCACACTTGGCAGTGCTCATGGGTTCATCCTGGCTCTGCTCTCTAGAATTACTCCTAGAAGTATTTAGAAGAACCATGTAGGTTGCCAGGGATCAAACCAAATAATATGGATTGGCCATGTACATGCAAGGCAATCACCCTACCCTCTCTTGCTTACTCTGAGCCTCCTTTTCTTGCATGCATCTGACGAATTAGGGAGGAAATTCTAAATTAGACAAATAGAATGAAAACGCCAAAGCCACTTTCTCTTTTTATCATTGAATTTGGTACTACACCTGGCAATGCCCAGGGGTTACTCCTGGATCTGAGTTCAGGAATTACTCCTGGTGGTACTTGAGAGACCATATGGGATGCCAGGGAGCAAACCTGGGTTGAATGAATGCAAGGCAAGAACCCTACGCACTGTTCTATTGCTGCCCCTACTAGCCTCACTTTCTATTTAGTTTTATTTAAAGAACATCTTCCAAGTGTTATTCAGGCGCCCCTCCTGGTCATTTTTCTGCCAACTGGGATTCAATGTGAGTGCTTCCTGAGACCTGTGGTCCTAAGGATGAACCCTACAATTTCAGTGGTGGTAGGGTTCTCCAGACCCACACAACATATGGTGCTGAAGACACAATTAAGGTCAGTTGCATGCCAACCATGCATTTTATTCCTGTATTAGATCTCCAGGCACCCACTTTTTTTTTGGGGGGATCACACCTGACAGCGCTCAGGGGTTACTCCTGGCTCCACACTCAGAAATCGCCCTGGCAGGCACGGGGGACCATATGGGATGCTGGGATTTGAACCAATGACCTTCTGCATGAAAGGCAAGCCTTACCTCCATGCTATCTCTTTGGCCCCCCAGACACCCACTTTTTAAAAAACATTACATTCTTTTTTTTTTTTTTTTTGGTTTTTGGGTCACACCCAGCTGTGCTCAGGAGTTACTCCTGGCTGTCTGCTCAGAAATAGCTCCTGGCAGGCACGGGGGACCATATGGGACACTGGGACTCAAACCAACTACCTTTGGTCCTGGATCGGCTGCTTGCAAGGCAAATACCGCTGTGCTATCTCTCCGGGCCCAAAAAACATTACATTCTTTTTTTTTTTTTTTTGTGGTTTTTGGGTCACACCCGGCAGTGCTCAGGGGTTATTTCTGGCTCCACGCTCAGAAATTGCTCCTGGCAGGCACAGAGGACCATATGGGGCGCCGGGATTCGAACTGATGACCTCCTGCATGAAAGGCAAACGCCTTACCTCCATGCTATCTCTCCGGCCCCAAAACATTACATTCTTGAGACTAGAAAGATAGTACAGCAGGTGGGATCTCCTGAGATCCACCAGGAGTGATTATTGAATGCAGAGCCAGAAGTAGCCTCTGAACATCACCTGGTATGGCCCCAAAACATACACAAAACAAAAAAGGTATCACAGGGCCAGAGAGATAGCATAGCGGTGTTTACTTTGTATGCAGCCAACCTGGGATGGATCCAGGTTCAATTCCCGGTATCCCACATGGTCCTCCAAGCCTGCCAGGAGTTATTTCTGAGCACAGAGCCAGGAGTAACCCCTGAGTGTGGCCAGGTATGTCCCAAAAATCCTAAAATACATACATACATACATACATACATACATGTTTTAAAAAAGGTATCACACTCAGATTTTGAGGCAGTTTTTGGCAAAGCGACTCTATTTTAACGGAATTCTATAGTAAAAGGAGTTCATTGTGGACTCCTAGTCTTACTAGAATGTAATTGGACTGGCTGAAGACAAGGTTCCTGATTCCTTTCTTTTGGGGGGACACAGCTGGCAGTGCTCAGGGCTTAGTTCTGGTGGGCTCAGTGGACCACATGAATTCCCAGGAACTGAATATGAACCAGCCACCTGCAAGACTTTACTTCTGTCCTATCTCTCCAGCCCCAACGTGCCTTGTTTCTATCAAAATTGTTTCTCCTTGGAGTTTCTCAAAGAATAGCTTCACAGCATTTATATATGTCAGAGTTGAAGAGAGATAGCTTTTTGGTAAAGCAGCCTCTGCTGTGGTGTCCACTCATTTTTTTTTTTGCTTGTTTTATTGGTTGTTTTGGGCCACACTGTGTGGTACCCCGGAGTTACTCCTGGCTCTGCACTCAGAAATCACTCTTAGCAGGCTCAGGGAACCATATGGAATTCCAGAGATTGCAAACACATTCCATTGCACTGAGCATCTGGTCCAGTTGGACCTCCCGAGCACCATTTTAAGACTTTCCCAATAAAAATAAATCATTCCATATGACTCCCCCCAGAAATACATCTTCCCAGTAAAAGAGTTTGTCTCACAATGTAGCTCAATTGCAGAGCACTTGATTTGCTGAGGTTCTATCCTGAGCACTGCAATACATAAATAATTATAAAGAAATGAAAACATTTTTTGAAATTTAAATGTGGAAAGAGAGCGATAGTAAAATGGGTAGGGCATTTGCCTTGCATGTGGCCAGCATGGTTTCCATCTCTGGCATCCCATACAGTTTCCTGAGCCCACTAGGAGTGATCCCTGAGTGTAGAGCCAGGAATAAACTCTGAGCACAGCCATGTGTGGTCCAAAAACCAAACAAAAATGCATGTCTATACTGAAGGGCTCTATCTAACCTCAAATTTCACAGCCCCTCTAGGAGAACCTGTAATAAATTCATACGAAAACTAATGGCACATATCTGTAGATTTTAATTTCCTCGAGGCACTTGCATGGGCTCATTTTACATATTTAATTTTAAAAGAATCATAGATAATTGTTATTAACCATTTTATCTTTAAGTAACTGTTGTTGGCCCACTGAGTGTCATATCAAAGAATGTTAAATGTTTTGATGGAGCTGGAGAGGTGACGTAGTGGTAGGGCATTTGTCTTGCACACGGCTGACCCAGGACAGACCTTGGTTCAATTCCCCAGGCATCCCATATGGTCCCCCAAGCTAGGAGCAATTTCTGAGCACGTAGCCAGGAGTAACCCCTGAGCGTCACTGGGTGTGGTCCAAAAAATAAAAAAGAAGTTTTTATGGGCTATTTTGTTGTTGTTGTTGTTGTTGTTGTTGTGATTTGTTTGCACTCCATGTTTTAGAAATATCAGCAGTGTTGGGGGCTTGAGAGATAGCACGGCGTTAGGGCATGTGCCTTGCATGCGGCCAACCTCAGAAGGACTCAGGTTTGATCACCAGCATCCCATATGATTTTCCCAAGCCTTCCAGGAGTGATTTCTGAGCGCAGAGCCAGGGGAAGGAGCAAACCCTGAGCGCTGCCAGGTGTGGCCCAAAAAACAAAATAAATAAATAAATAAATAAATAAATAAATAAATAAATAAATAAATAATAAAATATCAGCAGTGAAGGAGTGGCATCTAAATGGGAAGGCTGAAATGGTTGCTATTTCTAGGGTTGTTAACATATGTGAATTGAACTGGACGTCAAAACAATTTAGGTAGTCCCTAAATTCCATATTATGCATATAAATTCTGCTGACAATTTATTTGTCTTTAATTTAATTTGGTCTTTTTTTTTTTACTAGATCTAGGTTTTTGTATGACATTTTGCCAGGCCACAACCAGCAGTGCTCAGGAATTACGCCTGTGCTTATCATCTGTGGGGCTCATGGGATAAAATAGGGTGCTGGGCATTAAACCTGGAGCAGCCATATGCAAGGCAAGCTTCTTAACCAATAAACTATCTATATATCTGAATCCCTGTATATGTGTTATTACCTAGTGTGCTATTTCACAGCCATGCATTCTTTTCTTTTAATGTACATTTATCTTAACATATGGAACATATAATATAAAGAAAAAAAGACATTTATTTTGAAAAGAGGAAAAAAGGAGCAATTTACCTTATATTTTATCTACATTGTTTGAAATACTAATATGAAGATTTTAAGCCCTGCATTCTGAGGCATTCATTTATTTCATATTTTGCTAAAGAAAAATTCATAAAAACATAAGACCTGGGATGGGGAAAAACTCAGGGATCAGGAACACATGCCTGAGTCCAATGACTCAACCACAGAAGTGCCTCCCATCAAAGTACCATGACACCCTCTGCTGGAGAGCACTGAACAAATCAGCGCGGCCAATGAAGTAGCATGGTTAGTATCCTTCCATACCTCTTGAGCACTGCTCGGGAGCATCTCCTTTCAAAAACCAAGTAAAACAAATTAGTCATGGTCTTCTTTTGAGTAAAGAGGGGCTTGGGCTATATCCCTCAGTCCTGGGGCTAGTCCCAGCTTGGTGCTCAGGTTTATTTGGGATGAAACATGATTCAGAATATAAAGTAAGTCCCGACATCTGGACTCTCTTGGGACCCCATCTTTGACCCCAGTCTTGCAGTCTCAAATCATTCTTGGTAGAATGGTAAAAGGGGTCCAAATGAACACACATCTAATACTCCCTTGTGCACCTCTTTCTATTTGGGGGGACACTCAAGTGTGCTCAGGGCTTCTACCCAGTTCTATGCTCAGGAATCATTCTTGACCATATCACATGCTAGAGGTTGAACCCAGGTTCACCGCATACAAGCAAACATCCTACCAGATCAGTGGAATAGACTTGAGTATTCAGAGAATATTCGCCAGACATACAATCAACTAATCTTTGATAAAGGGGCGAGAAATCCAAAATGGACCAAGGAAAGTCTCTTCAATAAGTGGTATTGGCACAACTGGTTAGCCACTTGCCAAAAAAACAAAACAAAACAACAAAAAAACAAGCTCAGACCTCTGTAATATAACCCCTGTGCTCTTTCTGCACTTGAATTGGCCCAACTAGAATCCTGCTTTTCAAAAATAAGTTAGTATTGAGAAATAAAATTAATTTATATGTCTATAGTTCAGATGTTTCCTAAAACAAATTAGAGGGGTAGGAACAATAGTACAACTGGTAGTGTACCTTGCAGGCAGCCAACCTGGTTTGACCACTGGCACCCCATATAATCTCCACAGCATTGCTAGGAATGATCCCAGAATGGAGAGCCTGAAGTAATTACTGGCCACCACTGGGGGTAGCCAAAAAATAAAAAATAAATAGATGAATTATACAAATTTTACATGAAGGACTTCTTTCAGGGGGATTGGCATACATGCATGCCTCTGTGCTGGGAATGGGGGTTACTCCCAGCTTAGTGCTCAGGGATCACAACTGATGGAGTTGGAAGACCCTATCACTGATTAAACTCAGATTGTTAACTAACAGGCAAGTGCCTATCCATTGTAATCTTTCCAGTCCAGTCCTCCTCTTATTTTCAATTAGAACTTAATTGTCCCAACTAGAATCTAGCTTGGGGGCTTGAGGTGGCTGTCCTGCCTTACTCACACTACCTCAGGGTTACAGAAAGTAAGGAGAGCAATAACCAAAAAGGACACTCCTGCAGAACCCAGAAGCACAATTTCATTCCTGCCAATGAGCACCCCATATTGTGATCAGGTTGGAGGAATCAACTATGATTTAATTAGAGCAGAAGTTTTCAGGGTATCTGGTCTCTCCTGGGATGATTGTGGGTATTTTCTACACACCTTTCACCTCCCTTAAAGGAGTAGGTAAGCCAGAGCGATATTAAAACCTCATAAGGCAGTACAGAGCCAGGAGTAAACCCTAAGCACAAAATTAATAAAAGAGAGAGAGAGAGAGAGATTCCAAGGGGACTGTGGAAGGTGACTGCCAGGGCTGGAGCTCCTGTCTAGCCTATGTAGGACCCTAATTTTCAGTCCCAGCACTGCACTCACTGCATGACACCCCTCCAACATGGCCTGGTGTAGCCCTGGTGGCTGCCAGCACTGTTGGACCTTAGTACCCAAAGCCCCGTGGAGGGTAGCCCTGGGAAAAAGAAACACAAGCTTCTGCCTAGGAGATTTGGCAGGAATAAGCAGGAATAGCGCCATTTACCGACACAAGAAACAAAGGTTAAAGGACCTAAGGAGAAGGATAGAGAAGGAAAATTATAGGAAGGAAGATGAGAAAGGGAAGTAATGGAGAAATAGGCTTCTGTTTTATTTCTAGTGTTGGAGAGTGATATAGCTATATATCCAAAGCACAGATTCAACAATACTGAAAACATGACATTTAAGCTGCATCCATGGCAAACTATTGTGCCTTCCAAGGTGGCAGGTGGAGGGTGGGGGAGGTTGTTTTGGAGAGGGGGAGATGATAAAGAATGGGAGCACTAGTGATGGGAGCTGACACTGGTGGTGGGATTGATGTGAAATATTATATGCCTAAAACTCAACTATCAATAATTTTGTAAACCATACTTCTTTAATTAAATAAACATTTTCTTAGGACTGGAGTGATAGCACAGTAGATAAGGCATTTATTTGCCTTGTAGGCACCAGACCCAGGTTCAATCCCTGGCAACCTATATGGTCCCCTGAGCCTGCCAGGAGTAATTTCTGATCACAGGGCCAGGAGAGAAGTAGCTCCTGAGCACCCCAGGTCAGGCCCAACCCCCCAAATAAAAATAAATTAAAAAACTATTCTTTAAAGAACAAAGGCTAAAGGAGCCTGAGAGCTGCAGTATTGTCTCAGAATCTATAGTTTTATCTCAGAATCTGAAACCTATGCTCAATAGGGAACCAAGTTTGATTTGGGGGTGAAGAGGCTCTCCTGCAGTACTTATGGGCCTCAGGGTTACTCCTAGTCATCCTTGGTTCACTGGTGTAGGGCCTAGTGGTAGCAGTGTTCGGGCCAAGAGGCAGTGAGTGCTACCAGGGTTATAAATGTGGTGTTGGAGGTCAAGCAGTGCTAGGGACCTAACTCTGGGTCTTATATAGGCAAGTCATGTCCTCTACTCAAAGATGACTTTTATAGATAATTGATGCAAAGGCAGATAGCTGGTACCACAAAATTCAGGCAGCAAGTTCTGGAAAATCCAGAAAAGCTTTCTTACCAAAAATATCCTCAATTCTTCATTCCAAATCACTTAAGTTCTTTGATTCAATTAAACCTTGCTCAGTAAATAATGCTTTTCAACATCCAATAGAGCCTATCTTTTTTCATTTAACATATTCCTTAACTACTTTAAAACATGTATCCTATTTTTTGTTGTTTTTTGGGTCACATCCAGCAGGGGTTACTCCTGGCTCTACGCTCAGAAATCTCTCCTGGCAGGCTCAGGTGGGGGGGACCATATGCGATGCCGGGACTCGAACCACTGCCCTTCAGCATCTGAGGCAAACGCCGTACCACTGCGCTATCTCTCCAGCCCCCTATTTTTTTCATTTTAGTATTTACACTGATATCTTAGAGTTTGCTTAAGGATATTCAGCGGTTCCACAAAATGGGTTATGAGTGGAATTAATAAACTCATTGTGCATGGAATCTTCTTTTTCTGTATTTCTCTCTTAGGGCAAAATATTCAAGGCCTGAGATACAGAAATGAAAAGACTATTCATCTTTCATTGTTCTTTGTTGCAGATGGAAGGGAATGTCCAACATTTCCCAGGAACATAACATTTTTGTTTTATTTTGGTCAAGGTAACTTGAATTATAACTGTTTCAAATTATTCTTTTATTCTTGCAGTGCTATCACACCATCCGTGTCAGTGACCATCAGCACAATGTTCCTTACCTCAGTTCACTGATCTGTTGGCGTTCTCAGGGCTTTCTTCTCAGGTTATTGTCTAATTCATCTCTTGCTATGTTTCTTTATATTCCACATACAAGCGAGATCCTCTGATATTTATTATTCTTCTGACTCACTTCACTTAGTGTGGCCCATCAAGCCCCATCCAGGTTGCAGCAAACTGCAAGGTTCCATCTTTTATCATAGCCTATTGTCTGTATAGACCACAGCTTCTTTGTCCTATAAAACTTAACAAAATGGAGATAGAAGAAACTTATTTTAATGTAGTAACAGATCCACAACCAACTTTATACTTTACAATGGGAAAAAACAATATAAGATAAACCACCTTTTTTTTTTATTGGTTTTTGGGTCACACCTGGCAGCACTCAGGGATTACTGCTGGCTCTATGTTCAGAAATCGCCCCTGGCAGGCTCAGAAAGCCATATGGGATGCCGGGATTCGAATCACCGACCTTCTGCATGAAAGGCAAACGCCCTACCTTCATACTATCTCTCTGGCCCCGATAAACCACTCTTAACTGTGCTCAGGGGTCACTCTTGTCTCAGACTCAGTGGACTACAGGTGGATCCTATGATTGAACTCAGCTGCATGCAAGGCAACTGCCCTACCTACTGTGCTATCTCTCCAACCTATAACAAAGAATATTTTTAATTTTTTATTGAAACCAATGTGAATTACAAGTATTTCACAATTGTATTTAAAGTACATAGTGACAGTGTATTAGGGCCATTCCCACCACTAGTGTTGACCTCCCTCCGCCACTGTTCCCAGCATGAATTCCATACCTCTACCCTTAGCCCCCTGGACTACTAGTATTATAGGTATCTTTTGTTTATAGCTTGTTGAAGTTTGGGTGTCTTGATTCTATTGTTGTTGGCTTTGGTTTGGGTACTTAGATCTGACCATTTTTTATTTCCACTCAATGCTCCTGAGACTGTTTGGCTTCTGGGTCCAATCCACTTTTTTTTTTCTTTTCTCAATTTGTAGGAGGACCTAGAAATATGAAGTACAACAAGATGATTCATGTTCTATGGTTCTATAAAAAATGCGGGAGCTCCTATCTAGTAATTATAAATATAAATAAAATTAAAAGAAAAAATGGGGGGGCAAATGTGGCAAGTTTTTTTTTTTTTTGCATAGTGCAGTAAACATTGGGGAAATTAGAAAGGAAATTCCTTTGGCCTAATAGATACAGGGTTCAAAAAAAAGGGGAGGCAGAGTGGTGGCACTAGAGGTAAGGTGTCTGCCTTGCAAGTGCTAGCCTAGGATGGACTGCAGTTCGATCCCCCGGCGTCCCATAAGGTCCCCCAAGCCAGGAGGGATTTCTGAGCACATAGCCAGGAGTAACTCCTGAGTATCAAACGGGTGTGCCCCCCCAAAAAAGAGACACAGGGTGTCTTCGCCCACAAAGCATACTGTCATAAGACCGACTACAGGCTGTGGGCATAACATAGGACTTTTAACTTCAACAACGTATATGTTCTATTGATTCTGTCTATACTTGCTGTGATGGCAGACTAGTCATCCATCCTTTTGAGCCACCATGTGATCTATTAAATGAGTAAAATATAAGTTATCCAGCACAGAAATGTTATGAGAAAAATTGGTATAGTTCATCTTGGCTATTATTATTGTTGTTGTTGTTGTTGTCATTTTCCCACAGCTTCACAACGTTATGTTCTCTTTTATACCTCTATGGCAGGGGCTGTAGGCAATTCTAGAATGCAATGATCCTGAGTTGTTTGGAGAAGTTGACTATATACCGTATTTTCTGGCGTATAAGACGACTTTTGAAACAAAAGTCAACGAAAATCAGGGGTTGTCTTATACGCCAAGTATATCCCGAAAAATATTTCAATATTCCGCTAAATGAAAATTGTCTGAATATTGCCACAAAACGAACTTTCCAACTCGATCCTGCACCAATCACTGCCAGGCTGCTCAAACCGCCTCTCTAACTCAGCCAATCCAAGCAGGCTTTTTATGCATGCAAATTATACAGTGTTCTGTACCCAAATCTACACTGTCAAAAGCCTGCTCAGATTGGCCAGAGTCAGAGAGAAAATCTATGACAGTATAACCTTTGAACCTTTGCTTGTTGTGATTGGCTCACTGTGGTACATGAGCACAGGAACACATGCAGCACATGCAGCACATGCAGCACAGGAACGTTCTGTGTGAATATAGGCCTAAACCTATGTTTTAAATGCAAAATTAGGGGATCGTCTTATACGCTGGGAAATATGGTTGGTCTTTTTTATTGTTTGTCTTGTTTTTGGAGTGATTATATAGGTCTTTTTTATTATTTGTGGAGTCACAGCCAGCAGTGCTAGGGGCTACTATCTGGTGATGCTTTGGGGACTATGCAGCACAAGGGATTGAACCTGGGATTCCCACATGCAAAGCATGTGCTCCAGCACTTTTAACCATCTCCCTAGCTCTATGGTAACCTTTTAAATTGATTTTATTACATACGTGTATCATGGCACTTTAGTATATTTAAACATGTCTTTTGTTTGTTTCTGGGTCACACTCGGTGGTGCTAAGGATTACTCCTGACTCTGCACTCAGGAATGACTCCTGGTGGGCTCAGGGGACCCTGTGGGATGCTGGGGATCGAACTTGGGTTCATCCTGGGTTGGCCAGTGCAAGGCAAATAAATGCCCTACTGCTGTGCTATCACTCCTGCCCCGCAGGTTTATGTGTGTGTGTGTGTGTGCATATGTGTGTGTGTGATGGAACTATATATGGTACCAGGGATCGAAACTGGGTCTGCTTTGCACAAGGCAAGTGCCCTACCCATTGTGCTTTCACTCGGCCCTACAACACTACACTTGTTTTAGGACTTCTAGTCTGAGAAGGCTAATCCTAGCCTAGAAGTGCTAAAATACTCCTTAAACCACACCAAGTAACCAAAGACATCTGGCACAGTTCCCTGGACTCTCTCCATATTTTGCTCCTCCCTGCCCACTCTGGTAACTTCAGTTCTATTGTCAGAATCAATGGTCTCTTTTGATTCTGCAGTGTCTGTTCCTTTGCTTTTTTTTTTTAATCTTGGGATGGGGGGTAGGCTACACCCAGCGATATACAGTGTCTATTTCTGGCTCAGTTCTTAAGAGTGACACCTTTCAGTGCTTGGGAGAATCTATGCAGAGCCAGAGAGCCAACAAATGTGGACCAACTCCAAGGCAAGTGACATACGGCCTATCCTCTACTTTCAGACTGTCCGTTCCTATTCCTTTGCTTTTATTTATTTATTTGGTGGGAGGAGGTTCCCAAGTATTACTCCTGTCTCTGTACTCTTGGCAGGGCTTGGGGACCATATGGGATATCGGAGACTGAACATGAGTCTGTCCTATGCAAGGAACCACCCTGTTTTCCCCTCTCCCATTCCTTTGCTTTTTTGTTTGTTGAGGTTTTTGGGGGGTGCACACTAGTCAGTACACAACTCTTATTTCTGGCTCTGTGCGCTAGGATCACTCCTGGAAGGCTAGGAGGTGCATATAGGGTCTACCACGTGCAAGGCAAATGCCCTACCAGCTGTACTATTGCTCCACAGCCCCCCTTTGTTTTTAAAATAATTTTCATAGAGTCTTGTTTAGGTTTAACCAATCTTGGATCTAAAGAATTATAGTGACCCCTCCCTTGAGATATTTAAGAAAATCTACAGCTGTCTGTTTGATTTCCCGGTCAGTGAATTCTTCTCAATACACGGTTCCATTAGCCATTGTGAAAATGAACAAAAAAGCCTCTAAATTTGACTCTTCCTTAAATTTAAGTTCAAAGGACAGGTTAGTATAGCTGGTAGGGCATTTATCTTTCACATTGCTGACTCCCTGCCACTCCATATTGTCTCCCAAGTCAGCCAGGAGTAACCCCTGAGTGCCGCTTGGTGTGGCCCACAATCAAAACTAAAAATCCATCTAAGCTCAAGACTGGCGTTAGATTTGCAAAAGTCAGGAAATTGGTTCCATTAGATACTTTACTGTAGCTAGTTTTCTAGAAGAATTAAACTTACAGTTGTAGGTAGCTGAGAATATGAAATGAAAAGCCCATATTATTTCCACTGTATGATGTATGTGTCAGAACAACTATGTCATTGATGTCATTGAACAGAAATTGATTTTCTAAGTTTATTTTTCAGTAGTAATCACTGAGCAACCCATGGTTTGTTTGGGATTTGTCTGATATAGGATATTTGGACTCTTACACATAAGAGTGGTAGGAGGAATGTCCTTTGAAAACAGTTTTAAAGGGGAAAAATTAGGACCGCTGTTTATTAATAACAGGCAGGGCCAGAGAGATAGTACAGTGGTAGGCTCATGCCTTGAATTGAAGGCACCCAGTTCAATCCCCAACCATAGGGACCCCAATATAGGGACCCCCAACCACACCAGAAGTTATCCCTGAGCACAAAGCTGGGAGTAAACCTTGAGCTCTGTCAGGTGTGAAATGAAACACACTTGCAGGCCTGCACACACACAAACAAAATCAGAGTAAATAATAGGCACTTAGGCACCTCTAGACTGGTTTCGTTCCCCGATTTTTTTTGTCATAGCTGGCTGTGCTCAGGAGGTACTCCTGACTCTGCACTCAGGAATCACTCCTGGCAAGCCCTGGGGACCATATGAAATAACTGGGATTTGAACCCAGGTCAGCCTAATGTAAAGCAAATGCCCTTCCCAATGTGCTATTGCTCTGCCCCCCAAATATTTCTTGCTTTCTTTCCCAGATTCAAAGTCACCCTCCATTTTAACTAAGACAAGGAATTCTTCAATGTTCCTTTCTTTTTTCCCAGTGCTGGCAACTTTATTAAAACAGCAGATGCATTTACATCACCCTAGGTTAGTGTTTCTGAAAAAATACTTAACATTAAAAACACTTTATTTTTGTTTTCTTGACCATTTTTATTTAGCTGTTGGAATTTACAATGTTGTCATTCTTATTTTTCATGGGTACATCATCCCATCTCCACACCAACCACCAGAGAGCCCCCTCCCTCCACCATGTCCCAAGGACTCCCCATCCTCCCACATATGCTCAGTTCTATAAACAAAATCTCCCACTTCAACAACTTTGACCATTTGTTGTTCTCTTGCTAATGCTTCTTTTTGGTTTCAAAAAGTAAAACTTTTTCCAAAAACATCTTTTTCTACTGATGTATTTAAAATTAATATCATGAGTAATTCTGTGCTAATTTTATGATTCACATGAAATAGATAAATCTTAGAAATTTTAAAAATAGTAAGACTGTTCTCAAGAGACCCAAACTACAACAAGCTATTCACATAAAAGACCTGTAACATTAGCAGTCCAGGGGGCTATGGATGGAGGTATGGGAGGCACCCTGGGAATTACGGTGGAGGGAAGTCAACACTGGTGGTGGGATCAGCCCTAATTCATTGTCACTATGTAACTGAAATACAACTGTGAAAAACTTGTAAAAAATAAACTATAAAAAATGAGTAAGATTGAAGTGAGTTGAGAAAAATTTAAGGAGAAAATCTGAATAGGGCTGTAGAAATATAAAAGTGTATTTTAGGGGCCCGAGATACAGGTAGAGTGGTAAGGTTCTTGCCTTTTCAGCTAACACATATTCAATCCTTGACGCCCCTAGAGTCTCCCAAATTCAGCCAAGAGTGCCCTGAGCATAGAGGAAGAAGGTAGTCCTGATAACCACTGGGTGTGGTCCAAAAACAAACAAACAAAAAACATGTCTTATAACGAAAGGAATATTGACTTTATGCTAGAAAGTATTATATTACAGATACTGCTTAAGTGTTTACATTAACAGGTAAAGGATTGAAATAAAAATCTCTATGGGTGTAAAAATAAAGACACTTGATTAGGTATATTATGCTGATATTAATTTGCTATTGAGAATGTATAAAATCCATTAGGATAGGAGTAAACAGACTTTTCTTAGTCCAGTAGAGGGCAATTATAAGCACCACTGGTGAATGCCATACTTAATGCTAATTAGTTTGTCGTGCCTTGCACGCGGCCGACCCAGGATGGATCTGGGTTCGATCCCTGGCATCCCATATGGTCCCTCAGCCTGCCAGAAGCGGTTTCTGAGCAAGGGCCAGGAGTAACCCTTAAGTACCCCCAGGTGTGACCCCCAAACAAACAACAAAAAGAAGCACAGCAAGTAGAGAACTTTTGCCTTACACTTGAGCAACCTGGGTCCTTATCCTGGCATCTAATATGGTCCCCAGAACACCACCAGCACGGATTTCTGAGTGCATGCTGGTATGTCCTCAAGCATGTGTTCTCCCTTGAACAGTTGCTTATCTCTCTGTTTCTTTGCTTGCTTACTTCCTCTCTGGAAAAGCCTGTGTTCTCTCTTGAAAATATTTTCCCACGTTCTCTCCTCACACATCTTTCTAAGCAAGTTTTGTTCAACAACAACAAAAAACTAACTTGCTTTGGGGCCTTCCATTGGGTAAGGTGCTTGGCTTGCACCTAGCTGACCCATGTTTGATCCCTGGCACCACATATGATTCCCCAAGCCCCGAGTGAAAGCCAAGAGCAAGCCCTGAGCAGTTGCACATGGCCTAAAAATTAAAAAAAATCCCCATGCTTCAAAAAAAAAGCTCAACAAAACCAGTATATGAGTCAGAGAGATAGTATCAGGGTAAGACACTTGACTGCCTTGCTAGTTGTGGTAACCTGGTCCAATGGTCATGGGCACCATGGATCCCCCAAGTGCTGCCAGGGGTTAGTCCTGAAGAAAGTCAGGAATAGCCCCTAAACACTGCTGGTTGTGCCCCTCTCATGAAATAAAACAAAGATCGAATAAAAACTGCCAGAGTCAGAAAATATAAAAACATGATTCGTCTCAATTTAAATGATAACCAGACTTTGTAAAAATCAGGTTATTCAGAAAGGTATTTAGTAATAATTGAAGTATTGCAAGCATGAACTTACTTCAGTTCCATGTTTGTTTTTTAAAATAAGAAATTAGAAAAGAGATTTTTTTTCTGAGCTTCTTGCTTTGGGTAGTTTTCCTCAATTTTGGGGGGGGGGATTTTGAGGCCACACTCAGTGACACTTAGGGATTACTCCTGGCTATTTGCTCAGAAATCGCTCTTGGCTTGGGGGGACCATATGGGACACCAGAGATTGAACTCAGGTCCGTCCTGGGTCAGCCGCATGCAAGGCAACAAACACCCTACCACTGTGCTATCGCTCCATCCCCAATTTCCTCAATATTTATAAATAACTCTAGTTAAACTATTAAAAAGCTATTGCTCTATAATTCTAGTATTAACTGATGATCTCATAGGAAATAAGTCATAAATGAGAATAATGTATAGTTTTAGTCTTAGTTTACCATAAGTCAGTGAACGCTACGATTTCATTCACATGGGTATGTAGAGAAAACAGAAGAACTATCTCAAATAAAATTAAACTCTTGGACAGTAAAACTAATTAGTATGGGCTGGAAGAACCAGCCCATGCTAACAAGCTTATCACAAAGAAAGAGTGGTAAGTGCAGTTAGAGCAATAACTATACTAACAGCTACCATGACAATACAATGCCTGTCTTGAAGACAGGCAGGTGGAGGGGGGGAGGTCGGTACTGGGGGGGGACAATGGTGGTGGGAAAGTTGCACTGTTGAAGGAGGGTGTGCATTTATGGCTGAAACCCAATGACGAACATGTTTGTAACCCTGGTGCTTAAATAAAGAAATTATTTTGAAAAGCTTTAAAAATATAAAACTAGTTAGTGTTCACTAGAAGGAAGGATAAAGAAGATGGTGGATTGAGACCAAGGAAATAATTGTATGGGAAATCATGACACAACTTTCAATGATGAGCTAGCTGTTCACTTTATCCACTTCCTGGCTCTCAATGATGCACGTATGAAACTCATGCAATGTTATATTGCAGCGATAGTTCAGGCTTTTTTTTTTTTTAAGACTGGGCTGAAGAGATAGCCAGCAAGTAAGACAATTGCCTTGCACGTGGCAGCCTAGAGTTTGACCCCCAGCACCCCTTAATGTCCCCCTTATAGTCTCCTAGTTCTGCCAGAAATGATTCCTGAGCATAAGAAGTAACTCTTGAGCACCACCAGGTGCTCAAAACAAATCAAAATAAAAGACGGGTGTTGTGGGGAGGCCATCTCGTTTTTTAGGGAAGGTCATTTTTCTAAGTACTAAAGAATAAAGGAATATTGTAATGACGAATTGTGTTAACAAATACTATTTGATTTTTTTTTTTAGCCTCATAGTCCAACTACTTTCCTGGAGGGTGCTGGGGGGGACCATATGGGATGCTGGGGATCAATCAAACCCGGGTCGGCTGCGTACAAGACAAACGCGCCCCCCTCTATGCCACCGCTCCAGCCCACATTTCAACTCCTTTTAATTTTCGGCGGGAGTCTAGCCCACAGGCAAGAGATGGGCTAAGTGGCGAGACCCCAATCCGTCAATTCTGTGTTCTACTGCCATCTTGTGGTCATAGGTTTTTTTCCAGAGGTATGAAAATCCTTTGAACAAGTATGACTGGGGGTGGGAAGGGTGCGTGTCTGGGAGGAAGTTCGGGGAGGAGGTGGTGGTGGTGGTCTGTGTGTGCGTGCGTGCTATGTGTGTGTGTGCTGTGTGTGTGTGTGTGTGTGTGTGTGTGTGTGTGTGTGTGTGTGTGTGTGTGCTATTGGAGATCCAACTTGGGATTTCACACATGCAAGACAAGAGCCTTACCAATGAGCCACATCCTTAGCCTCAACTCATTTTTGTTATAGTCTCTGTAGTTTACCAATTGCATAGGTCCCATTGGATAGCTATCAAATTAACACATTAGAACAAGCAGAGAGAATTTAGACATGCCGGGGCCGGACCGGTGGTGCAAGCAGTAGGGCATTTGCCTTGCACACAGCTGATCTAGGATGGATCGCGGTTCGATCCCCCAGCGTCCCATGTGGTCCCCCAAGCCAGGAGCAATTTCTGAGTGCAGAGCTAGAAGTAACCCCTGAGTGTCACCGGGTGCGGCCCAAAAACCAAAAACAACAACAACAACAACAACAACAACAACAAAAGAACAGACAGGGAAGGATTGAATATACAAATATCTATTCAATTTCCCTGCTTGCAGTTCAATCTTTCCTTCCCTTTTTCTTTCTTTTATTCTTTCATTCTTTTTTTCTTTTCTTTTTTCCTTTAGGGTTCACTTGTTAATGCCTAGAACTTACTACTGACTCCATGCTAAGAAATAACTCCAGGTAGGTTTTAGAGGACCATGAGAGGTACTGGGAATTGAACTGAGTGCCTTACCCACTAAACTATCACTCATATTCTCCTCTCTTCTTTATTTTCTCACATAATTTATCCTTTTCCTGTGCTGAGATGGAATCCAAACATCAACCAAGGAAATATTAATTTATCACTATACTGCTGTTCACAGTAGAGACACACTTTTTCATACATTCCAGTAAAGCACTGGATTCAAATTTCGTCACATTTTCACCAACATATTTTATTTTCTGCTTTGTTAATAATAATAATCACTGTACTGAGTGTGTGAGTGAAGTGGTAGGTTTTAGTGGATTTAACTGAATGACATTTAAAAATATTTTTTTAGTTTACTGATTTAAAACATTACTTTTATATGTTTATCTGTATTTAAATATTACCTACAATTTTTTCATCTGCATTTTTTTTGGGTTTTTGGGCCACACCCGGTAACGCTCAGGGGTTACTCCTGGCTATGTGCTCAGAAGTTGCTCCTGGCTTGGGGGACCATATGGGACACCGGGGGATCGAACCGTGGTCCGTCCAAGGCTAGCGCAGGCAAGGCAGGCACCTTACCTTCAGCGCCACTGCCCGGCCCTCATCTAAATTTTTAACTGAATCTTTAAAATACAGGAAGTGGATGGACAGTGGTTTGAATCCCGGCATCAATATGGTCCCCTGTGCCTGCCAGGAATGATTTCTGAGTGCAGAGCCAGGAGTAACCCCTGAGCGCCTCCGGATGTGGCCCAAAAAAACAAAAACAAAAAAAAAATACAGGAAGTAAACATTTTCAAGTATGGGAGATTTTTTTGGTTTGGCACCATACCCAACAGTGCTCAGGGCTTCCTCCTGGCTCTGCATTCAGGGACCACTAATAAAAGGCTCAGAGATCCATATGTAGTGCCATCCATTAAACCGGTTTGGCTGCATGCAAGGCAAATGCCTTATCCAATGTACTCTGGCCCCTAAAAACATGTATTTTCCAGCATCTTGCATTTAGCACATTCTGGACACTGGCAAACTACTTGTATTATTGATACATCGATTTTACACAGTAACAGCTGGGCTGCCATTTGTGCTAATTAAACCACATTTAAGGGCGAGTTAGCAATTTTCTTGTCTCTGTACTCTTTTTTTTCCTTTTCCTTTTTTTTTTTAAATAATATTTCTTCTACTTACCTGGAAACAAATCTATTATGATCAACTATGTCAATGATGTGGTACAAGCTCTTCAAGTAAAGTACATTAACATTTTAAAAATAGTAATTATGGGCAGAGAGATAATACAGTGGATAAGTTATCGCATATGGTCCCAAGGGTACTACCAGGAGTGATTCCTGGATCACTGAGCATTGCCAGTGTGGCGCCAAACCAAATAATAATAATAATAATAATAATAATAATAATAATAATAAATAGTAATTCATGGAGGCTGAAGTGATAGTATAGTGGGTAGGGCACTTGCCTTGTACACGGTCTACCTAGGCTTAAGCTCCAACATCCCATATGATCCACTGAGCACACTATGAATGATATCCCTGAGTGAAGACCAGGAGTAAGCCATGAGCATTAACAGGCATGTCCTCCCAATAAAAATAATAGTAACACATGATTCTAACAATAAATAAGAACTATGCGAGAAAGATTTTTTTTCTGCTTTGGGAGGATATACTATAGAGTATGCTCCCTCAAATACTAACTTATTATGTTTACACTATATATAAAAAAAAACACACTCCGAGCTGTATTCAGTGGCCAGAGGGCACTTCCAGAGACACTAAACTAGGGTTTGTGCTAGTACAGAAAACCCTTCGAGCTATCTTCCTGCCTAATATTTCCTCATACAGCCATTTCCTAAGCCCTGATTTCTTTTTCTCAGACATTTTTTCAAGGCTTAATTTATTTTCATTTCCATGTAAAGAATTACCTAGGCGTCACTAGATAATCTTACTAGTGATTTGTATTTAGATTTCACAAAAAGATGTTTTCAGGTTCTGGATACCAACAAGGTTTTCTTTTAAAAATTTTAGGAAAATGTCTGGAGCAATAGTACAGTGGGGAGGGTGTTTGCCTTGCATTCAACCTACCCAGGTTTTATCCTTGGCATGGTCCAGGAATAATTCCTGAGCACAGATCCAGGAGTAAACCCTGAGCACTTCTGAGTGTGACAAAAAAATTTTGGAGGCTTTCACACCCTGCTGTACTCAGGGATTACTCCTAGTTCTGTGCTCAGTTATCACTCCTGGCAGGGCTTGGGGGATCATATGGGTTGCCAGAGATCAAACCTGGTTCAGTCACCTTGTAAGGCATGCTCCATGACCACTGTACTACTCATATGGTCCTTCAACAAGATTTTCTTAGACCTACATATTTTTAATCATCTCATTCCTGAGAGATATTTTGTTCATTGTAGTATAATCTGATTGCTCCAATAAGAAGCTACTGTTGAAAAAAAGAAGCTACTGTTGAATTTTTTAATCATCTAAGATTCAACAAATTACCTTACCTATCACAGTCACCTTTAGTTACTCATTGCTTGTTTATGCTCATCAAAGCACTTTTTTTCTTTATATATCTAATTTTCTTCACTTCTGAAGCAAAATCCCATCAGGAAATGAAGCTGCAGTATTAGACTATTTTTTAGTTTGCAACTTTTAAATATTGGTTCTTTTTTTTGGGGGGGGGGGCACGCCCAGTGACGCTCAGGGGTTTCTCCTGGCTATGCGCTCAGAAGTCGCTCCTGGCTTGGGAGACCATATGGGACGCCGGGGGATCGAACTGCGGTCCGTCCAAGGCTAGCGCAGGCAAGGCAGGCACCTTACCTCTTGCGCCACCGCCCGACCCCTTAAATATTGGTTCTAACTATCTTGGTCACTTTTAATTCTTTAATGAAACCTGCATTACTGGGTTTATGTAAACACTACTAGCTCAAGATAAGAAGAAATATGTTAAGAGTATGAGGTATGATTTTGGGGGTTTTTATTGGGGGGGGCACACCTGATGGCGCTCAGGGGTTACTCCTGGCTCTGCACTCAGAAATTACTCCTTGAAGGCCAGGGGATCATATGAAATGCTGAGGATCGAACCCATGTTTTCAAGCCCAGGGTCTGCAAAGCAAATGTCCTAACGCTGTGCTATCACTCCAGCTAATGAAGCATGATTTTTTAAACTATTGACATTTTATTGCAATAAAACTGCACTATGATATTATATACATTTCAGGGGGACATCATTGAAAAACAACATGTTCCTGTCTTTTGTCCCATTTCATGATCCCCCATCTGTTCCAGTAAATAATTGATCTGATAATTTAAAGGCTTATTTTTGTTTAGGGACCCTAGTCAGATCCCAAGCACTGCATTCCACCAGGAATGATCCCTGAGCACAGAGCTAAGAGTAGTTCCTGAACACTCCTGGGAGTGCCCCCGCAAATGCTTATTATGTCCATAAGATGTAAAAACGTAGTTCCAGAAGGTAGTACAATGCTTAGGGCATGTGTCTGGTGTGTGCCCAACCCTAGTCCAATCCCCGGTGCTGGAGCGATAGTACAGCAAACACAATCATGCCTGCCTTGTGATGCCAATCCCCCAGCATCCCATATGGTTCCCCAACCCCACCAGGAGCAATCCTTGAGGCAAATCCAAGAGTAAATCTTGAGCATCACGGGTATGGCACAAAAAATAAAGAAAAACTTTGATCTCCAGAATCCCTTGGTCCCCAACACTTCCAGGTGAAGCCATAAAGGCTCTCAGCTTCTCTGTGTGACCAGGAGTTCCCCAGCAGCACAAAACACAAGCAGGACCTTGCATTGCATTTCCTGCCTGGTTTATCTCTACTTAAGAGTTGCCAGTAGGGGTCCCCAAACCCCCTATCCCCCTAAGCACTGCTTGGAAGGCTCCCCAACTTATTTTAGTTCTGAAAAGAATGTGTCCTTTCCTCGCCAGATTCGTGTGTGTGTGTGTGTGTGTGTGTGTGTGTGTATGCAAGACAAGTGAGCTCCAGTGAGCCACAGCCCTGACAACCTAGGTAGCTTTTAATTATCTCCAGTGAAGCGTTCTTTTTGGGGGTACAAGTTATTATCTAGAGCAGAGTTTTTCCTCCTTCTTTGAATCACTTGGAGAGCTTTCAATGTCTTTTTGATATTTCTAATAACACGGTGGACCCCAGATCCTAAGTATGAAGCAGAATTATATCTGGGGAAGAACCCCAGCTATCATATAACTACAGTGCACATCCATTTTGAGAACTCCTGATGTCCCCCTACTCTCTCTTTCTTCCAACAACAAATTTCTTGAGAAGAATTTCATGTCCCCTATCCCACCACCTTTTTGGTTTCAGTTTATTACTTCAGACACAACCATTTATCCCTTGGCTACCCATGATATGTGTACTAGGTAGGTGTATCAATGGTACTAAACCTTTATTCAACAAGAGAATGTCTAGCTAAAAATACATTTTCTGGGGCTGAAGTGATAATACAGCAGGTAGAGCGTTTATCTTGCATGTGGCCGACCTGGGTTTAACATCCCATGTGGTCCCCCAAGCACCGCCAGGATTAATTGCTGAGTACAGAGCCAGGAGTAATACCTGAGCACTGCTGGATTAAAGCCCAGAACTCCCCCCTAATTTAAACAATTTCTGCACCAGAGAGATAGTACAGGGGGTAAGGCACTGGCCTCACATAGCATGACTGACCCTGATTTGATCTCTGGAGCACAGTCAGGCATGATCCCTAACTAAGCACAGAGCCAGGAGTAAGCCTTAAGCATAGACAGATATGCCCCTACTCCAAACAAACAAAAACTAGCTTTGGGAGCTGGAGAGATATAGTACAGTGGGTAGGGTGCTTGCCTTGCATGTGACTGACCCAGGAACGATGCCCAGCACCACATAGAGTCCCCTCAACTCTGTCAAGAGAGAATCAAAATTCAAAACAAAAGAACAAAGACATTTTCTGGAACTGTGTAAATAGCTCAAAGGAATGGACAGTAATTCTTGCATTTGGAGGCTCTGCATGCCCCCTGTGACCCCCAATCACTAAGCATGGCTGTGCCTGAGCAATGAAACACCATACCATGAAGCATCCCCCCCAAAAAACCAGATTTTCAGCTTCATTCTTTCAACCAGGTATCTGTGTTATCTCAGATATTATCTCTACTTAAGGAGCTGCAAAAGTACAACGGGACAGTTATAGCAGTAACTCATTATTCTGATGAAAATGCAAAATTATAGTTGAAAGATTTTGTGTTCTGGTCCTAAACTTGAGGTATACAAATTTAACTAGAGAGCTTGTTTACAGATTTTGATCTTTTCTATTTTGTAGTCAGTATTTTCTCGCTATCCTCCATATATAAAAGTATAGTTTATTCACACATTTTATGTGCTGTGGTCTTTTCTTTTTTGTTATCAATATTTTATCATTTCTCCCTGAAATTAAATTACTGTAGTGATGACAAAGTAGTTAAGTAATTACCTGGATATCACTAATTGCTACAGCACTCATATATTACTCTGATAGAAAATAACAATTTTGATTTGAGAATAAATTTCCCCTTAATATTTTCTTAATATTTGCTTTCCCCTAAAGTAAATATTTCTATTTATCTCTAGATGTTGCTTCTAAACTTTCTCTAGGTATTATTAGTCATTTCTTCTACTTTTCAGTAATTTTATTATGAAATCTAATAACTAAGAAGGGAATTTTCAAATCCTGGCTACAATTATTCTATTATGCTATAATGAATTATTATCTAAATACCATTATTCATCTAGCATGTTTCAGTAACCCACCAGAACAAAACCTGCATCTCAGGATCTATCATCAACTATACATGTTAGATAGCTCTAAATATATATATATATATATATATATATATATATATATATATACATGTAATTGTTATTAGTTGTACAGTGCCAACCTATTACCCTAGCAGTAAATAATATAAATCCTATGGGCCAGAGAGATAGTATAGTGGGTAAAGCGCTTGCCTTGTATAAGACCAACCTGTTTTGATTCCTGGCACCTCATATAATATTCAAAGCCCCATCAGGAGTGATCCCTGAGCTCACAATCAATCAGGAATAATCCTTGAGTACTGTTGGGTGTGGCCCCAAAAGCAAAAAAGATGAATACTAGAGAAGTATAAGGTTCTAACCAGTGCTAGTGTGGATACAGGGAGAAAGAGACTCTCATTCACTGCTGATGGGAATGAAGACTGTTCCAGCCTTTTTCGAAAACAATATGGACATTCCTCAAAAGTTAGAAATTGAGCTTGTATATGATCCAGCAATACCATTCCTAGGAATATACCGTAGGAACAAAGAAAAACAATACAGAAATGACCTCTAAATTCTTATGTCCATCGCAGCACTATTTACAATAGTCAGAACCTGGAAACAACCCAGGTGCCTGGCAACAGATGTGTGGCTAAAGAAACTGTGGGACATCTACACAATGCAATACTATGCAGTCGTTAGGAAAAATGAAGTTATAAAATTTGCTTGGACATGATGGTCATGGAAATTATTATGCTGAGTGAATTGAGCCAGAGGGAAAGGGGTAGACATAGAAAATCTCACTCATTTGTGGGATATAAGAAAAATAAGAGATAACATAGTAATGATATCCAGAGACTATAATAGAGGTATGGGTCAGGAAGTCCAGCTCAGTATAGGAAGTTCTCCACAAAGAGTTAAAGTAGAGAAGGATCTACTAGGACGATGATAGTTTGAATTGATCACTCTGGACAAGAACTTGGTGCTGAAAAAGGAAAAAGTATCTGTAAATTATCTGTGCTGTTAAGTCCTTTGTTGGGTATTTGTGAATCCAAGAACAGTCCCCAGAATGAGAAATTACTTCCCATCCCCTTGTCCCCTTTCGGGGGGAGACCTTGGTAATATTTATCCGCAGCAAATAATAATCCACACAGATAAGGATAGGGTGTAAAAGATTGGGCAAAGAGAGCGAGAGAATCCTCTTGCAGCCTGCAGCTTTCGCAAAAGGACCCCTCTCCCCTGTCCATCAAGCTATTTATTGCCAACTCCACAGCGCCCCCACCTGGAAGGGCTAGGTGGGGCAATAGTCACAGAACAATCCTAAGGAAATATTTTTATATACAATTCCAAGAATAATCTTATGGAAACTTTTTCATATACTACAAGTATCGTGCAAGGCACCTCTCCATTAACAATAGTGCAAACCACAGTATCAAAAAGAAAAGAGAGAGAGGGAGAGAGAAGCAAATTGCCTGTCCTAGAGACAGGGGTGTCAGCGAGTGGAGGTGGGAGGGAAATGGGAGATATCAGTGGCGGAAAGGGAACACTGGTGAAGGATGGGAAGTATTGATTGACTAAAACCCAAAATGACAAAAGTACTAAAAGCAATTTTAGAAACAAGTATAAAGTTTTTAACTTTTAAGTTTCAACTACTTTTCTACATTAATCTGATTGTCACTGTATAAATCTTTCTGAATTAAATATCTTTATTGCATTATTATTTATTATTCAAATAGCTAGAAATAAGAAGTGTATGTTTTCCTATTTCCTAGATTCAACCTATTCTAAATAGCGAGTAAAGTCACAATGAAATTAACACTAATTTCTATGTTATTGATGGATTTCTATTGATGGATTGATGAGATATAAACATTTTAGACTATCATAGGTTCTAAATTTTGACTTCAGTTAGGTATCTAACTGTAGCTATTTGTGCATAACTACTGACCCTGTTACTGGTACTTATCCACCATGCTAAATATGTATTCCCACACGCTATACTAAATACTGTGTTACTGGAACAAAGAAAGACTCAGTCATATAAGATGGAAAATCCAGAGCTTCAGGTATATGGACATATAATCTTCTATAAGGGAGCCAAAAATATAAAGTAGAGCAAGGAATGCCTCTTTAGCAGTGGTGATGGGGAAAACTAGTTGTTCACATGCAAAGTAAAGGAATTCAATCTCTAACACCATGCATGAAAGTTAAATCAAAATAGATAAAGACCTTGATATCAGATCTGGTTTTTTTGTTTTTGTTTTTGGTTTTTGGTTTTTGGGTCACACCCGGCAGCACTCAGGGGTTACTCCTGGCTCTCTGCTCAGAAATCGCTCCTGGCAGGCACGGGGGACCATATGGGATGCCAGGATTCGAACCACTGCCCTTCTGTATGCAAGGCAAACGCCTTACCTCCATGCTATCTCTCCGGCCCCTTGATATCAGATCTGAATCCATAAGTTACAGTGAGGAAAATAAAGGTAAAGTTCATCACAATATTGGAGCTGAAATCAGCGTCATTGACCAAGAAACAGAAACAAAGACAAACAGATGGGACTACATTAAAGAAAAATTTTTTGCACCTCAAAGGAAGTGGTGACCAAAATACAAAGACACCCAAAAATGGATAGAGATTATTTTCCTAGAGTCCAAAGTGATAGCACAACAGGTAGGGCAACTGCCTTGCATACAGCGAACCTAAGATCAATCCCTTGCATCCTATATGGTCCCTTGAGCCCATAAGATTTGATCCCTGAGTGGAGAGTCAGGAGTAATGCTGATCACTGCTGATCACAACAAAATTAATTAGTTTTCCATTTGAGCAAGTGTTAATATCCGAACTATAAAAAACACTGACAGAATTTTAAAAGAAAAAATCCAACTCCATCAAAAATGAAGAGAGAATATAAAAACACATTCCTCAGCAATAAGGAAGAAATGGACATTAAGAACACAACCTCATTCACAATAGTGCTACACAAACTCAAATATCTTGGAATCAACTTGACTAAAAATGTAAAGGACCTATACAAAGAAAACTATAAAACTCTGCTCCAAGAAATAAGAGAGGACACACAGAAATGGAAACGCATACCCTGCTCATGGATTGGCAGGATTAACATCATCAAAATGGCAATACTCCCCAAGGCATTATACAGATTTAATGCCATCCCTCTAAAGATACCCATGACATTCTTCAAAGAAGTGGATCAGGCACTTTTGAAATTCGTTTGGAACAATAAACACCCTAGAATAGCTAAAGCAATCATTGGGAAAAAGAATATGGGAGGAATTACTTTCCCCAACTTTAAACTGTACTACAAAGCAATAGTTATCAAAACAGCATGGTATTGGAATAAGGACAGGCCCTCAAATCAGTGGAATAGGCTTGAATACTCAGAAAATGTTCCCCAGACTTACAATCACCTAATTTTGATAAAGGAGCAGGAAATCCTAAATGGAGCAGGGAAAGCCTCTTCAACAAGTGGTGTTGGCACAATTGGATAGCCACTTGCAAAAAATTGAACTTAGACCCCCAGCTAACATCATGTACGAAGGTAAAATCCAAATGGATTAAAGACCTTGATATCAGACCCAAAACCATAAGATATATTGAACAACACATAGGCAAAACACTCCAAGACATTGAGACTACAGGCATCTTCAAGGAGGAAAGTGCACTCTCCAAGCAAGTGAAAGCAGAGATTAACAGATGGGAATATATTAAGCTGAGAAGCTTCTGCACCTCAAAGGAAATAGTGCCCAGGATACAAGAGCCACCCACTGAGTGGGAGAAACTATTCACCCAATACTCATCAGATAAGGGGCTAATCTCCAAAATATACAAGGCACTGACAGAACTTTACAAGAAAAAAACATCTAATCCCATCAAAAGATGGGGAGAAGAAATGAACAGACACTTTGACAAAGAAGAAATACACATGGCCAAAATACACATGAAAAAATGCTCCACATCACTAATCATCAGGGAGATGCAAATCAAAACAACGATGAGATACCACCTCACACCCCAGAGAATGGCACACATCACAAAGAATGAGAATAAACAGTGTTGGCAGGGATGTGGAGAGAAAGGAACTCTTATCCACTGCTGGTGGGAATGCCGTCTAGTTCAACCTTTATGGAAAGCAATATGGAGATTCCTCCAAAAACTGGAAATCGAGCTCCCATACCATCCAGCTATACCACTCCTAGGAATATACCCTAGGAACATAAAAATACAATACAAAAACCCCTTCCTTACACCTATATTCATTGCAGCACTATTTACCATAGCAAGACTCTGGAAACAACCAAGATGCCCTTCAACAGACGAATGGCTAAAGAAACTGTGGTATATATACACAATGGAATATTATGCAGCTGTCAGGAGAGATGAAGTCATGAAATTTTCCTATACGTGGATGTACAGGGAATCTATTATGCTGAGTGAAATAAGTCAGAGAGAGAAAAACGCAGAATGGTCTTACTCATCTATGGGTTTTAAGAAAAATGAAAGACATTCTTGCAATAATAATTTTCAGACACAAAAGAGAAAAGAGCTGGAAGTTACAGCTCACCTCAGGAAGCTCACCACAAATAGTGATGAGTTTAGTTAGAGAAATAACTACATTTTGAACTGTCCTAATAATGAGAATGTATGAGGGAAATGGAGAGCCTGTTTAGAGTACAGGCGGGGGTCGGGTGGGGAGGAGGGAGACATGGGACACTGGTGATGGGGGGTGTTCTTTACATGACTGAAACCCAAACACAATCATGTATGTAATCAAGGTGATTAAATAAAATATATATATTAAAAAAACATTCCTCAATAAAGACATGCAGATAGCCAAAAGGTACATGCTAAAGGCACATGGGAAAATGGGAAAAGGGTCCTCATAACTGATGGTGGGAATGTTGACTGGTCCAGCTTTCTGAAAAACCCCACTGGTCCCCTGAGCACTGTCAAGAGAAATACCTGATTACAGAGCAACAAGTAAATCCAAAAATTGAAAAAATCAAAATAAAAGAATTTAGGGCTAAAGAGCATCCATAGGTAGGATGCAAAACAAGGCTAACCAGGATTTGATCCCTGACTTCCCATATGGTCCCCCGAGTGCAAGAAGTGATTCCTGAGTGCAGAACCAGAAGTAACCTCCCTGAGCATCATCAAGAGTGGTCCAACAACAACAAACATAATTGAAAAGGCTGAGTTTTTCAGATTCAACTTTTAATTATTTAGCCTACTTAATTTAGCATAGTCCTCCACAAAAGAACAAAACTAGAGCTAAAGAGATAGAATAGTCAGTAGAAGGTTTGCCTTGCAAGTCTCCAGCCTATGCTCAATTCCTGACACCACATAGAATTCTCAAATTTCTAGCAATTCTCTGAGTGCATAGTCATTACTAAGACCTGAGCACCTCCAGGTATGGCCCAAAAACAAACTCCAAAAAAAGAATAATGTTATCAGCATTTTAGCATCAAGAAATTTTCTAGTTATCTCCAAGTAGGTAATTGCATGAGTATCACAAATTACCTAGATGACTAACATGTCACTAACTTTATAGGTTAATTAATTGGCTGGTAGATTGATTGGATTTCCCAGCTCAGTGCTCACAGTTAACTCCTAGTGTTTTTTATGTGGTATCAAAGATCAACACTGATCCTGTAAGCGCTGGCCCTTTAAGCTAACTCTCTGGCACTGATAATGCTTTATATTTTTGTTTTTATTCTTCTTTCAGACTAAAATGAAAGACTTTTATTTGCCTTCAATATTTAACTGTTCTGTTCTTATCTAGCTAACGTAACCTTTAGCAAGGTCATTCATGTATTATATAATTACAAATGCAACATTCCCACAATAAACAAATAAATAAAATAAATAACTCAAACGAGCAGAAAGTTTTTGTTTTCTTGTTTCAAAATTTTCCTAGATAGCCAATCAAATGAATAGCCAATATTATCTATACTTCCTGAACATTACTTCCACCAGAAATAAGAATTTCAGGTTGAAAGACTTTTGAGGTGAGTACAGTGGATAGGGTGCTTGCCTTGCATAGGGATGACCCAAATTTGGTCCCTAGCACCTCATATGGTCCCCCAGGCCCACCAGATATGATTCCTGAGCACCGAACCAGGAGTAATCCCTGAAAACTGCCAGATGTTGCCCCAAAACAAATAAATATTGAATTTTCAGGAGGGCCACTAATAAAGTTCAGTGTTAGAGCACCTTCTTTGCAGGCGTGAGACCTGGCGTCCAATCCCTGGCACTGCCCTGCATCACCAAATGACATTACCATGAGGAGTCCTCAAGCCACAACAAATGTGCGTGGCTTTCGGCGCCATGCAACCAAGTATGTTGCCCCATAACCAAGAAACTAAGTTGTCCCGGGCAAGTACTAAGTGTGCACATATTTCGACCAAGGGATCAACCCAGAAACACGCGTCTCAGAAATAAAATCAACCAAGTACGCATGCACCACCACTAGTGTGACTTCCTGTATGCACGACAAACATGAATGTGATTCCCAGGGAGCATTACAAACAAGGTTGCTTTATGGCCAATGAGTATTAGTATGGTGGGCAAAGCACTTGCCATACGTGCTGCATGGCAGGCATGGGTTCAATTTCTGGCACCCCAAGCCCTGAGCACCTCCCACTGTGGCCCAAGAACAAAACAAAAATATTTTGGTCTGTTTTGGGGGTCTACAACCAATTTGAGGATTATCCTTACAGTTTTGGGGGACCGCTGGGGTGACAGGACTCAAAACCAAGTCAGTCATATACAAGGTAAGCACAGAACCCACGGTACTATCTCTCCCACCCACCACATATTAGTAATTTCAAAACAAAAATTTCTGTTGAAAAGATGGTGGTTCCCATTCTGGCTTCATTATTGTCTGCAGTTAATAGTTATCCTGTTGCTTATTGATATACCAGCCATAGAATTAAATCGTTATTGCAACAAGAGATGAGTTTTCTGGGAGTGAAGATTTCTTAGTGTTTTGTTGTTGTTTTGGTTTAGGTTTTGGGTCACTCCCTGCGGTGTTCAGGGGTTCCTCCTGGCTCTCTGCTCAGAAATCGCTCCTGGCAGACTCAGGGGCCATATGGAATGCCGGGGTTCGAACCACTGTCGGTCCTGGGTCAGCTGATTGCAAGGCAAATGCCCTACCACTGTGCTATCTCTCCGTACCCTTCAGTTTCTTCAGAGGAATAGATTTCCATCACCAGGCCATGAAGAATGTGCTCTTTGCACTTATTTTTAATCTGTTTATTTACTAGTTTGGGGGCCACACCCTGTGGTGCTCTGGGTTTACTCCTGGTTCTGCACTCAGAAATTGCCCCTGGCAGGCTCAGGGCACCATATGGGATGCTGGGGGTCAAACCTAGGTTTGTCCTGTGTTGCCCATGTGCAAGGCAAATGCCCTACCACTTTGCTATTGCTCAGGCCCCTTCTTAATTATTTCTAGCTAACCTAAATCAGTAACCTGGGTGATAATATTTATTTATTGTGTTAACATATGGTTGCAGAAATTTGCTGTTGATGCTTTCTTAGAGTTCTTATTGTCTTTAAATTATTGTTCTTAGATATGTTTAATTCCTTTTAATGAACTAAGGATAGGGAAAATTACCTTTCAATACTACATGCTCATTGTGATTGAAAAGAAAAATATTGGATTTGATCTTTATTAGCTTCCAGATGTCAAGTGTTTGGTTCAATTATTTCTAGTTAACTATAAAATAGTGGATTTAATCTTTATTAGCTTCCAGATGTCAAGTGTTTGGTTCAATTATTTCTAGTTAACTATAATTGACTATTTAAGTAACACTTGTCATTTTACTGAAATTTGAATTTAGATGAGAGGGAAAAGTGTTTCTCAGACATGTCTTCTACTTGTCACTACTTATTTTTAGTTAAGTAAATCCCTACATATCACCAGTATTTACTCCTGTTCCAATAGGAAATTAGAAAGTGCAGTTTTTAAAAAATATAGTTCTCGGGCCGGAGAGATAGCATGGAGGTAAGGCATTTGCCTCGTGTGCAGAAGGTCAATGGTTTGAATTCTGGCATCCCATATGGTCCCCCGAGTCTTCTAGGAGTGATTTCTGAGCGTGACGTCAGGAGTAAACCCTGAGCACTGCTGGGTGTGACCCAAAAACCAGAAAAAAGGAATATAGTTCTCATCTTTTATTTATTTATTTATTTATTTATTTTTTATTATTCTAGTCACAAGACTATATATAGCTTAATTGTTCTCTAAATAACAAGGTTAAGCCTATCATATATTATACCATAAAATGTGTTAATAAACTATTTTAATACATCACATGTGTATACAATATGCACATTAATACATTAATAATGTGTTAATATATTACACAAATAAGAAATATGTTAGAATTTACAGGAATATTTTTGTTGGCTACAGAGATGGTACATCAGGTTGGGCACTTGCCTTGTATGCAGTGGATGGTAGTTACGTCCCTGGAACACTGACCAGGTGGTCCCCAGAGTCTTCCATGAGTGATCCCTGAGTATAGAACTAAAATTAAGACCTAAGCATTGCTAGGTATGGCCCCCAAACAAACACACAAACAAAACAAAGCAAGAATATGTTTGATTCCTATTTTATACTAGTCATTTTAGATATCTCCGGTTATCCCTAAATTCCTAAAAATGTAGTAGATAGCCCCAATGGAGTACCACTCAGTAATAAAGAAAGATGGATACTGTTCTTTGCAACAACACGAAAGGTCCTAGAAATGTTCTGTTTAGTGCAAAAAAGTCAGATGGAGAAAGACAAATACCACATAATTTCACTTCTAAGACATAGCTCAGAAAATATCTGTTTCTAAGAGAAACAGATAAGAAACAGAAATACACTTTTAGACTACACAGGACTACACAGGACTATACAGGACTCTTCTTTCCACTTCGGACATAACTGGAATGTTAAAAGTCTACTGGCTTTCATCAGATTTGTTTCAGATCTATAAATCCTGAACCACGTGGCCAGGTGAAACCTCAATATTTTAAAGTACTGTCAATTCTGTAGTATCACAGAAAATCTTATGGGAAAGTATAGTAATATATGAAGCTCAGTGAACTTAACCAGTAACACAGAAGGCTTAACTCCCATCTACCACAGCCCAGTAAATCCTTAGACACTGACTTTAGTAACACCAGGGAAAACTATATCAATTATTTCAAATGGACCCCTGTTGGTCTGTTTCAATAATTCTACTTGCCTTTGTATTTAACAAACAATGTGAAGTAGATTTGTCTGTGGATGCAAGGAGGCAGGCTAGGGTTTTGGGTGTGAAATTGTGTACATTGGTGAAAAGAAAGTCACACTGGTGGTGGAATTGGTGTTTGAACATTTCATCCCTGAAAAGACTGTATTATGAACAACTTGGTAAATCATGGTGTTACAAAAAAACATTTTAAAGCCTACTGGTTCTGCTTTGTCATCTCCCTCCTAAGTTTCCTTTCCTTCCTTTTCCCTTTCTAAGAAGATCTTCCAGAGCCTTGAGCACCACAGAGAAATACCCTTATTTAAAAGAGCCAGGGAAAACCAAGAAGCCTGAGTGCAACAACCGTGATTGAGAACTTTTCCTGGGATCATGAAGAAAGACCTTGTGGTAGGAATATTAGTATTCCCAGAGCCTGTATTTAGTCTTATGACAGGATGCTTCATGGGGAGGGACACCCTGTTTTTTAGGCCAAGGGTATTTCCTTTCTAATTTCCCCAACATTTGCTACGTCTACTTTTTTTTTATTTTGTTTTTATCTTCTAGATAGGGGCTTCCACCTTTTTCATAGAACCTTGGTCCCTGAATTACTTTGTTTTACTTTATATTTCTGCATTTTTCTAGAAAATTGAGACTAAAGGGAAAAAAGGAGGATGGGGGCCAGGGACCAGCCAAGTGGTCTCAGTTGGATTGGTAGAGAAAAAAAGAATAGAACTAAATATCCAAGCCAAAGTCAACAACAATAGAATCAAGAGACCCAAATTATAAAAATCTAAACTTAAAATGGGCCTGTTACATTGAAGACTAGGGGTCTAAAGGTAGTTGTATAGGATGCACGCTGGGAACTTTGGGGAGGGAGGTCAACACTGATGGTAGGCATGGCCCTAATTGACTGTCACTGTATGCCTGAAATCCAACTATAATGACTTTGTAGTTCACAATGGTTTCAGCAAAAATATTTAAAGGAAGAGAGAGAAAAGAAAATGTATGCCCTAGAGACAGGAAGAGGAGAGGGCATCAGCGAGAGTGAGAGGGAAACTGGGGACATTGATAGAAGGAAACATGTACTGGTGAAGGTTGTTGTACATTGTATGACTGTAACTCTCTAGAAAAAACCCCACAACTGTATTATGAACAACCTTGTAACCATAATGTTTTAATAGTAAAATTCAACTTAATTTAATTTAAAAAAACCATGAGTGCTCGCTTCTGCAAACATATACTAAAATTGGAACAATACAGAGATTAGCATGGCCCCTGTGCAAGGATGACACGCAAAAAAGTCATGGAAAATCACTCTTTTAAATAGACTTTGTGTCACCCCTCAAAGAAGAGGCTGGTAGCAGGCACCTCAGGATGTGATAATCTTTTTAATATCTAGAATAGCTTCTAATAAGGACCCTGTTCTTGACAATAAGCATGACTTAGCCTATTTTTAGTCTCACCATCACCACTGTCATAGAATGTTTTTTGTTTGTTTTGGGGACAGACCGACTATGCTCAGGGTTTATACCTGGCTCTGTGCTCAGGAACCAATTGTGTCTGGGCTTGGAGGGACCATATATAGTGTCCAGGATCAAATCTTGTGCTATGGGATCCAAGGTAAGTTCTTTATCTATCCCAGTACTATATTCTTAACTCCTATCATCAGATCTTTTTTTTTCATTTTTTAAAATTATTTTTTATTTGGTTTTTGGGTCACACCAAGCGGCACTCAGGAGTTACTCCTGGCTTTGAGCTTAGAAGTCGCTGCTGGCAGGCTGGGGTGGGGGGACCATATGGGATGCTGGGATTCGAATCAGGGTCCATCCTGTGGTGGCCGTGTAAGGTAAATGCCTATCTGATGTGCTATCACTCCGGCCCCTAAATTAATCTAAGCACCATGATTACATGTTTGTAGTTGGGTTTCAGTCATATAAAATATATACCCTCTTCACCAGTGCAAACTTCCCACCACCAATGGCCCCCCATCTCCCTTCCCTCTGCCTGTCTTAGAGACAGGCTAATGCCTGTTTCTTTCAATCAATGTCACTATGTTATCATATCTTTTAACTATATTGAAAATACTGTATTTTATTTTAATTTCGGGGGCCATACCAGGAAGTGCTCAAGGCACTTCTGGTTCTCTGGTGCTGCACCAAGAATCATTACTGCTGATGCTTAGGAGAACTATAGATAGATAGATAGATAGATAGATAGATAGATAGATAGAGAGTTCCTGGGATGAAATCTGGGTCATCCATGTGCAAGACAAGTGCCCTACACACTGTACTATCCCTCTTTTTTAAATTGGGGTCATGTAACTAATCATTCATGAGATTTCCATGATTTTCCCCAGTGCCTTCAAAACTTCAGTCACTATTAATATGTTCTTACAGTTAGTGTTGCCTATCTAGTCAACAGCCAAGAGAAAATTTATGTTAAAATTCTAGTGAAATTCATTGATTTCTTGACAAACGTTACTTCCCAAAGTGAGCCTCACCCATGTAAAAACAGACATCAATCATGGGTTGGAGGTAGCAAATTGACCAGGGCAGAGATTTGATGTCAGACTGTTGGGGTACCCCAACTTTGCTTTTCATTTGATAGCTGGCTAACTTAGTGATTTCTTTTCATTTCCCTGCCACTCAGTTTTATCATCTTTAGAATAGTCTCTATTTCTGGGGTCACTGTGAAAAATCAATTGACATTATCACAATGGGTCGTAGTAACTTGATTGGTTCTTAAGAGGGTCCCAGGCAATGATCAAAGTGATTCTTTCCTTTATTTTTTATTCTTGTTTTATCATCAGGGTAGTGGGGATCATCTCTTTCTCTGTGTCTGTCTCTCTCACACGCACACACATACTCACTGATGTGCTGGCATTTGGGGGTTTGGTACTCACTCGGAGTCCCATGCCCTCAGTGTTCCTACATTCAGCCTCAGTGCTCTTTCAGGTGCGGGCTGGCACTGGGTTTGTTAGAGCCCAAGGCTAGCCGGGCTGAGTTAGCCTGCCGCATTCTCACTTTCAACCTACCTGTTCGCTTCCAGCCCGACCCCTTTGTGGCCACGCCCCAAGTGCAACTACGAGAGGAACCCCGTAGGTCCCACCCTCCTGCACAGCTAGCCTCGGAGGAGGCGCGGGGAAGTCTCGGTCCTTTGAGTGGGTGCGAACTTGGTCCAAACTGGACTGTGAGTGCCAGCAGGTGGCAGGAAGAGGAGCGAAGCGCAGGGTGGCTTCGCGTCGACGGCTGTTCAGAAATGGTGCTCCCTCCCTGGTGCAAGCGCAAATTTATCCGTTATCGCTATTGGGAACCTGATGACCGAGGAGACGAGGCGGGTCAGTGTGCCAAGGAGTGTGGCATTCGTTGTTTCTCTGCCCAAGGCGGGCGCTCCCCGTCGCTGATGCTGACTCCCTAGCCCTCACTCCCCCGATGGCTTAGTCGCTCATTCCATCTTTTCCATTCCAGGTATGAACCCTAACGCGGCTTCAGTCATCGCCCTGAGCCAAGGCCCCGAGAAGCAGCTCCATGAACCGAATGCTCCAGAAAAAGATTGGGGAGCAGGGCAGGAGGAGCACCTGGAGGTCCCTGGACCCCATGCCCGTAGCCACGGGGTCCCTGAAGGTCAGAAGCTGCAGGGCCCAGAAGAGATGCAAGATCAAGAGAAACATCAGGGGCAGGGCGAGAAGTCGGGGCAGCAGGAGCCAGGAGAGAAGGAGAAGCCGGAGCCGGGAGAGGAGAAGCCGGAGCCGGGAGAGGAGAAGCCGGAGCCGGGGGAGAAGCCGGGTCAGGAGAAACCGCAGGGGCCGGAGGAGAAGCAGAAGTCTCAGTGGCAGGAGGAGAAGAAGCAGGGGCCGGAGGAGAAGCCGGGGCAGGAGCAGAGTCAGGAGGAGACACCGGGGCAGCAGCAGAGTCAGGAGGAGAGACCGGGGCAGCAGCAGAGTCCGGAGGAGAGACCGGAGCTGAGCGCGGAGACGGGAGACCCGGAGCCCCCCAAGAAGCGTCTCCGCCGCATCACGTTCACCCGATCGCAAGTGAATGTGTTGGAGAGTGTTTTCCAAACTACTCAATACCCGGACTCCGTCCTAAGGTAAAGCCACTGACTTGAGTCACCTCTCTGGGCAATCTAGGGGCCTCTCCGGGGACTCCCTTGAATTATCTTCCAGGTTTTTTTCTCTCCCCTCGTTTCTTCCCAGATCCAGATGGGACCAAGATAGGGGGTGCGGGAAAGTTGGGGGACATTTATTGGGCGTCACGTTCAAAATGCCAAGGTAGTACAGAGTGTTCTTGTAAATAGCTTTCTGGTGGCTGAGGATGGATGGTGGAAAGTAGAGCTGGATATTGGACACTGACCTTTACTTCAAGTCTTTGCTACTTTTGTGCAGTAATTTCCTCTTACACACCTGGGCCCTGGAGTTTTGGGGGAGAATGTTGATTGCGGTGCCATTTAAGACAACATTCAAGGGCTACTCTTGGAGGTTGATGGGGATGGTCCAGCTTCCCGCAGTGCAAAAAGGGGTCATATGCAAAACCAGGGTTTTAACCTTTGGCACTCTCTCCCTGGAGGGCCCCTGGAAGAAGCACTTGGAGAAGCAGGCATGAAATGTACATTGCATATTTCATTTTATCTTCCCCTCCAAATCCTGACCATTTGTAATTTTTTCTGCCCCCAGGCGAGAGCTTGCTGTCCGCATAGATGTGCCCGAAACCCGAGTGCAGGTCAGTCAGCCTGCAAAGAGCAATGTGGCTGGGCAGCATTCTAAAACTGCTTTCTAGACTCTGGAAGCTGGGTGCTACCTAGCTCCTGTCTGTGTGTGGGTCGCTTTTACTCCATCTGGAGAGGGGGAATTTTGAACTTGGTGGATTTTGACTAGTGCAGAGGGTGTAGGAAGTTTTTGGGAAATTGCCCGAAATTGACCAAGAAATGGGAAAATGATCTGTCACCCAAAAAGCAGAGACAATCAAACTGTTTCTCCTGGTCTCTCTACAAAAAAAGGGGGGGGATTCAGCTTCTAGTGCTGGTCCCCTTTTAGGGAGCTCTTCTACGTGGTATTAAATCGGGGTTCTCTGATTTAACTCATTTAATTAATTTCATGTGCTGATAATGTACCTTAACACAGAAGTTAAGAGAAGGAGTTAGGAGTTAGGAGAAGTTTCAACTAAAAAGTTACTTAAAATATTGAACAGCTTCATTCCCACAGAAGCTTTTAGTTAAATGGGGTTCACAAAATGACTCCCACAGAGGAACACGTGATAATCTAGTTCATCTGAAGGAGAAAAGCTTAGAATTTCAGCTTCTCTGCTGCTGTTTGTCCTTTCACTGAAACAATGTAGACAGTCGAAGCTCTACCTTTGAATCTTCTGGGACACTTTGATATGTCAACCTTGAAAACATTGCTAAAAGACTTTTTAGCAATGAAGGGTGGAAAGAGGGTTTGCAAGCTGGACATTTGTGTAAAGATAAAAAGCCAAATAATGAAGTGCCTACAAACTTATAGCTTGTCAATGAGGCACAGATCAATCTTCATATGTGACTATTCCCTTGAATAATTTCTAACATCCAAGGAAATATGTTTACAATGGTCTAATTGCAAAGAGGTGATGTTTTGTGAAATTTATTTAGTGGAGTGGGATCAGGAGTTCAGGTCAGTTCTAGTTCTTTTTTTTTTTTTTTTGGTTTTGCTTTTGGTTGAGGGACCACCCTTAGCAGTGCTTTAATATACTATCTCTCTGGCTCCTCAGGTCCAATTCTGACCTGCATTCATTTGGGCAGGCAGTGACAACTAATATATCAGTCATAGGAGTGAAACATTATCACTTCAAATTACATAGAACTTTCAGTTGTATTAAGAAAAGATTTGTCAAAATGAAAAATAGACTGGGGGCCAGAGAGATAGCATGGAGGTAAGGCGTTTGCCTTGCATGCAGAAGGTCGGTGGTTCGAATCCCGGCATCCCATATGGTCCCCTGAGCCTGCCAGGAGTGATTTCTGAGCATAGATCCAGGAGTAACCCCTGAGCACTGCCGGGTGTGACTCAAAAAAAATAGACTGGAGAGCTAGTTAAGTAGGTATAGTGTTTGCCTTGCAGTAAGCCAACCTGGGTTCGCTCCCAGTAACCACCTATGGCCCGCTAAGCAGCACTAGGAGTGATCCATGATCCGTGAGCAGAACCACAAATAAGCTTCAGGCACTACCAGATGGGTCCCCCCTTCAAAAAATTAAAACCCAAAGTCCAGGATGATTGTATTAATAACTTTGTGAATGCAATTGTAGAAACCAGTAGCAAATCTGATTATGAGAAGTTTGAAGCCAGTTTGGCCAATTTTTTCTTCACACTACAAAATTAAAATACCAAGTTAGTGTCCAAAATATCAGCAACTCAATTTCCCCTTAAGAAATTATCTTCAAGGCCTGAGTGATAGTACAGTGGGTAGGGTGTTTGCCTTGCATGTGGCCAACCTGGGTTCAATCCCCAGCATCCCATCTAGTCCTCCAAGCCTGCCAGGAATGATTTCTGAGTGCAGAGCCAGGAGTAATATCTGAACACCTCTAGGTATGGCCCAAAAAATTATCTTCAGGTCCATTAAAAAAATTACAAGCTACCTACGTCCCCTATAACCAAACTTTCCTCTTCAGACCTTCTCTTTGTAGTGCCACAGATTGAACCCAGGGCTTTACATATGCAAGCCTAGTGCTTTACCACTGAACCATATCCCTAAACCCTTTAGTAGATCATCTTCTTTCCCCATTGTTTTATTGCAGGTCATCTTTTTCATTACCAAAAGGCTCTAGAGAGGGGGGCCAGAGTGATAATATAGCAAGTAAGGTGTTTGCCTTGCACACAGCCAAACTGAGTATGATTCCAGCATCTCATATAATCTCCAAACCTGCCATGAGTGATCCCTGAGTGCAGAGCCAGTTCTCAGCATCACCAGGTGTGGTCCCAAAACAAAATGGAAAAAAAATTCTAGAGAATAAATGACCCCTTAGTCATCCTCAAGGGAAACATATTTACAAATCCAACTTTCTTTGGGCAGGAAATAGCATTAAAAGGCCTAGAGAGTACGGGGTTTGCATGTGAAAGCCCTGGGTTTCATCCTTGGTTCTGCAGAGTATAACCTGATAGTCCCCAGTGCTAGTGGGGCAGAGTGACACCACATTGGCCTGGCAGCAAACCCCAGACCCCCAAGTATGGCTTGAAAGATTTCCCATTCACCCCATCAAAAAAAATCCCACCTGTTCCTATTCAAATGTTTTCTTCCAAATAAAGGGACTTTTACTTTGCTAACTCCTGGAGTCTCTGACACAGGGTAACAGGAGTGAGGTAGTTAGCTAGCTGAGATCCCACAGTTAAGGTACCAGCATTTCTTACAAGGCATCTCTTACAAGGCAGCATTGACAACAAGAAGGTAATGTAGTTCAGCAGCTAGCTCTGCATTCAAGAGCTGGGAAAGGGAGTGAAGAGATAATACAACGTGTAAGGCACACAGCTGACCCAGGTTCAACCCCCAGCATCCCAAATGAGCTCTGAGCACCTCCAAGAGTAAAGACCCTGAGCATTTCTGAGAGTGGGCCCAAAACAAACAAAAAGCACTAAGGAAAAATATTCAAGATGAAAGATGCAGAGCAGGAGATAGCTCAAACAAGCTGGAGTGTGTAATTTCCCTGCCAGAGGCCTGGCTTTGATTTCCAGAACCACATAGTAACCGAGCACCCAGAAGAGCTTCTAGGCACCACAAGATGTTGCCCCCAAACCAAAAAACCACAAGGAGAATATTAAAGGTGGGCAGAGATGACCAAAGCAAGAGCTATAGTTAAAAGCTTGGCATGTTGGACCAGAAAGGTAGTATAACAAGTGGAACATTTACCTTTCACATCCTTCCCATATGGTCCCCTGAGAACTACCAGGAGTGATCCCTGAGTTTAGAGCAGGGGTCTCAAACTCAGCCCTCCATACTACATTTTGTGGCCCTGCCCTAGAGGAAGCTTTGTTTTGTTTTGTTTTGTTTTAGTTGTTTGGGTCACACCCCCCCAATGTTCAAGGCTTACTACTGACTTTGCACTCAAGGATCACCCCAACTTTGCCTCCTGCGGCCCCCAGGTAAATTGAGTTTGAGACCCCTGGTTTAGAGTCAGGAACAAGCAAGAACATGTCTAGATGTGGAGCCCCAAACGAACAAAAATCTTGGCATTGAGCAGATAATCACAAAGGTGAACAATCAAAACTATGGCTGTAGGTTTCCTAAAATACTTTACCAATGATGATAGAGCAGGCTACAGTGGGGTTTTCAACCTCAATAATGGGATTGGATGGCACACTTGCCTTTTATGTGCCAACACCAGTTCAAATTCCCAAGCGCCACCATAAATATGACCATTAGCACAGAAGCAGGAGCAAATTCTGAACAAAACCAGGTGTGGCTCAAATGCCAAAAAGAAAATGAACTTCACTAATGGCATGTATGAAGGGATATTACTACTACACTTGCCTTGAACACAGCTGATCCACAGTCGACCGCTGGCATTTTATATGGTCCCCTGAGCACTGCCAGTATAATTCCTGAGTTTAGGAATCTAGGACTAAATCCTGAGCATTGGCGGTGTAGCCAAAAGCAACAAAGAATCTTAGTGATGGGAAGAGTCATTGTAATATTTGGGGTAGGGGGGCATAGTGCCATTAATTGTTCAATATACTAAACAAATACTTTTCCCCTCTGATTTAAGGTTTGGTTTAAGAATAGGAGGGTGAAGTGGAGGAAACAGCAGAAGGAGGAAGATACATGCACAAATGGGGCCCCTGTGGCTCCAAACCCTCCCGTGGGCCTAACCTTGAATGGCCGCTCCAACGCCTTCGTTGTTCTGCAATCTGATTGCAGATGGGTTCTTCTGGAGCCAAGATCACCTGAGCTGCGGATGCTACCCAGGCCACCCAATTCATTGAGGGTACCCATGTCAACCCGGCCTCCACTCCACATGTGTCCCTCTCACTTGGCCTCATTTGGCCTAGAACGTGCTCCAATAATCAGGAGCAACTTCCTTGTGCCTGTGACCCTTCCCAATGTGTGCTTTCCATAAAGAGTCTTGGCAAAGCAGTTTTCTTTCAGATTCTGTTCATGCCTGACCAACATTAGTCTTTTAGGCACCTCTTAAGTGATTTCAAACAACGAATGTTATAAGATGCACCGCTTTTTGGGGGTGGGCATGCTTTTGTAACTTTTGAATAAATCAGTGAATTCTCTGTATGCTTGATTTTGTATTCCAGGTTGACTAAGAGTGTCTGAATGGGGGGAAGAGTGATAGTACAGCAGGTAAAGCACTTTCTTTGCATGCAGCCGACCCAGGATCTATTTCTGACACTACATACAGTCTGCCATGAGTGATCTCTGAGCACAGAAGTTTGTCCTTGAGCACTTCTGAATGTGTTCCAACACCCTTCCCCCAAAAAGTATTTGGACTTTAGGGAATGCCAGCAAAAAGTTGGGCAAGGAGGCCATTTTCATGTGTTGACATCCATGCATAAAAGTCACCAGCAAGAGCCCTGGGCATATCAAGGAAGTTCTCCAGGTCCCCCCAAAGGATGTATATACTGAACACTTTTTTCCTTCTTTCTATCACTCTCACTTCCCTCTTACTCACTTCCTTATCACCAGAGATGTTCAAGATAAGAGAAATCACTGGTGAAATAAGTTGTTTTCTGTCAGGGCAGAGTCCTGGCTATACAAGGTTGACCATTCAGGTCCTGTACTGAAAAAAATATAATTTTGGAGGGGGACCAAACCCAGCAGTCCCCAGAGGTTACTTCTGTCAGGCTCAGTAGACCATATGGGATGCGGGGTGATCTAAATCTGGTCAGTTATGTGTGAGGTAAGTCCCCTACCTGCTACAGCACCAAGAAAACTTCTGAGAGAAATGTTTTAAGAGGCTACTCAGAGAGTATGAGAAGGGAAAAACACCGAGTATCCAAGGTGCTCCACATTTTGAAGCCCTTTTTGTGAAATAGTTTGAGGAATAGGAGCATTCTGACGTTTCTTTTTTTGTTTTGTTTTGTTTTGTTTTTGGGCCACACCCGGCAGTGCTCAGGGGTTACTCCTGGCTGTCTGCTCAGAAATAGCTCCTGGTAGGCACGGGGAACCATATGGGACACCGGGATTCGAACCAACCACCTTTGGTCCTGGATCAGCTGCTTGCAAGGCAAACGCCACTGTGCTATCTCTCCGGGCCCCATTCTGACGTTTCTAAGGAAGCACAAAAAGAGACATGGAGAAGAGTCCCTTAGGCCCAAAGTAGACATGCACACCCGTGAAAGTGTGTTGTCACTTCAAGATCCCCATTACTTGCAAATTAAACAGAGTGGAAACCTTCAGATTCTGCATTGCTCAAAACAAGAGACAGGCTTTCCCGAGCCCCTGATCCAGAATTGTTCCTCCTTAGAAGCACTGCTTTGTTCCTTCTGTCATCTTCAGGTGAAACTTTCAGAACATAAAAGAGAGGAGTAGGTTGTGTGAGGGAGGCCCAGTCCAATTTATAACAAGCATTAAGTTCTGAGTACCACCTCAAGCAATCAGGTAACCTCAGCACAACCTCAAGCAATGGGAGTGGTCTTTGTGAAAGTATGCATTCAAAGTGGCTAATGGTGAGCTTCACATCATGGGCTGGATCTTCCAGCCCTCATCTCTATTGTCTCTGGGTACTATTACCATCCTGTCTTTTATTTTTCTTAAATCCCGCAGGAGAGTGAGACTATTTTTTTAGGTTTTTGGGCCACACCCGGTGACGCTCAGGGGTTACTCCTGGCTATGTGTCCAGAAGTCGCTCCTGGCTTGGGGGACCATATGGGACTCTGGGGGATCGAACCGCACTAGCGCTGGCAAGGCAGACACCTTACTTCTAGCGCCAGAGTGATATTATTCTATGTCTCTCTCCCTCTGACTCATTGCACTCATTATAATATAGTTTCCATGTCCATTCATATATAGGAAAATTTCATGACTTCATTTTCCTGATGGCTTCATAGTATTCCATTGTGTATATGTACTACAGTTTCTTTAGCCACTCATCTGATGTTTGGCATCTGACTGTTCTAAATAGTGCTGCAATGAATATAGGTGTGCAGAGGGCATTTTTTGTGTGTGTTTTTTGTGTTCCTGGGATATATCCCTAGGACTGGTATAGCTGGATCATATGGGAGCTCAATTTCCAGTTTTATTTGAGGAATTTCTATAGTGTTTTCCATAAAGGCTGGACTAGACAGCATTTCCAACAGCAGTGAATGAGAGTTCCTTTCTCCCCCTACTACAGCACTGGTTGTTCTTGTTCTTTGTGTTGTGTGCCAGTCTCTGTGGCATGAGATGGCACCTCATTGTTGATTTGATTTGCATCTCCCTGATGATTAGTGATGTGGAGCATTTTTTCATGTGCCTTTTGGCAATCGGTATTTCTTTGAGAAGTTATCTGTTCATTTCTTCTCCCCATTTTGGTTGGATGTTTTTTTCTTGTTAAGTTCTGTCAGTACCTGTATATCTTAGATGTTATCCTGTTATCTGATGGGTATTGGGTGAATAGTTTCTCCCATTCTGTGAGTATACTTTATATCCTAGTCACTATTTACTTTGAGATGCAGAAGGTTCTCAGTTTAATGTAGTCCCATTTGTTTATCTCTGCTTCCACTTGTTTGGAAATGTATCTGAAGCCATGAATATAGTTTCTGATTCTTTGTATGTGGTAAATTTATGTCATGTGATAGCCACTGCTTCCCTTAATGCTAATAACCCGATCATACAGAATTTACTTAAACAATTACAGCAGCTTCTTCAAAAACGAACCGAGCCCATCTTCATCACGCATATTAGATATTGCAACTAAAGGCATATTAGAGCCCACTCAGGTCTTCCAGGACCGATGGCTCAAGGAAATAAAACTGCTGACTTGCTAGCAATGCCTATATTTAAATCACCTGTAGAGGAACATTCAGCCCTACACACAAATGCTCGCCGTTTACATGTGAATTACCAAATTCCATGGAGGCAAGCTAGAGAAATTGTAGAAAACTGCAACGTATGTGCACCGTTAACAAAAAAGACATTGCAGAAGCAAACCCAAGAGGCTTACAGTCTAACGAACTTTGGCAAATGGATATAACTTAAACAGATTTATTTCCAAGGAAACCTTATCTTCATGTTGTGGTGGACACTTATTCTCGGTTTATGTAGGCAATTCCCATGTCTTCTCAAAAATCTAAGCAATATTACTGCTGTTAGTGTCTGAAGTATTCTGTTTTTGCTCTGAAAGAAAGTTTGTAGTCTGGGGGCCGGGAAGGTGGCGCTAGAGTTAAGGTGTCTGCCTTGCAAGCGCTAGCGTAGGACGGACCGCGGTTCGATCCCCCGGTGTCCCATATGGTCCCCCCAAGCCAGGAGCAATTTCTGAGCGCATAGCCAGGAGTAACCCCTGAGCGTCAAATGGGTGTGGCCCAAAAATCAAAAAAAAAAAAAAAAAAAGAAAGTTTGTAGTCTGAACCTGATCATTTGTGCTAGCCCGATTTCTAACAAGGCGTAATGGAACCCAAAATTTCTTGGGAGGGTTGTCATTTATAGAAACATAGGCATAACCCCTTCCTCTTAGGAGAAGATATCCAGCTATCCATTTTTCATCCTCCTTGATCCAAATAGGTTTATGGGTTGTTTCTTGTCTCTGAATATCTTCTTTAAAATGTCTTTCCACTGCAGTGTAACTTTCCCCTTGGGGTAAGTTAAAGTAATTTAGTGTGATAAGAGTCAAGGATAACAAATCCGTTGGTGGTAAACCTCTTTTTCTATTTTTTTGCAATTGAGTTTTTAAGGTTCTGTGAGTCCTTTCTACAATGGCCTGTCCCCTACAATTGTAAGGAATTCCTCTGAGATGTCTTATCTGCCATTCCTTACAAAAAAATTCAAAAGTTTTGCTAACATAGGCTGGCCCATTATCAGTTTTTATAGAATATGGAATACCCATCACAGAGAAACATTGTAAAAGAAAACTACAAGCAGCCTTAGATTTACATTCTATATACCTCATGGTTCCGGATCTGTTATCAAGGTCTTTAATCCATTTTTTTTGGTTTTTGGGTCACACCCGATGACGCTCAGGGGTTACTCCTGGCTATGTGCTCAGAAGTCGCTCCTGGATTGGGGGACCATCTGGGATGCCGGGGGATTGAACCGCAGTCCATCCTAGGCTAGCACTGGCAAGGCAAACACGTTACTTCTAGCGCCACCACGCCAGCCCCTAATCCATTTTGATTTGACTCTTTGTATCTGGTGTTAGATGGAAGTTCAAGTTTGCTTTTTTGCATGTGACTGACCAGTTTCCCAAGACCACTTGTTGAAGAGGCCTTCCTTGCTCCATTTTGCATTTCTTGCCCCTTTATCAAATACTGATTATATGTCTGGGGACCATTCTCTGAATACTCAAGTATTGATCTGAGGATCTGTCTTTATTCCAAAACCATGCTGTTTAATGACTATTGATGAACATGAAAGTCCCAGTCTAAAGTAATTGTTAAGAGATGTTGCCATGGTTATAACAGAAATTCCTCTCCTTAGGATTCACCAAAGACCAGTTTCACAGCACTTATGCAGTTCCTGTGGAAAGGCAGGCTTTGTTATTTGGGGAAAGCATGCACTTTTTGCGGTTCACCTCTCTTGCCTCTCCTCCCTTCAATTTGGCGGTTTCTAAATATTACCAAAGCAATTCAATAGACCTATGGGCTCCTGCACAGAAGAGATAGATGCTACCAGAAATCATAACCCCTGGCTGGAGTGATAGTACAGTATGTAAGGTGCTTACCTTGTATGCAACCGACTCTGGTTCAATCCCTGCTACCCCATGTTTCCCAGAGCTCTGCCAGGAGTGATCCCTGTGTACAAAAACGCACAAAACCTGTTGGGATTGCAGAACTTCTAGAAATACACCTGTGCATGTCAACTGCCATTCTCACATAATTGCATTGTGCCAGGGACCAGACCCAGGACCTCACATGCAAGGCAAGGGTTCTCTGGCTGAGCTGCAGTCCATCGCCTCCACCAGGTGATTTTTTGCAAACAAAATTTCTTTTTTGTAGGTGAGAAGTCCACATCCGGCAATGCTCAAGTGTTACCTGACTCTGTACTTGGGAATTATTCCTGGTGGTGCTCAGAGGACGATATGGGGTATGGGGTGCCATGGATCAAACCTGAGTCAGCCTTGCACAAGTCAAGTGCACTACCTGCTCCATTCCCAACAAACAGAAATTATTTCCTAGTGTTGACAACCATCCTTCTGTGTAATCCTTAATTTTTTGTTACTGAGGTGAAGGGGACATGTTTTGCAATATTGTTCACATGTATGGTGACCCCCATCCTTTATGTTTTAGAGAGGTCAGCCACATCAACTATTCTCAGTGGTCACTCATAGCAGTTTTTAGGGAATGATATAAGTTGCTGGGGCTCAAACTGGGGTTGGCCATGTGCAAGGCAAACACCTTACCTGTTGCACTTGCAAAGGATCCTCCCCCATCCTTTTAAAATAATACATTCCTGGGCCAGAAAGATAGCACAGCAGTAGGGCGTTTGCCTTGCACGCAGCTGATCCAGGACGAACGGTGGTTCAAATCCCAGCATCCCATATCCCAGGAGTAACTCTTGCGAGCCACCGAGTGTGATCCCAAACCCCCCAAAATAATAATATGTTCTTAAATATTTTAAGTACTCCCTGAATAGAAATAATAAACTCTCCTAAGAAAATCCTCAGGGCACTATGAGACTGAGTTTTGACCTCATCTATTCTCTGCACAGGTGACTCCATAGATTTGAGGACTCTTAAAGGCAGATGGAACAAATACCAATCCTACACTTCATCTTAGCTCTAGTTTGAAGCTTACTGACATTTGTTTTCTTGTGCTCAAGCTACCTGGAAGAATAGCAAATCCCCTTCCCTAGAATCAATGCTTTTTTGTATGTTTTGTTTTTTATTTTGTTTGGTTTTTGGAGTCACACCTTGTGATGCTCATGGGTTACTCTTGGCTCTATCCTCAGGAATCATTTCTGGTGGGCTCAAGGGACCATATGGAGTGCATATTTACTATCTCTCCAATTCCTCAAATGTGTTTTTGGGCATTCACCTTTATTTTTTATTCCCTCCCAGTGACTCCTACTCTCGTTAATTTATATCTAGACATCATGATTACAACACCATTACGAACAGAAATTGGGACATACAATAGCTCAACTCCATACCCATCACTAGTGTCAGTGTCCTTCCACCAATGCTCCAAGATTTCTTCCCACACCTCACACTACCAACTTAGCAAAATATTTTAGTTTACCAATTATAGTTTAGATCACATGCTTCCTGACACTATGGTTTCATGTGCAATCTCCATTACTAAAGTGCCCAAGACCTTTCTTTGGCTAATGTTCTATGTTACTCCCACTCTACCTCTTTATCTCCCCTCCCACTTCTCCCCTTGGCATTTAAGATCTGTAATCAAAGCCCAAAGGATTGCTAATTGGTGGTATTTATTTTTTAACATGGTACTATTTCTACTGGTTTACTTCCAGGTTCCAGAAGAATTAAAACAGAATGAGAAAACAAAACATTCAAAACGTTCCTGACAAAACAAATTGCCTTCTGTCTAAATTTTAAAGGAGAGAGGTTGGGGTGAGAGAGTACAGAGGCTAAAGTTCTCTCCCTGCACACAGTTGTCCCAGGTTCGATTCCCAGCACACCATATTATTCCCAAGACGTGCCACTTCCTGCCAGGAGTGATCCTGAGTTCAGAGCCAGGAGTAAGCTTGAGCATAGACAGGTGTAGCCCCCCCAAAAAACAGGAAAGGTCCCCTAAAAGTAAGCTCTCTAAAAGCATTTCTCTTCAAATGGACTTCAAAGATCTCAAAGATAAAGTCATATCTAAATTAGTCTACTGTCAAGAAATTACTTTGATTTGTGAAACAATCTTTAAAATTGGGTACCAACAAACAGGTCTACCCCAAGAAAGGTGATCTTTGCATATAATCACTAAGAACAAAAAGTTATAAGTAGTCTTAATTTCAACAGGTTTAGCTGGTTACAGTAATATAACAATTTGTATATTGTCTAAAGTTATGTCACAGACAACTATACAGGTATCTTCTAAGACAGTTGTGAAGAGTGAGTTTTTAAGTCAGCGTCACCATAAACATACATTGAGCCCGAGATATAGCACAGTGATTAAGACATGTGCACATAGCTAATTCAGTTTCAATCCCCAACACCATATATGGTCCCTTGAACCCTGCCATTAGTGATCCCTAAGTGCAGAGCCAGGAGTAAACCCTGAGCACCACTGAAGTCTTCGTATACTGAACGTAAGTCAATCTAGTAGATATTGGTTATCTCATTGTGATTTTGATTTATTTTCTAACATTAAGTGATGTTGAGCATTTTTTATGGTCTTGTGGGTCAGGTATTTGCATCTATTCAGATCTTTGGATGATTTTCAGTGATTTGCTTGGTTTTCTTGTTGAATTGTATGAATGCTTTATATATTCTGAATATCAGTGTCTTGTTGAATATATCACATGCAAATATCTACTCCCGAATGGTTGGCTGCCTTTGTTTTTGTGGTAGTATTTTTGCTGTCTGAAATGTTCTGGTTTTGTTTTTGTTTTTTTGAGGTCACACCTGGTGGCTCTCAGGGGTTACTCCTGACTCTGCACTCAGAAATTGCTCCTGGCAGGCACAGAGGACCATATGGGACACTGGGATTCAAACCACCATTCATCCTGGGTCGGCAGCATGCAAGGCAAATGCTCTACTGCTGCGCTCTCTCCGGCCTTGTTTTTTTTTAAGTTTACTATTATACCATTTGTCTTTGCTCATGTATGGAGTTGAGTCTCCAAAACATCTCTGATGTTGAATTAGTTACTGAAGTGTCTCACCTATATTTTCTTCTATATATCTCATGTTTTAGAGTCTAATATCGAAGTCTTTAATCAGTTTGAAGGTATTTTGTGCATGGTATTACAAAGTAATGTAGTTTCACTTCTTTTGAGTGTGCAGTCCAGTTTTCAAGACAGCATTTTAGAAGGAGTTTGTTTTTCTCCATTGCATGGTCTTGGATCCTTTGCCATAGATTAAGTGATATACACCTGTGGTTTTATTTCTGGACCTTCCAACACTCAGATAGCAATATATTAGTTTCAATAATATGAAAGATACCTCCTACACATGTTCATTCTTTCCAAATCAATGGACAAAAGAGATGAAAGTGATAGCCTTGAGGCCTAGGTACATAATTAATAGTCCAGAGTCTATTAATATAATAGTCTAGACCCACGACCCACGTGAAGCATAGCCCCCATACAAGTTAAGAATTGCTGTTTTGGAGCAGGATTGTTTCAGGCCTGCACACCTTGGTTTAGAAAGCAAGGTAAAGAAAAGGGGTGGGTCAAGGGGTCATGCTCGAATTTATTCACTTCTCCCTTCCATAAGGAAAAGAAAGATGAAACAAATGATGTGTTAAATATGTTGTTGGGGCTGAAATGATAGTACAGAGATTTCGGGTTTGCATTGCACCTGGCCAACCCAGGTTCAATCCTCAGCATCCCCTGTGGTCCCCAAGCACTGCCAGGAGTGATCTCTGAGGGCAGAACCAGGAGTAAGCCCTGACTATCACTGAGTGTGGTTCAACACAAAAAAGAAACTTAAAATCATCCAATTTAATGTGATATGGATGGATTTTGAGAGCATTATGCTAAGTGAAGTTAATCAGAGGGCAGGTACAGAATGATCTCTCAGATACAGGATATAAAGTTTGTTTGTTTGTTTGGTTTTTGGGGCCACACCCGTTTGATGCTGAGGGGTTACTCCTGGCTAAGCGCTCAGAAATTGCCCCTGGCTTGGGGGGACCATATGAGACGCCGGAGGATCGAACGTGGTCCTTCCTTGGCTAGCGCTTGCAAGGGAGATGCCTTACCTCTAGCACCACCTCACTGGCCCCATAAAGTTTTATAGTCAGGGGATAACAAATGCCTGAAGGCAACAGAAACTGAGAACTGGTCTTTAGTAGGAAGTTAACTTCCTACTAATGTCCCTTTCTCTGGGTAGGGATGGGAGGATTAGAATGTGGGGAAAGGAGGGTGGCGTTAGAGGTAAGGTGTCTGCCTTGCAAGTGCTAGCCAAGAAAGAACCGTGGTTTGATCCCATATGGTCCCCCCAAGCCAGGGGCAATTTCTGAGCGCTTAGCCAGGAGTAACCCCTGAGCATCAAACGGATGTGGCCCAAAATAACAAAACAAAACAAAAAGGAATGTGGGGAAGGGCACTGGTATAATAGTGGAATAATCTAGGGCAGTGATGGCTAACCTTTTTGAGCCTGAGTGCCCAAACTGCTGCACAATGCCCAGTCCTTCCTCCCAATGGCCAGTCCGGCCCTGTTACCAGGTGAGCTGCAAAGCAGACACCGGCACAGTCACCTCCTGCCACGCCACATATCTTAATTGTGGACCTTCCCGCGTGCCAGCTGCAAGGCCTACGCGTGCCAGCATACATTGTGCGGCAGTTTGGGCACTCGGGCTCAAAAAAGGTTGGCTATCACTGACTAGGGCGTGTAGTGTGGTGAGGGACTGTGTTATTCTTTATTAATAGTATTGTATACCACAGTGCCTAAGATAAAATTTAAAATAAAATAAAATAAAATATGGGGCCAGGGGGTGGAGTGGTGGCACAAGCAGTAGGGTGTGTACCTTGCACGTGCTAACCTAGGACGGACCGCGCTTCGTTCCCCCTGCGTCCCATATGGTCCCCCAAGACAGGAGCGCATAGTCAGGAGTAACCCCTGAGCGTCACTGGGTGTGGCTCAAAAGCCAATATATATAGGGCCAGAGTGATAGTACAGAGGATAGAGAGACTTGCCTTGCATGAGGCTGACCCAGATTGGATCCCCAGCATCCCATATGTCTCCACCCCCGCCCTCAAGCCCACAGCAGTGATTATGACTACAGAGCCAGTAGCAACCCTGAGCACTGCCCAGTGTGTTCCAAAAACAAAACAAATCAAATAAAGTGGACACAGAGCATTGTGGTTCAGCAGAGGAGCGCTTGCCTCACTTGGATGAGGACCTGAGTTTGATTCCCTGTTCTGCTGGAAATGAATAGAAAATAGTAAGTGAACTAGAAAGGAAAGAAATCCATATCAACAACTGTTAGTCAGCTTTAAAGAGCTGGGTAGTCATGTGTGGGGTGGGAATAAAGAGACAGCGATAGCTAGTTGGGCTCTATCAGAGAAAAGACAAAACACAATTCAAATTTTTATATTCATCACTCACTGGCAAAAAGTGTTAGACCTGATGGTTTCCCAGTAAGATTTTCCCTATGGAATAATTCTATGACCTTGAAAAATAAGCATCTAACATCTTCAACTGAATATTCTATTTTGGGGAGGACTTTGTGAGGCCACACCTGGTGGAGCTCAGGGACTACTCCTCACAGTGCTCAGGGATCACTTCTAGTGGAGCTCAGGAGACTTCGTGGTGCTGGGGATCGAACCCAGGTGAACTATATGAAAGGCAAGCATCCCACCTGTTGTAGCATTTCTCTAGTATAATGTTGATATTATACAACATTTTACCCCCAAACAGCTAAAAGATCCTTCACTTGCAACCACAATAAAAAAGGTATATTAATAACAGTTAAAGTTTTCTAGGGGTTTACCATATAACAAGTACTGTATTAAACAAAACACATGAATCGCCACTATTACCTTTTGCCCATGAGGAAATTGAGATTAAATAAAATGATCACAATCACACAGCTGACAACTACAATAGAATTCATTCACTCAAATATTTTTTTAATTTTTATTTTGATCATATTGGCTTACATATCTTTCACAGTAGTATTTTAGGTACATATTAGCATTGAATCGGGAATTCCCATCACCTAATTTGTCCTCCCCCATCCCCGTTTCCTTCCTGCAACATATCCCCCACCATCACCCCCCGGACTGCTAGAGTAGGTGGTCCCCTCTTTATCTAGCTTACTATTAGTGATCATATATCTGTTCGGTCCTGGTACCCTCCCTTGTTTCCCCCTCTATTTGAGAGGTGGAGCTCGATAATTCGAGTTGAAGTGGTTTTGTTTGAAGGAAAGAAAAGCAATAGAATGGAGTAAAAAATAAGAAAAAAATAAAATAAAATAAATAAAATAAGCTGAAAATGGCGGAGGCTTTCAACCTCAGTTTGAGTGAGGACATGAAAAAGGTAATTGAAACACCACATCAATACAGAAAGAAATATCAAATTAAATGTCCAGTGAGCACTACAGCAATAAAGACAAGCACCACACAATAGTCTCGGTTCTGAAATCAAACCATGCCGAAGTACAAAAAGAAAGAGAAAGATAAAATAAAATAAAATAAAATAAAATTGGAGACATCAACTTTAATATCTACACCAAAATAAAGATGTCAATAAAAATCGATCAATCAATAAATTTATATGTGGAAAAATGGTTATTTTGTGCTTTTTTTTCTCCCTGCATAGGCACAGTAACTACTGGGGATATTGTAGAGGGAATTCCCTTGGCCTAGGAGATACAGGGTTTCTCCACCCCTGAAGTATACTGTCATGGGATTAACTATAGACTCCTTGCGTGATCATTTACTCTCCCTTCGGTGCTTTTGTGGTGTATGGAAGACTTCTGCTTCGTCATGGATGGTAAAATCGGACCTCTGTATCTAGAGATCTTGGTGTTTGTACAGCTCAAGGAATGGAGCTTATGATGAAGTCTTTCTTTGTGGTTCTAGCAGTTCTGCTTTTTCAGTGTCCTTTTAATCCATCTTCTGTAGTTGGTGGTCTTGGTCATTACATTGCTCCTAGGATGGAGCCTGGGATCGAGTCTTTTGTTATGATTCCGGAAGATCCGTTCAGTTGCGATTGTCTCAGTCAGACCTCTGGAATTGGAGATCTTGTTTGTTGAACAGATCATAGACCAAAAGCTAGGCTAGAGCTTTGTTGTTGCTGTTGTTGTTGTTGTTGGTCCCGGGATGCATACTGTCCAGTCCTGGTTGTAACAATCAGTCATCTGTATATAGTGATCTTGGCTTTTGCACAGATCAAAGAGTGACAATTCTTTTTTTTTTTTTTTTTTTTTTTTGGTTTTTGGGCCACACCCGGTAACGCTCAGGGGTTACTCCTGGCTATGCGCTCAGAAGTTGCTCCTGGCTTGGGGGACCATATGGGACACCGGGGGATCGAACCGCGGTCCGTCCAAGGCTAGCGTAGGCAAGGCAGGCGCACCTTACCTTTAGCGCCACCGCCCAGCCCAAGAGTGACAATTCTTATGATTTTGTCTTATTGTTGGGCTGGTGTCATGCACTCAAATATTAAAGTCACTTCAATAAATCATTTGAATTTAGAAAGAAAATTTACAAGTGCAGGTTTTCATACTTCTTTTCAACAGAAAAGGTGGAAATAAATGTGTTCATTCTAGGTTCATATAGAATGTTCAGAACATTCTATTAACAAAATAATCCTATATGTTGGACATTCTGCTATTGAGATTCTTTTTATTTTCTCCTCCCCTCCCTGAGATTCATTTTAACGGAAATCCATGCAAATGAGATAGTGAAGAGCATAAGGCACTTCCCTTGCAAGTAGTTGACCCCAGTTTGATCTCAGCACTACATATGGTCCCCAAGCACTGGGCTTCTGAGCCACACTGAGTGTGACCCCAAAACAAAACGAGCTCCATGCTGGACAAAAATTAAGTAGATTTGAGCTAGGAGATAATAAAGTGGTTAGATTGCATGCTTAGCATACTCCCACCAGAATTCAATTCCCAGCACCCTGTGGACCCCCAAGAATCACTGGATGCAACTCTGGAGGCCCTCAACACAATCATATCTGTAAAACACAAGACTAAAACTTCTAGAAAATAGCACAGGCAATCTAGCAAGATTTCAGGACACAGATTAATATACAAAAGTCAATTGCTTTTCCATAACCAGCAATGATCCACTGGAATTTGACATTGTAAATGTGTCCTTTATATTGTTACTAAAAACTTAAGTACCTATGCATAAGCCTAATAAAATATGTATATTATCTCAATAGCAATATGAGGAAAACAAAATGCTGAAGAAATAAAAGAAGGCCTATAAATGGAGAGATAGTCTGTTCATAAAAAAGGAAAACTCAGTATTATTTACATGTCTGTTCTTCCTAACTTGATCTGTACATGGAATACAATTCAATCAGAGACCCTGGGGCTGGAGGGATAGTACAGCAGGCTGTTGTTCATGCAGAAAGGGGAATATTCCCACACCCATTCTGAGAATTCCACAGAAGTATCAGCTCAGATCAGACAACCTGGGAAGAATTGGAGGCCATTATTTTCTTCTTGAGCTTGGTAGAGCCAAACAATTATTTTCAGTTCTTGGCAAAATATATAACGAATCCCCAATTGCTTGTTGGCTGTTCTTGCTGTAATAGTAGGTGCACATGCGTTCCCTAGAACTACACACTTGGTTGTGGCTTCAGGAATCACAAACAGCAGTGATGGCAGCATTGTACTCCACCTGTGGAGGGGCAGGGCTGGGCATCCAATACACTAAGCAACAGACCGGGTTTATTGGTGTGGTTTATTTAATAATAGAAACGAAAGGTTTTTTTTTTTTTGGTTTTTGGGCCACACCCGGCCGTGCTCAGGGGTTACTCCTGGCTGTCTGCTCAGAAATAGCTCCTGGCAGGCACGGGGGACCATATGGGACACCGGGATTCGAACCAACCACCTTTGGTCCTGGATCGGCTGCTTGCAAGGCAAACGCCGCTGTGCTATCTCTCCGGGCCCAAAACGAAACGAAAGTATTTTATGTAGCATTGTTACAATCTTGCAAAATTGCACCCTGACAAAGTCCTGCTCTTTTCATTTTCATTTGTTTTGTTTGATTTGCTTTGCTTTTAGGCCACACCTGGCTGTGCTCACGCTGTGGGGGTGGGGTGGGGTAGGGGGTGGAGGGCGCACACCTGGCAGTCTTTAGTGATTAGTCCTGGATCTTCACTTAGGAATCATTCCTAATGGGCTCGAGTAACTATATGGGGTGCTGGAGACTGAACAAAGGACAGTCTTGCCCTACCAACTATACATTATTCTGGCCCTCCAAGGATCTTTCTTTTTTTAGAGTAAAACAAGGTCTCTATCAAAAAGCCCCAGACCTGATCTATATACAAAGAATGCTCAAAACTGAATGATAGGAACAAAGACATTTTACCTCTGATTATGGTCTTGCCTTGCACACAGACAATTCAGGTTCAATCCTTAGCAACCCTAATATGGACCCTGGAGCACACCAGGAGTAATCTCTGAGTGCAGTCAGGAGTAAGCTCTGAGCACAGCCAGTTGTGGTCCAAAATCAAAATAACAATAAAATTTGATTTTAAGATACAGAAACGAAAACATCTCAATTTAAAAGTGAGCAAAAGATACCTCACCAAAGATATATGCACACATCAGCATATGAAATTAGTTTTAGTTTCTTTTGTAAATTGGAAATTCAAAATTACAATAAGATAACATCACTTATTTGTTTAAGTGGCTACAATCCAAACTGCTAACAAATTCAAATATTGGCAATAATGTATTCACAGGAACTCTACTTCACTGCTACTGGTATTGGAAAACGATTCAATCACATTGGAAATTCAACAATTCTTACAAAACTAAGCATAGTATGGCCATATGATCCATAAAATCCATTTGCAGGTATTTACTCAAGGAAATTAAAAATGTATATCTATTTCCAAAACTTTGCATATGAATATTTACTGCAGCCTTAGAACCTCCAAATCCAGAAGTAATAAAGCTTTTCTTCAGCACTGGGTAAGCTGTGATATATCCATGCAATGGTCTCTTATTCAGTGATAAAAGAGAAGGTGAGATTGTGTAAGAAGTTAAAGATTGATCCATATCTCACACCTTACAGAAAAGACAATTTAAAGTGAATTAAAGATCTTAAGATCAGAACCCTAATCTATAAAGTTCATTGAGAAAAACGTAGGCAGAACACTCAAAAACCTCAAAGAAATCTTCCATGATAGGATGTCAACAGCAAGGGCCATAATATCAAATCTGAGTATATTGGGACTACATCAAACTACAACAAACTGAAAAGTTTCTGTATGGCAAAAGAAACACGGGCTAAAATGAGAAGACAGCTAACTGAATAGGGGAAAAATTTTGCACTCAACACATCTGATAAAGGGTTGATATCTAGGATATACAAAGTACTCACAAAGGTTAACTCCATTAAACCTAAAAACCCCATCAAAATGGAGAGAGGAAATAAACAGACACTTCTCAGAGGAAGACCAACAGATGGCCACCAGACACATGAAAAAATGCTCATCATCACTTGTCATTAGGGAAATCCAAATCAAGACAACAATGAGATATCATCTTACATCAGTGAGGATGGCACATATCAAAAATATTAGGAACAATCTCTGTTGGGGGATGTGGTGAAAAAGGAACTCTCATCCACTGCTGGTGGAAATACTGCCTAGTCCAACCCCTATGGAAAATATTATGGAGGGTTCTCAGTGAACTCAAAATTGAGCTTCCATATGACCTAGCAATCCCATTTTTTCGGTATTTATTCCAAGAACAGAAAAACATTCATACAAAAGAATGTATGCACATTACTATTTATTGAAGCACTCAGTACATTAGCTAAGACTTGGAATCAACCTAGATGTCCAACAACAAATGAGTGGATCATGAAGATGTGGTACCTATATACAAAGGAATAGTACTAGATGTAAGAATGATGCAGTCATGCAATTTGCAGCAATATGGATGGAACTAGAAGATATATTAAATGAAATAAGTCAGATGAAGAAGGATCAATACAGAATAATATCACTTATATGTGGTATTTAAAATAATGGCATGAAGAAATGCAATGGTCTAAATGGGAATTGTCTCGAACATCCTTGGCCCCAAAATATAGCAAGGAGAAGGAAAGAAATTGAATGGAGGAGGAGAAGAAACACAAATAGGAAATGATCGGAACCAGGGACCAAGCTGTCTCAGGTGCTTTGGTGGAGATAAAAAAAAAAAGGACAGAACAAAATATCTAAGTCAACAAAAATATCCAAAGTCAACAACAATGGACTAGAGACCCAAACTCTAACAATCTAAATTTTATTTTATTTATTTATTTATTTATTTATTTATTTATTTATTTATTTATTTATTTTGGTATTTGGGCCACACCCGGCATTGCTCAGGGGTTACTCCTGGTTGTCTGCTCAGAAATAGCTCCTGGCAGGCACGGGGGACCATATGGGGCACCGGAATTCGAACCAACCACCTTTGGTCCTGGATCGGCTGCTTGCAAGGCAAACACCGCTGTGCTATCTCTCCGGGCCCCTAAATTTTATTTTATTTTATTTTATTTTATTTTATTTTATTTTATTTTATTTTATTTTATTTTTGGTTTTTGGGCCACACCCGGCGGTGCTCAGGAGTTACTCCTGGCTGTCTGCTCAGAAATAGCTCCTGGCAGGCACGGGGGACCATATGGGACACCGGGATTCGAACCAACCACCTTTGGTCCTGGATTGGCTGTTTGCAAGGCAAACACCGCTCTGCTATCTCTCCGGGCCCCTAAATTTTATTTTTAAAATATATTTTAGTTAGTTAGTTAGTTAGTTAGTTAGTTAGTTAGTTAGTTAGTTAGTTAGTTTTTGGGCCACACCAGCAGCGCTCAGGGGTTACTTCTCACTCTGTGCTCAGAAATCATTCCTGGCAGGCTTGGGAACCATGTGGGATGCCAAGAATCGAACTCACATCCATCCTGGTTGGCCATGTACAAAGGCAAACACCCTACCGCTGTGTGCTATTGCTCTGGCCCCACAATTAAATTTTTTTTTTGGTTTTGGTTTTTCAGGCCACACCCATTTGATGCTCCGGGGTTAACTCCTCGCTAAGCACTCAGAAATTGCCCCTGGCTTGGGGGGATCTCGATCTTTCCTTGGCTAGCGCTAGCAAGGCAGACACCTTACCTCTAGTGCCACCTTGCCTCGCCGGCCTCCACAATTTAAATTTTAAATTGGCCTGTTATACTGGCAGACTGGGGGCAAAGGGTGATGTTTGGGATACACTCTGGGAACATAGTGGAGGGAGGTCAACACTGGTGGTGGGATTGACCTTGATTCATTGTTTGTCTAAAATGCAACTATGAAGGACTTTATAAATCACAATGATTTCAATAAAATTAAATTAAATTTAAAAATAAATGAACAGATGTAAATAAAAGAAGAGAAGTGAGGTGAATACTTAACTGCAGGAAAGATACCATGATCATAAATGTGATTTTTCTGAGGCCAGGCTTGTCCATTGCACTCAGCATATGTTGAGTGACCTGTGTGATTTCCCCAAATGTGGGAAAGTTGACTGTATAATTTATGGTAGTGGGCGACTGTTTTTGTGATCTCTCTGAAAAAAAAAAAGAAAGAAGTGAGAATATATTAACTCTTTATAAACTGAGTAATGGGTAAATATTCTCTCCCAGTCTGTGATGTCTCTTTATTGTGGTCATCATTTCTTTTGCAGTGCAGAAATGTCTTAGTTGAATATAATCAAATTTGCTTTCTTTAACTTGGCTAATAGCATCGAATCATTGAAGATGCTTCTAGATTCAACATCATGAAGTGTTCTACCTATGCTTCCTTCAATATGATTTATGGATTCAGGTCTAATATTCAGGTCTTTAATTTTGATGTGACTTTTGTGAATGGTGTTAGAAAGTGGTCTAAGAAAATGGGCCAACGTTATAGTCTGGTAGGTGTGTGTGCCTTGCACACAGCTGACCCAGGTTCAATTCTTGGCACACCATATGGCCTCTTGAGCCTACCAGGAGTGACTCCTGAGTGCAGAGCCAAAAGGAATCCCTGAGTACTGCTGGGTGTGGTCCAAAAACAAACAAACAAAAAAAGAAAATATAAAACCATGCAATTTTCTGCTACATTAATGCTGTAAGAAATTAGGAGAGAGACAGAGAATGATCTCTCTTATATATGGGTTATAGAAAACGTGGTAAGAAAGAAACAAATGCCCAAAGGCAACTGGAACTGAACTTAAGTAGGAAGTTTAACATTGGCAAGGGAAGTAGATTGTGGGTGGGGTAGGGGAAATAGGATTGGGGGCGGGCAGAATAGTGGAGGGAAACAGATACAATTGTGGAGGATGTGGTACTGAAACGATTTATGCTAAGAACCCCTACCATTAATAGTATGTAAACACTAGTGCCCAAAGTAAAATAAAATTTCATTTTATTTACATAGAACCCTGGGGGTGGTCATATCAGTTTTCAGTGTGAGATTTCTTTGCCTTTTCTGTAAGTTTGAAATTATTAATAAAAAATGTTGGGAGGGCAGAGAGATAGCACAGAGGTAGGGCGTTTGCCTTGCAAGCAGCCGACCCAGGACCAATGGTGGTTTGAATCTCGGCATCCCATATGGTCCCCATGCTTGCCAGGAGAGATTTCTGAGCACAGAGCCAGGAGTAACCCCTGAGCACTGCTGGGTGTGGCCCCAAAACAAAAAAAAAATTGAGGGGAAATGTTGCATATAAAAGTGAGATAAAAAATAAAAAGATGGGGGCCCGGAGTGATAGTACAGCGGCAATTTGCCTTGCAAGCAGCCGATCCAGGACCAAAGGTGGTTGGTTCAAATCCCGGTGTCCCATATGGTCCCCCGTGCCTGCCAGGAGCTATTTCTGAGCAGACAGCCAGGAGTAACCCCTGAGCACCGCCGGGTGTGGCCTAAAAACCAAAAACCAAAAAAAAAAAAAAAGATGGGCCGGAGAGATAGCATAGAGGTAGGGCATTTGCCTTGCATGCAGAAGGATGGTGGTTGAAATCCCGGCATCCCATATGGTCCCCTGAGCCTGCCAGGAGCGACTTCTGAGCGTAGAGCCAGGAGTAACCCCTGTGCACTGCTGGGTGTGACCCCTCCCCCCCAAAAAAAAGATGCTAAGAAATGTCAAAAATAAAAGATGAAGTCTTAAATATATATAACATGAAAGAAGTAAGTCAGATCCCAACTATAAGACTTTCTGGACAAGATACAACTGTCATGACAATAGAAAGATTTGTGCTTGCTGGAGGTTGAAGATGTAAAGTGGACAGGACAGAACAGATGAATAAGTTGCACATAGACAATTTTGGGGGACAGCAAAACAATATACAAAAACAGTATATCTGTACAATATAGTAATGGTGGATACCTGACATGATGCATTTAACAACTTCCATGGAAAGCACAACATAAAGGGTAAACCCAGTGAAAACCATAGGCTTTGATGAACTATAATGTGATCATATTAGTTTAATTGTAATAAATTCATTACATCAGTTACAATGTTAAAAATCAAAATTGTGGGCATAGGAGGGAGACATATTTGAGAACTCGCTGTACTTTCTGTTCATTGCTGTAAACCTATAAATGTTGTAAAAACTAAGTCTGTTAAAGAAAAAAGATGAGCTCAAAGTATGTCATTTGAATCCAATGTTTTCAAGATGTACCCATTTTGGATGTGTGGCATATCTGATAATAGGCATGAAGTACTTCATGTAGCATTGGTCTAGTTTTGCATATTTGCATACTGACAAATTCTCTTTCACTTTGTAATCTTATTTTCCTTGCTTTTGGAGCCATACCTGTTTAGGACTTATTCTTGGCTCTGCCCTCAGGGATCATTCCTGATGGGGACTCAGGGGATTATCTGTGATACCAGGGATCAAATTTGGGTAGGCTTCATGTTAGGAACACACTCTATCCACTGTACTGTCTCCCTGTTCTTTCATTTTTAAATCAGAAGAAGGATGAATGGGGAGGAGAAACAAGAATGAAAGAAGGCAGAAGCTTGGGGGAAAATCAAATGCCACCGTTTCATATTTAACATTTATTATTTAAAAATAAATTGCAAAGGTGAGGCTGAAGCAATAAAACAGCGAATAGGGCATTTGTCTTGAATGTTTCGAACCCAGTTTCAATTCTGTCATACTAGATGGGCCCCCCAATTTGCCAGGAGTAAGTTCTGAGAGTAGAGCCAGGAGTGTGGTCCAAAAACAAAAAAATCACAAATAAGTATCACATTTATTTTTATAGACCACCACAAGAGTTTTTGTGTTTTCTATATTCCACAAAAAAAAGCAAAAATATTGAAATGAAACAATGGCAGAGTAGAGGACTGGAAGGTATTTGATCTCTGTCTTTAACCTTTTTCTTTTTTGTTTTTGGATTACGCTTGGCAGTGCTCAGAGCTCACTCCTGGCTCTGAGCTTAGGGATCACTCCTGGCATCTGCTCAGGTTACCCTAGGCAGTACTAAAGAACTTGCCTCTCTGTGCAAGGCAAGCTGCTTCATCCCTATATCGCCTCTCTGGCCCTGTATTTAATCTTCTTTTTTCTTTTCTCCTCTGTCACATATATGTGAATGGTTCTTTGATTTTATTTGGAATTTATCATGAATTTCGGGACCTTGTGGTTTGCCAAGTTTTTGGAACTTCTTCACTGTTCATCCCTCTCGGATATTGAGAATGAGCTGTCTCCCTTTTAGCTTTAGCCTCTGTAATACTTAGCTACTGCAAGCCACAAAAACTCACAAAAACACTGGTCTCACAGCTAACAGCTCTGGGGTTCCTCGGAAGGGGCATGAGGGCAAGTTTCCTGCTCTGCTGAAGCCTCTGCACAACTGCTGCCATGTCAATGGCCCATCTTCCACTGATCTCAGCAGGGATACCTCCAGGAAAGCAGTTTTGGGGGCTGAGATCTCTGAGGTCTTTCTGGAATCAGGGCAGGCAGCCTCCCCCAAGCCTCTATACTTCCAGAAGCCACAGTCCACAGCCTCTGCTATGTTCAGTTAATTGTATGAGCTTCACAGATCCTAGAATTCCCGGAGTGTGCAGCAGTTGCAGCATGCTTACATAGCCACTTGATACCTTCATGTTGTTCAATACTGACATCCCAGTAGGAATGCACCAAATTAGATGCAAAATATCATAGAAACCACCTAAATTCATCAAACAAAACCCAAACCACAGAATGCTCAACCAGCAACTTAGTTTGCAAATTGCAAATATAGGACCGAAGCAATAGCATAGCGGGTAGGGCTTTTGATATGGTTCCCCCAAACCTGCAAGGAGTAAGTTCTGAGAGCAGAGCCAGGATTAGCTCCAGAGCACTGCTGGGTGTGGTTCAATCCCCCCAAATTGCAAGTGTGAAGCACATTTATCTTTATAGATCACCACAAGAGACTTGTGTCCTATATTCCACAAAGAAACAAACACAGGAATATTGAAATTAAACAATGCCAGAGTAGAGGACTATATCTTATTTGACCTTTGTATTTTTTTTTGGTTTTTGGGTCACACCCAGCAGTGCTCAGGGGTTACTCCTGGCTGTCTGCTCAGAAATAGCTCCTGGCAGGCACGGGGGATCATATGGGACACCGGGATTCGAACCAACCACCTTTGATCCTGAATCGGCTGCTTGCAAGGCAAATGCAGCTGTGCTATCTCTCCGGCCCCTTGACCTTTGTATTTATCCACTGTTCTATTGCTTTAATCCTACATTTGCAATTTGCAAGCTAAATTGGTTGCTAGTTGAGCATTCTGTGCTTTTGGTTTTGTTTGATGAGCTTAGGTGGTTTTTATTATCTTATTGTTGCTGTTGTTCTTTTTTTGTTTGTTTGTTAGTTTTTGGATCACAGCTGAGGGCGCTCAAGGGTTACTCTTAGCTCTGTGCTCAAAATCACTCCTAGCATGGGAGGGGGACCATATCGGATGCCGGGATTCGAACTACCGTCCACCCTGGGTTAGCTGTGTGCAAGGCAAATGCCCTACCTCTGTGCTAACTCTCCGGCCCCAGTTTCTATGATCATTTTGTATCTAATTTGGTACATTCCTACTGCAAAACATGGCTTAAAATGACCCCATTGTGGGATGACAGGTCTCCTTTTAGTGAACTTTCTTTCAATAATTCTATTATCATTTAGTTGGAACAAGCAATATTAAGAAAATTATTTGTTTTATTTATTTATTTATTTATTTATTTATTTATTTATTTAGGTTTTTGGGCCACACCCGGCGGTGCTCAGGGGTTACTCCTGGCTGTCTGCTCAGAAATAGCTACTGGCAGGCACGGGGGACCATATGGGACACCGGGATTCGAACCAACCACCTTTGGTCCTGGATTGGCTGCTTGCAAGGCAAACGCCGCTGTGCTATCTCTCCGGGCTCAAGAAAATTATTTGTACCTGCCAAGGGGCAGGAATGGAAGATGGTGAGAAACTAGGGGCTGGTGGAGGGAATGTTATACTGGTAGTGGTATTGGTGTTGGAATATTGAATGCCAGAAATAACTGTATTATGAGCAACTTTGTAAACCATGGTGTTTTAAAAAAATAAATAAATGTAAATACTCGGCTACTATCTTATTCCCCCACATGCCTGGTGCTGAGACCACCCAAGCAAACTCTCAAGTTCATGTACAGGGACAGTGCATTACTTGTTTTTTCCTCTATTATTTACACATGCAAGACAAGTGTGTGTGTGCACATAACACATGCAAGATTTTTAGCTGAATTCTGATCTAAGATAATCATCATTTCATTTTACCATTTTATTTATTAGAATATTTCCACAGATTCATATTTCTATATGTTGGCAGAAATAACTTCTCCTAATGAGGTTATATTAGAAACTATTGATGAGGTAGAAATGTGACTCAGTAGTAGGGTACAGTGCCTAGCATGTTGAAGAACACTGATGTTCTTTCCAATGTGAGTATCATATTGATTGACCCAAGAGTTTGAGAATTTTCCATACATATAGAGACTAAATATCATAATATTCCTCCCTATTCTGTAACACCAACTCATCCAGTAGAAATCCTGGTGAACCACATATTAAGAAATTAACCAAACCAGGACCTCAGTAGAGTTATTAGGAATCAAAAGTCTACTGATTTTGGAATGTAAATATATTTGAAAAGAACATTACCTTGGTGGGGTTAGCCACACCCAGAAATGCTTAGTGATTACTCCTGGCACTCAGGAGTTACCCATAAGGGGCCTTATGGAGTGCCAGGAATTGAACCTAGGTTGGTTGCATACAAATTCTCTACCCTCTGAACTATTGCTCTGCCCTCCAATACAACATATTTAAAGTCTATACTTCAGTTTTTAAGCCGATAAATCATTTCAAATAAGATTAGTGGTTTATTTTCTTGTTGTTTGAGGAGCCAGAGAGACATTTCAACTGCCTGTATGCCTTTGTTGCATGGGAAAAGCCTGGATTGAACCCCAAGCACTGCCAGGAGTGACCCCTGCACACAGAACCAAGTAGTTCCTGTGCACTGCTGTGATACAGCCTGATTCCTCACATACACACACCATTTGTCTTGTATTTCGTAAATAAATGTTGCTATGACTTGAAAGTACCTATACATTGAAACAAATACAGACTACAAAAGAATGCCCCTAGATTCCACACCTTCAGCTTCCATTTTCACAAACCATCTCTCTGTCTTAGTGCTCTGGGTGGCACCCATGCAGTCATAGAGGAGTATCTATCCAGCTCACTATAAAGAAGTAGTAAGGAATACTACAAAGCTGTGAGGAAAAATGAAGTCTTGACATTTGCTTATACATGGATGGATACAGAGAATATTAGGCTGAGCGAAATGAGTCAGAGGGAGAGGGATAGGCATAGAATAATCTCACTCATTTGTATCCCACAATTTTTTAAAAGAGATTGTATGGTAATAATATCCAGAGAGAATAGAGATGAGGGTCAGGAGGACCAGTGCATGGTAGGAAGTTTGTTACAAATAGTAGAGCAGTGCAGTTAGGACAATGATAGTTGGAAATGATCACTCTGGACAAGAACAGGGTACTGAAAGGAAATAAAAGGATAGGCATGATATCACTTCAGTAACAATATTGAAAACCACAGTGTCTAGAAGGAAAAAGAGAAAAACGGCTGCCATAGAGACAGGCAGGGGAGAAGGCAGAGAGGAGGGCAGGAGGGAAACTGGGGTCACTGGTAGTGGGAAATGTGCACTAGTGAACGGGTGCTATGTTGTGTGACTGAAACTCAATCATGAACAACTTTGTAACTGTGTAACATGGTGATTCAATTAAGTATTTTTAAGTCAACATAAATGTTCAGCATGACTCTTAAAAATGTAAAGGGGGGCCGGAGCGGTGGCGCAAGCGGTAAGGCTTGCCCGTACTAGCCTAGGACAGACCTCTGTTCGATTGGCGTTCCATATGGTCCCTCAAGCCAGGAGCGATTTCTGAGCGCATAGCCAGGAGTAACCCCGGAGCGTGAAACGGGTATGGCCCCAAAACAAACAAACAAACAAAGTAAGGAGGAGGCACAGCGTTGGGGCATTTGCCTTGCACGCAGTCTACTCAGTAAGGACCCGGACTTGATCCCCAGTATCCCATATGGTCACCCGAGCCTGCCAGGAGCGATCGCCACTAGGTGTCACCCAAACACCAAAAAAAAAAAAAAAAAAAAAGTAAGGAGGGACAACAGGTAAAGTGTTTGCCTTCCACCCACCTCACCTTATAGGCCTCCTAAGCCAGCCAGGAATGATCCATGAGCACATAGCTAGGAGTGAGCCTTGAGCACTGCCAGATGTGCCTCACCCCTCCCAAATAAAATGAATTATTAAGGTAAGATGAATGCCTTCCTAGATCGTCTGTCCGTGTCTGTCTCTGTCTGTCTGTCTGTGTGTCTGTGTGTCTGTGTGTCTGTCTGTCTGTCTGTCTGTCTGTCTCTCTCTCTCTCTCTCTCTCTCTCTCTCTCTCACACACACACACACACACACACACACACACACACACACACACACACACACACACACACACACCTGCATAGAATGAATCCTTGTAAACGCGACAGATTCCTTGTCTTGGCTTCTCACAGGATTCAACCTCTGCCCTACCCCATTGGCTACTTTTACATGTCCCAGTTCTCTGGCTTTCTTTCCCTTTCCTAGTCGATCAACAGAGCCTTTTGCTCAAGAACTTTAGACCAAGATCGAGTGTCGTGGTCGGGGTTCACTTTGCCAGCCAAGGGCTGGCCTGCCACGTAAAGCCAGCACGGTTGCAAAGTTGGCTCTTGGGGTTTGTTTGGGGACTACAGCCGGGTTGCTCCGGGGTTCCTGGCGAGGCTCGGGAGTAATTTCTGAGAATTATAATCACAGTGGTGTCGTTCATTCCGTGGCAAAGTCTAAGTGTCTGGTGACTCGCTCTCGTCCTTCTTGGGTCCTTCCAATGGGAGGATGAAAAAAGTCCCATTTAGAAGAGAGCAACCCCGCTCGGAACCGAAAGGACGAAGGCACGCAGGTGTCCCCCGGCGTTGTAAAAACGCTACACACTTCCGGTCTCGCGGCGCGGGATCCGGCTAGGACGGGGGAAGCGATTGGCCGCCGGACCCGGAAGTATTGCCAAGGTTTCCCGACGTGCCAGCCAGTGGCGCGCCGCCGGATTTGGGGTGCCCAAGGCGAGGGTGCCGCCTTCCTCCGCGGCGGGGGTGACCCCGAGGCCGGGATGTCTCCGGGGTCCCGTTCGCGGAGCCCGGAAGGAGCCTCGAGCTCCAGTGCGAGGCGGCGCAGTCACTCCCGGAGCCCCAAAGCGAGCAAGTATTCCCGCTCCCCGCGGGGCCACTCGTCGCGCTCCCACTCTTGCTCCCGCTCGAGCGACCGCAACGGCCTCAGCCAGCACTCGAGGAATCAGGGCCACCGCTCCCGCTCGCGATCTCGTTCCCGGGACCGCTCCTCCGCGTCTCGGGGGCCCCCCTTTTCCGCTTCTTCGTCCTATTATGGCAGCTACTCGCGCCCCTACGGGAGTGACAAGCCGTGGCCGAGCCTCCTAGACAAGGAACGGGAGGAGAGCCTGCGACAAAAGTGAGTGACAACTGGGGTGCCCTGAATGCGTTCACCCCCCACTCCTAGCGTCGCCTTGGGCACCCCCGGTTCACTTGTCAGTCACCCTCTTGTCCACCTGCTGCTCCCCCTTAGGCGCCTTGATTCCTCCCGAAGGTTTTCATGCATCTTGGGTGACTGTCACTCGATCCTGTCTTGTGGTCCCCTCCCCTCCGCTGGCCACTTCTACCCCCTGGCAGGTAGCAGATAGGACCAAACCCCTGACACCCTTGAACTAGAGAAAATTTACTGTAGTTATGGCCTTCGATCGTTTAGGAGCGTCTTTTTTCATCCCCACCGCCCGACTGAGCCTCGTGGAAAGAAAGAGGTAACTAGTTTAGCGGCCACCCTCTTGACAGCTGCCTGGCGTTTGATTCAGGAGCAGGCCTGGCACGTGGCATGATGAGGCAACGTAGAGAGCCTTACCTAGGCTAAGTGGACATGTTTTTTTAATAGAATTGTGAATTAAATGACGGATTTTTTAAAAAGGGATGAATGGGGGACGAGGGGGAAATTTCTGAGATGGGATAAATTAAAGGCAGTCAGGAATCTGGATCTGCTGCTTTGAGAGAAGTCTTCTTAAACAGCCTCGGTCCTGACCACAGCAGTGGGCCAGGAGATCAGCTCCCCATCACCCCCAGTGAGATTTTGAGGTGGAAAACGGAATACGTTAGGGACCAAGGCAGAGAGCTGTACTTACTGTATTCCTTTCGACTTGTGTTGGTCTTTGCTTAGAGGTCTAGGGATTGTAGACTGGGTGGTAGTACCCATCGAAGGACTTGGAGTATGGTGTTTCCGAGGACGCACACTGGCTAATGCTGCTCACACGCATTTGGTTCTGGTGCAGTGGGGTTTGCACACCAGTAGGCTCATGCTAGCAGTGTGGCTGAGAATCACTCCCCATTGTGGGGGAGTCAGTGTTCTGGCCGGAGCTTACAGCCTACCTTAGCATGTAAAGCAGGTGCTTGAGCCTCACCCCCAGACCCTCTTCGTTTTATGATTAACGTTCACTGGTTTATCTCTTTATTTTTGGTCGGTTTTATCGATTTTATATTCTGTTTCTTTTTTTGTTTATTTTTGTTTTGAGGCCACACCCGGTGACGGTCAGGGGTTCCTCCTGGCTATGCGCTCAAAAATCGCTCCTGGCTTGGGGGACCATATGGGACGCTGGGGGATCAAACTGCAGTCCGCTCTAGGCTAGCACTTGCAAGGCAGACGCCTTACAGCTTGCACCACCGATCTGGCCCCTCTGTTTCTGCTTTTTGACGTGGGGAATGTTACAACTGGCAGTGCTCAAGGCTTATGCCTGGCTTTTTGTTAAGGGATCACTCCAGGTAGGGCTCAGGAAACCCTTTCTGGGTCAAAATACGGTCAGTTGCATGCAAGACACTCCATATCCACTGGACTATTTTTCGGGCCCCTCAGTTTTATATTCTAAGGTGAATCCATCCAAATCTTGTTTTTTTTTGCACCCAGATTTATTTCACTTAGTCTTAAGTCCCAGAGTGTGTTCTATTTCATGTCAAGTGGTGATATTGCATCTTTTTTCATAGCTGAATAGTAGCCCACTGTCTGAACCTAGCAAATCTTTATCCAGTTATCTATGTTGCATTAGTTGCCATGTTTGAGCAATTGTAAATAATGTGGAACAAATGCTGAACTGTGTGTAGTTTGGGGGGTATTCATGTAGTCACATTTTTAGGATATGTACCCCAAAGTAGGATTGTGTGATCATATGGTACATCTATTTAGCATCTTCATGTTTTTCAAACTGGTTGCCACATTTTACATTCTCACCAACAGTGCACAGATCCATTTTTCATCACACCTCTTCCCATGCTTCTTACTACTGTGATGTAATCTATACTCACAGGTATGAGATTTGTTATTATTACTATTATTATTATTATTTACTTCTGACTCTGAACTCAGAAATTACTCCTGGCACTCTCAGGGGGTCATACAGGATGCTGGGGATTGAACTCAGGTCGGCTGTGCACAAAATCTGCCCTTTTTTTGGGGGGGGGGGGTTCAGGCCACACTTGTTTGATGCTCAGGAGTTACTCCTGGCTTACTCCTGGCTAAGCGCTCAGAAAATGCCCCTGGCTTGGGGGGACCATGTGGGATGCCAGGGGATCGAACCGTGGTCCTTCCTTGGCTAGTGCTTGCAAGACAGATACCTTACCTCTAGCTCCACCTCGCCAGCCCCAAAATCTGCCCATTTTAATTAGATTGTCTTCTGTTTAGTATGTGTGTGTGTTTGTGTGTGTGTGTGTGTATGTGTGTGTGTGTGTGTGTGTGTGTGTGTGTGTGTGTAGTGTCAGGCATTAAACCTAAGGTCTTACACATACCACTTTCCCAGCCCCACTGATCATTTGGAGCTGGGCATGGGCTACAGCCCATGGTGCTCAGGGATCATTCCTGGCAGTGCTTGGGAAACCCTAACTGATGGGGATGATCCAACCAGAATCAGCCACATGCAAGGCAACTCCCTTAATCCCTGTACATCTCTTTGACTCTGGGTATTTTTTGGTTGTTGTTAAATTGCCTAAATTATTTATATGAAAAGTATGCTGTGCAAATGCCTTCCATTCGGCATTAAAAGAGAACAACAAATTCAGTTTTGAAATCACTCATGTATGAAGGAAAGACTTCTTTCTGTAATTATGCAGACCCAGTGCCATGAAAAATGAGATTCTTACTAAAATTTTTCATATTACTATAAGTTTTCATATTTGGGTGGTGTCAAGGAGGCAGAAAAATAAACATTTCTACTCTTATCAGGAATATCTGGTCCAGGAGAGGGCAGGGGTTAAGGCACATGCGAGTTCTAGATTCAATCACAAGTACCACTTATGCACACAGATTTTATATTCGCTTTGCACGTGGTTTACCCAGACTCAATCCCCAGCATCTATATATGATCCCCTGAGCCTGCCAGGAGTCATTTCTGAGCACCTCCAGGTGTTGCCCAGTAAACAAAATAGCAACAAAAAAAAGAGTGCGGGTGAAGCCAGATAGCAGCTAGACTTGGGTCTTTGACTGCATGGTCACCTACAGACTCTCTCCCTTAAATCAAGAAGTAAAACATAAGAGTAATAGCACAGCCTGTAGGACACTTGCCTTGCACATGGCTGACCCATATAGTCCCCTAAGCACCACCAAAAGTAGTTCCTCTGTGCAATGCCAGGAGTAACTCCTGAGCATTGCTGGTTGTGACCACAAAATAAAAACAAAAATGTGCTTTGAACATTCTCACTGTTCTGATTTTGTAATAGGCTAAACATTCACTACTCTAAGACCATTAGTCTGTCACCAGACCTAATTCTTTTACCTATCTAGGGCTTAGATATGCTGGTAATAAATCAAGTCTGCAGGATATGTAACTCTGGGTTTCTGCTTGGTCCACCCTGAGAAAGCATAGCACAATAATTAGAATATTTTAGAAGACAGCTAATGCTAATTTGACCTTACCACTTGCCACCAAATGTGATATAACTGTTTTTATTTTCTTTTGAAAAGTGAAAAATGATTGATTCAAAGAAGCAGACCTGGGTCTGGAGCAATAGTACAGTGGATAGGGCATTCGCCTTGCAAGAGGCCAACTCAGTTTTGATCCCTGGTCTCCTATACAGTCCCCAAGTCTGCCAGGAGTGATTTTTGAGTGCAGAACCAGGAGTAAACCCTGAGCATGGATAGGTGTGACCCTCCCCCCAAAATCCACCCACCCCCCAAAAGAAGCAGATCCATTATATTTCTCTTATAATGGCTTATGTTTTCTAATATTAGCATTCTTTCTGGGGGGTAGAACCACAGTATTTAGGGGATATTCTAGGCTCTGTGCTCAGGAGAGACCACTCGCATTGCTGAGAAGACTGTATGCAGTGCCAGGAATTTATAAAGTTTTTTGATAGCCCTCAAAAATGTTTAGGTTTTTGGCTCCACCTAGCAATGCTCAGGGTTTACTCTTGGCTCTGCTCTCAGGAATCACTCCTGAAAGTGCTTCGGGGACTATGCTGGGGATCAAACCCCGGTTGTCTATGTGTAGAGGTACCCACTGCTCTACTTCTCTAGCTCCAATTTGTGTTTCTTTATAATGGCAATTTAGATAATATGATCACAATACAGTTAACATGTGTGGCTATTAATTAATGTACATAGTTCCTGCACTCCCTCTCACCAAATTGGTCATAACCTCTGGAGTCACAAGCCTCTAAACATAGGAAATTGAGCCTTAGTGTTTTGCATTTTGTATGTTTGCAAATAACAGCAGAAATTAAGAAAAGAGAAAAGAAGCTAGTGTCTTTTGGGTCCAGAGGGTAAGGTGTTTAGCCTTACATATGGACTTTTCTGTCACATTGTAGGTCAGGGTAGTGTGCCAAAAGTGACCAGTGTGCACTGGTCAGTTTCCCCAGCCTTCCCAGCTTCTGTCACCTGTACAAGTGAACAGTACTACAGAACATCAGATCTCTCATGAGTTTCCACTTAACCAGGTTTTAATATTAAGTCTCAAATGTCGTGTCTGTGAGGAAAAATAAAACTTTCACTCTGGAGACAGAATTAACATGCTTGTTTCTTCTAGGAGATTAAGTGAAAGAGAAAGAATTGGAGAATTAGGAGCTCCTGAAGTGTGGGGACTTTCTCCAAGGAATCCAGAACCAGAGTAAGTGTTCAAAATAGTTTTGTTGAGGAACTTACCTTTGTTTCAATCCAGGTGTCAAATGTCACAGCTTCTATTAAGTGGAAAATTCAACACAGTTCACATTTTCCCCTCTTCCTTGTGCTTTATATTACTCGACCCCTTAGGGATTTTTAAAAGAAATTTTCAATTGAATCAGTATAAGATACATAGGTAGAGTGGTTCATGATTGAGTTTCAGTCCTACAATGTCCAATACCATCCCTTTACCAGTGTACATTTCCTGTCACTAATATCCCCAGTTTCTTTCCTGTCCCCCCTCAGTCTCCCTGTATGGCAGATACTTTCCCTCTCTTTTCCTTTATGCCCCTTAGGTTTTACAGACATTGAACAGTCCTAATGAATTTTTGCATGAATATCATTCTTTTAAAATTATAATTCATGGGGTGTTAGTTTTCTACTCATGTACCTGCTCAGTGTTAAATGTATAGTTATTATTTTAATATGGTATTTAAATTACATTGTTTGGGGTGATTTTTTTCTCAGCTGGTTTGAATGTTTTATGTCTTTGTATTTTATAATCCAGAGATTTGGGGGTGGGTCATACCCAATATCTCAGGGGTTACTCCTGGCTCTGCACTCAGGAATCACTCAGCCTCAGGGGACCATATGGGATACTGGGAATCAAACCCAGGTTGGCCACGTGTGAATCAGACACCCTCCTCACCATACTGTCACTCTGGCCCCTACAGAAATTTTTTAAATGACTATATCAGTATGGTTTTGTTTAGGTTTTCTGTGTCCAGTACTCGTAAGGTTAGTGCTTTTTCCTTTTCCATACTTTTTTCTCTTTTGGCATTATTTATAATTTCTTTCTCCTCTCCCTATTTCTGAAAATTATTTTAGGTTAAGTTGAGACAATATGATTGACAGGTAAAGTCTTATCATTTGTGACTGGCAGAGAGAAGGCATTATCATAAGAAGTTAAACTGCACAAATAATAGAGTCAGAAGGGACCCTAAAAACAAGTTACTGGGTACTACCTAAATTATTCCCATTGTATTATTCAAAGGAAATGATTTTTTGATATAAGGAATTCCTTTTCTTAAATACTATAGAATTTTAATAATTCCTCTGTTTAAAAAAATCTCTGCAACAGAATGAAAATTCTTTGTACTGTGGTATGTTTGGTTCTTGTTGCAGAAAGACATAATAGTCTCTGTTGTATCATAAGTACATTACACATGCACAGTAGAATGATGAAGTCTTCCCTCAGCCTTCTTACCTCTTATTTCTTCTTTGGGGATTTTGGGCCACACCCAGTGATGATCAAGGCTTACTCTGGCTCCGTGCTCAGGGTTCACTCCTGGCAGTGCTCAGGTGACCATATGGAGTGTGGGGATCAAAAATGGTCAGCTGAGTATAATGCAAGCACCTACCCACTATGATATCATACCAGCTCCTTACTTTCTATTTCTTTTCTTAGTTTGACCTGGTGGTTTCTTCTATATATATATATATATATATATATATATATATATATATATATATATATATATATATCTTACATCCGGGTTTTGGTGAATTTCTTTTTTCAAGAAATAAATGTACTTTCAATCAATCTTCAGTTAAAACTATGTCACAATGGCTTCAGTCCTTAATCTGCAGAGTTTGAAGAATTTAGTTAACAGGTTATTTTCATTATTTCACTTCATCTGAAATATTAGAGAAACTAATTAGAGAAAAGGCAGGGCTGGAGTACAGAACAACAAGTAGAGTGTTTGCTTTGCATTCACCTGACCCAGTTTGAGCCCCAGTACCCCATATGGTACCTCAAGCCTTGGCCAGGTATGATCACTGAGTATAGAGCCAGAAGTAAGCCATGAGCACTGCCAGGTGTGGCCCAAAGACAAAATTGAAAGGGGGGATAAGGTATTATAAAAGTTGAGCTGAGATGTGTGGCTGGCAGCTAAATCCAGTCCCTATATTTTATATTTGCCCTTTAGCTCTTCTATATTTTCAACATACACTTTCATGGCACTGTCTTTGGAAATCCATTTCCGTTCATTCCAGGCACCTCACTTGGTCTTGCCTTTGAAGTCCAACATCTCAGGCCATTCTGTATTTCTGTTGCCTACAGTTGCTTGCTTGTAGCAGCTGTAGATGAACAGCATCTCTTCATCTGTTGACCTGGTCTGGAGGTTCTTCACTCCCTCAGCAACTTTGTCAAACTCATTCTGAGACGTGCTGACCAGGTTGCAGGGATCCCAGGTACATTGCAGAGGTGATGGCAGGGCAGAACAGTAGAAGCACAAACCCGAAAATGTGTTTTCATTGAATTTCTTTGTATGCATGTGGGGATGTGAATTTCAAAGTGCGTGTGAGTATGTATGTTGCTGTGTGTGCTTCCTCATGCCAACATGCATTTCTGCAAGTCTGATAATTCAACTCAGTTCTGACATTCCCTGCCATTTTATTTAATAAGTTAGGGACTCATTTACTCAGAACATCTTTATACATCAGAAGCAAGTAGCAAGTGCAGGTTGTTTGTTATTGGTGCTTCTGCCAACCTGGCCTTAAACCAGAGATTTCCAATTGGAATGATCTGTTGTAAAAGCTCATAGAACTCAGAAACACATTGCACTTCCTAGGGCTTAGAAGACACTTTGGCAGGATCAAGGTTTCATTTGTAGCAGAGCAGCTCCCTCACTGTGATCTATTGACAATCAGTCCTCAACACATGAGATTGTAAGAAAAAAGACCCTATATGAATCTGAGGATCTAGCCTGGACCCATGTGCAAGTATACTCTCTCTCTAGCCTCTGAAAGCTATTTTTTGTACTGTTGTCCAGGTCTCTATCATTTTTCTGATTCTTACTTTCTTTCAATTCAGTTCTGATGAACACACTCCTGTAGAGGATGAAGAGCCAAAAAAGAGCACTACTTCTGCTTCTTCTTCAGAAGGTATTATTTTGTTTGTTAGGGGGCCATACCCAGTGGTCCTGGTAGGGTCTCAGGGCCATATTGGGTTATAGAGATTCAACCTGGGTCAGTTGCCTTGCTGCCCATCCCCTAGAAGATATTTTGAAAGTACAGAATTAGGGTCAGAGCAATAGTACAGCAGATAGGATATTTGCCTTGCATGCAGCCAACCCAAGTTTGATCCCCAGAACTCCGCATGGTTCCCTGAACACTGCCAGTAGTTCCTGGATGCAGAGCCAAGAGTAACCCTTGAGATCACTGGGTTTGTCCCCAAAACCAATAACTAAATAAAAATTTAAAAGAAAATGCAGAGCTTTTTTTTATTGGGAAGTTGGTTATTAAACAGTTTATAAACCATTGCTTTTACTCAAATTTGCCTACTCTCGCTTTTTGTGCCTTTTCTTTTTTTTCTTTCTTTTTTTTTGTTTTTGGGTCACACCTTGCAGCGCCCAGGGGTGACTCCTGGCTCTATGCTCAGAAATCACTCTTTGCAGGTTTGGGGGACCATATGGGATGGCGGGATTTAAACCACCGTCCTTCTGCATGCCTTACCTTCATGCTATCTCTTCGGCCCCTCTTTGTGCCTTTTCAATACAATAATTGGGGGTACTCAGAAATGGATATATTTATTTATTTAGGTTTTGCTTTAGGGGCCACACCCAGTGATGTTCAGGGGTTACTCCTGGCTATGTGCTCAGAAATCTCTCCTGGCTTGGGCCCGGAGAGATAGCACAGCGGCGTTTGCCTTGCAAGCAGCCGATCCAGGACCAAAGGTGGTTGGTTCGAATCCCGGTGTCCCATATGGTCCCCCGTGCCTGCCAGGAGCTATTTCTGAGCAGACAGCCAGGAGTAACCCCTGAGCAACGCCGGGTGTGGCCCAAAAACCAAAAAAAAAAAAAAGAAATCTCTCCTGGCTTGGGGGACCATATGGGATGCACAGGGATCGAACTGCAATCCATCCTAGGCTAGAACAGGCAAGGCAGACGCTTTACCCCTCACACTACCACTGCGGCCCCAGAAATGTACATATTTAGAAGTTAGTTTTCTATGTGTGTCTCTGTAGAAGAGGAGAAGAAGAAGAAGAAGAAGAAGTCTAACCATTCCAAGGAAAGGGCTAAGAAACGGCAGAAGAAAAAGTCAAAAAGAAAACACAAGAAGTATTCTGATGACAGCGATAGTGACTCTGAATCTGAAACAGACTCCAGTGGTAAGCAAGCCGGTGGCTCTGCCAGCCTCACATCCGAGCCAGTTCCATTCTGGGGAACACCCAGGCATATGGCCAGAAGCACTAGTTTATGCAGAGCTCATGGATATGGTGCCAGCTACATGCTTGATACTCAGTTGCTTCAGGAATCTCGTGGAGGCACAGAGCAGACTCTAGAGGCATGCTCAAATGCATGCTATGAAGAGCTGCATCTAAGTCATACCACGCCAGACTGGTTACATGTAGTTGTAGTTGTACCAGACCAAGTATGTTGGGTGGTGAGAAGTGGAGCTCCGAGCCAAGTGGTCCCGGATTTCAGTAGCACAGTGGAACAGTACCTCTAAGTGATTCTTTTTTTTTTTTTTTTTTTTTTGGGTCACACCTGGCAGTGCTCAGGGGTTATTCCTGGCTCCAGGCTCAGAAATTGCTCCTGGCAGGCACAGGGGACCATATGGGGCGCCGGGATTCGAACCGATGACCTTCTGCATGAAAGGCAAACGCCTTACCTTCATGCTATCTCTCCGGCCCCTCTAAGTGATTCTTAAACTGGATGATGGGCACCCTTTTGCACTTTTCTCCTTTTTTATTGATTTTTGTTTAATTATTAGGATATGGTTGGTTCCGCTTGCAGTATTGATAGGTCTGGGATTTAGATATATACATATACTAGACATCTACACCTTTAGTGTATCTAAGGCCCCTGCCCCTGGCCCCTGTTACCCTCCTCCTGCCCCATCACCCCCTCCATTTCTCTCTTTCTGTAAGCTTTTCATTTCTGTAATATTGGGCCTTTTTATCATGTATTCCCTTGTCACATTATTCTATACACCACACTTAAGTGATAATCATCTGCTACTTGACATTTTTCTTTTGACTTCATCTAACATAGTATCTTTCAGTTCCATTCAACTTGCAATAATTTGCATGGTTTTATCATTGCCTTGTGGCTACGTAGTATTCCATTGTGTATATGTACCACAATTTCATAATCCATTCATCTGGACATCTGTATTGAGTCTATGGCCTGGCTATTGTACTAAGCACTACAATGTGTATATCTGTCCTTTCAAATGAATGTTTTTCTGCCCTGGACATAGCTATCAAAAAGTGGAATCTTTAGGTCATATAGAAACTCTGTTACATTTTTTTAGAAATAGTCATACTGTAGGGATGGAGCAATAGTACAGTGAGTAGGATGCTTACATTGCACATGGATGAAAAGGTTGATCTCCACTATTAAACATGGTCCTCTGAACATTTCTGGGTGTGGCCTGAAATAAAAAAGAGAGAAAGAAATTGCCATAATGTTTTACGTAGGAATTGAACCAGACAACATTCCCTGCCAGCAGTGGATGAGACCTATTTTTACCTTCTTTCTCTTTTGTAAATTTTATTACAGCACCATGAATTTTTTTTTTCAATAATTTTTTGGTGTTTGGACCACACCCAGTGTT